>NC_083355.1:119852918-120152918 GCF_030254825.1 Meriones unguiculatus | reverse complement strand
TACATAAGACCCTCTCTAAGAACAAATGAGAGAAGGCAGAACCCCTCCAACAGCCGCGTGCGTGCCGAGCTCTGGGGATCCCCTCCCTGTGCGTGGTCCACCTGGATGCAGGAGGAGACTGCTCCTCATTGCACACTCCCTGGGCTGTGCCTTGGTAAAGTTTTACTTAATTCTCCTTTTTAAAATGTAGGTCAGCTCCCCGAGTGTCCTATCCTTGCTGTTGGGTTTACTCGAGGCAATCTTTCGGGACATGTCCCACCTCTACCCTGTGTTGCCTGCATCTCTCTGCCTCTTGTTCTACCTCACTGTCCAGATTCTAAACCTGGTGTGTCTGTGCTGTCGTTCTGATCCGCTGGTTCTGGGTGTGTCACGGAGGGCAGGAGTGTGATGTCTTACCCCATCCGTGGGAGGCGGCTTGCTGGCTTCAGGTCTGCGTGCATGAACACGGCACTAACTTCTGGGACTTGCTGAGGGTTCCATGGTGTGTGAAGCTCGTGGCGCATGCTCACTGTTTTGGCACCTGTCTCCCTGCTTCAGATGTGGCATGGCGGCCCAAAGCAGAGCTGATTGCCTGGAAAGAAGGGCTTCACTGCAGCGGGCTCTAGGGTGGTGGAACAGGCGGCAGACGTGGCCTGAGTGATTGTGGCTGCTAGGAAGTCCCAAGGAAGTCTGGTACCAGGCAGAGGACTCCCTAAAGGGATGTAAAGATGAATGGGAGAGGGCTCCTACCAGCCAGCACTTGGACCCACTGCTCTTGGGAAACCAGTGACTCCGAGGAGGCTGGGTTTGGCAGCCTGGTGCTCCCTACCGGAGACTGTGACCACCACCTACTGCAGGCGATAGGCCGGACAGGGGATCCTTGTTCCCCACCAAAGCTGGACGGAAGCTCCGTGGCTCTGTTAGTTGTTATTGTATGTGATCCTTCACCTTGCTGAGCCAGGATGTGGAGTGTGCCCAAGGGGCGTCCTGTGAGCTTTATAAAGTCCTACGCAGTAGACAGACCACAGCCTCCATTCTGTAGACAGTGCCTGAGCTTTGCTATGTCCTTCCGTCAGTAGCTGTCAGGGCAGGAGCTGCACCAACCCCGCCTCTTCCTGGCTCCTTAGATTGGCCCCAGCTGGCTTGGCTCTGAGGGCTTTTGGGTGAAGGCGGAGGGCAATTCTTTGGAAAAATAAACACTTTGAGGCAGGGGCAGTCTCTTCCAATTCCCTGTCACCTGTCTCCCCCAGTCCTCTTTGTTATGTCCTGAGCCGCCAGGAGAAAAGAGGCTGAAGATGGCGATGCAATTTGTCCTTTAATCAAAGCCATCGCAATTTGTGGCTGAGTCCTGATTGCTCCTGAGTCTGTGCCTTGTCCTTGAGTTTTGGATTTAAAATTTCCCCCTCTTCTCTCTGATTTCTAGGTTATAGAGTTAGAAATGTCCTTGCTTGATGGGAGCCAGCTGGGCTCCAGGGATTCGGGTTGTGTGTGGGGGTCACTCTTCCTGGGGTGAGGGGACAAAGTTCTGTCTTTAAGAGGCTTGAGGTCCCTTCGCTTGGCCTCCCCTTCTCTTGGTTCCCAGCCCCAGGGGAGGGTGTCAGGCGCAGAGCCTTTCTTCCTGACCTCTCTTGAACCACACCCCCTACAGGGCCAAGAGTCAAAGGTCATTTTCTCAGCTTCCCTGGCAGGAGAAAACTAAAGGCTGGGCTCTCCCTTTGTGCACCCTGAAAGCTGTCTGTGTGGAGGTCAGTGACCCCACACTGTGCTTTGAGCTGACTGGCCTCGTGATTGGGTGGAAACCGTCTCTAGACTCACAGCATCTCCTGCCTTTTAGGAGAGACTGACTCGGTCGCCTGCCCGAGATGAGGGGCTTAGCCCCTTCAGTGTCAGCTTTGGATGGGGAAGAAAATAGGAGAGAGACAGAGGGAAGAGGAGAGCGGAAGGAGGAGATGGAAAAGCGCTGGGTGTTGGTCCCTCCTTGCGAGAGAGGATGTCACCCTGCTTCCTTCAGCTCTGTGTCCTTTTGGAAAGAGATGGCCTTGGAGCTGCTGCCAGGGCCTGCTTAGGGACAGCAGGCCACATTCCTTGTGTTCTGCTTCCTTGAGTCGCTCCATGGAGGAGACCTGTGTCCATGAGCACCCTCCCCCCATCTTCATCATTGGTGAGGTTGGGGAAGGGCAGGCGTCTCAGGAAGTGACCGCTGAAGCTCACTGGGCCAGGTTCTGGTTCTTCTGAAAACCCTATCTGAAGCCTTTGCATTGGTCTCTGGCAACAGCAGTGTTTTCCAGGACTTTCTAGCAGAGGCAGGTTCCCTGAACTACAGGTACTTCTACACACACACACACACACTTCCCTCTGAGCTGGGGTCCTAGGAGGTTACAGAGATGAGAGCCCACTAACCGCCTGGCTGCTCCAGGGAGCCTCCCCTTCTGCCCTCGCAACCCATGCAGTGCACAGGAGCATGCTTTAGGAAGCACAGAGCTGAATCCTCGTAGGTACATGTCTTCAAACCCTATCTTTCTGTGTGTGTGTGTGTGTGTGTGTGTGTGTGTGTGTGTACACATAATTAAAAAGAACACAAAAACATTCCTTAGGGATAAAGAGTTTCTCCCTACTGGCTAGTAAATCTTTGCCTAGAGGACATTAATGTGTGCCTATGTGTGCCGTGTGTGTGTGTGTGTGTGTGTGTGTGTGTGTGTGTGTGTACCTCCAGAAGCCAGAAGATGGCAGCAGATTTGTGGAAGCTGGAGTTACAGGTTGCTGAAGTGACCTGCCTGTGTGCTGAGGTTCCATGGCAGAGCAGATAGTCCTCCCCTGGGGCTGGCTCTGTGTCCCACAGAGGTCACGGCTGAGCACACCAGGTCGAATATGAGCGCACTGCTAAGACATGAGCTGTTTCATGCGTGGACCACAGATACTGAGGAGGGGTGTGTGCCTGGTATTCTGCCTCTGTCCCACAGAACAGAGAGGCAGCCACCTTCAGGCATGGACTTCAGAAGGGAGAAAGGTGAGCCCTTGTAGAGATGTATGTTGCAAGTGTGTGCAGTATGCACATACGGGGTCAAACACAGGGCTGTGGCGTCTGGATCCAGGTGAACAGGTGTTAGGGCTTGCTGTGGTCCAGCCAGTCCTCACCTGGCCTCTGACCCCTGCTGTCCTACAGGAGGTCAGCTAGGACTTCCTCTGGAGCTGAGGCTGGCGCCGGCTCTGGAACCATGCAGGAGGTCAGAGCTGGAAATGGGAGCAGTGGAAGCCTGCCCTTCTGGCTCCTTACCTGTGTGGAGTAGCCTAGAGACTGACCCAGAGTTCTAAGCAGCAGGGAACCGTTTCCATTCTTCCAATTCCTGCTTTAAATAATAGTTAATGCCAAGGGAAGGCATGACCTGACGTGTTTGGCTGCTGTGGACTTCAGCCCCAGTTCTTGGATTCCAGCACATCCTTCCTTCCCCCCTCACCTGCCTCCTGTTTTGCAGGGTCTTGAGGTCACACAGATCTGCCAAGCATGGCCTGCAGCTTCCTGTTTGCACCCCAGCAGATGCTGCTCATGCCCCGGAGCCTTTGAGGGGAAGGGGCGTGCCGGAGGTGGAGTGCCACCACAGCACAGACACAAGGTCAGGCAGGGCGGGGAGTGGCTCAGAGGGAAAGTCTCTCACCTGGAAACCTGACAACCTGAGTTCCGACCCTGGAGCCTGCATGTGGCAGGAGAGGACCGGCTCCCCAGAGTGGTTCTCTGACCTCCACACGTGGGCACCCCTTACATGACACAATAATAAACAAATATAGTGAATACACATACATAATATAAAGTAATAATAACGTGATGAAGAAGACACCAGGTCCTGGTCACTCTCCTTGCTTTTCCTCTTATATCCAGATACCACTGGCTTCTGAGAGTGCCCGGTGGGCATGAGTGTGAGGCGCTGCACGATTGAGAGCCAGAGGAGGGGTGTGCTGGGGGGCTGAGGTCAAGCAAGCATGGTAGATTGCCACGATGGGGTGTGGGGTTCCAGAGACACTCAAGGATGCACAGCACATGGCAGAGGAAGTACACGCCCGGCCCAGAATAGGACAGTGGCCGTGGGGGCTGCAGGAAGAACTTGGAACAGCTCCCATGCAGTCCTATGAGGGAACACGTGGATTCTGCAGATACCAGTGGTTCAGCTGGCCTGTTCTGAAGCTGACTCTTCCTCGTTCCCTTAGGGAAACCGTCATTTCAAACAGAAGAAAGTATTGCTAGATTTTCAGACCGGACAGTTTTGAGGATGTTGAGGGCAGGGAGGAATCTTTCCTGTACTGGTCTGAGGCTGGCTGGGAGCACTGTGCCAGCCAGAACCCCTCTTGGCTTTAGGGCTGAGGAGGGGTTGCAGAACATCAATTTCCCTTTGCCCGGCTGCTTTCCAAGGTCCTGATAACCTTCAGTTTGGCAGTTTTGCCGAAGGCTCCAGAGTCATCCTAGACACTCTCATCTTTGTTTGGCTGTGGAGGCAAAGGCTGGATGGTGCTCTCGAAGGATCTGGACAGACACAGGGAACCAGGAGCAACCCATTCTAGGTCAGTGCCCCTTTCCTGTGAGTCCCAGCAGCCAGCATGCTCCTCGGGAGGGTGTGACCCGATGTCCCATGAAGACAGGGAAGGCAGGGCATGCCAGCTGGGAATGGCGCTCTCCTCGCCTGGCACAGATACCATCACTGCTTCTCCTGCAGTGAACACCCTCAGGCTAACGGTGAAAGAAGAGCGTTTGCTGTTCCAGAGCTCTGGGCTGGTGTGAGCTTCCAGGAGGCGGCCGTGGTCTGGTGGGTCCAATGCTTCCTGGAAAGCACTGCGTGACTGAGTGCTGTGCGTCCGCCCACGGCTCCATGGAGAGGAAGCTGGGGACCACGTGGTGACTGCTGTGAAAAGGACGGTTTGTAGAGGATGGAAAGATGGATCTCTCAGGAGCGAGGCGCTGGGGCTGCACGGAGCTCAGCTTCGCTGCTCAGAGCACTGGCTGCTCTTCCGAAGGACTGGAGAAGGAGTGTCTGTATCCAAGGCTGTCAGTCCCTCCTGACAGCTCGCTGGCAGCGTGGAGGGTTTCTGTACCTCTGAGGTGTCCTCCACATGTCTGCTCAGGTCTCAGTGTCACTGATGGTGTCCTCCTCAGCTGGTGGCTCTCAGTGGCACTGATGGTGTCCTCCTCAGCTGGTGGCTCTCAGTGGCACTGATAGTCACCTCCACAGCTGGTGGCTCTGATGGTCACCTCCTCAGCTGGTGGCTCTGATGGTCACCTCCTCAGCTGGTGGCTCTCAGTGGCGCTGATGGTCACCTCCTCAGCTGGTGGCTCTCAGTGGCGCTGATGGTCACCTCCTCAGCTGGTGGCTCTGATGGTCACCTCCTCAGCTGGTGGCTCTGATGGTCACCTCCTCAGCTGGTGGCTCTCAGTGGCGCTGATGGTGTCCTCTGTATAGAACTTCAGCGGTGCCTTCCATATGGCCAAACAAGCTTCCAGCAGCTCTTCCGGTGCCAACAGCGTCCAATATAGAAGAAACGTGTTCTCTGCTTACAGACCCCAAGATCATGTGGCCAGAGTTAGGGTGATGAGACATTTGATAGCGATGACAGACAGCAGGGGGTCTAGAGCACACTGGGTCTCACAGCAGGTGGTGACAGTGGTGGGCCACATGAGGGCTGCCGAGTCACCATGCTCCCTCCAAGGCCCAGGGACCTCACACTGGCAGTCAAGTGCTCCTCGGAGTGATGCAGTTCTTGTAAAGGTCCACAGGAAGGTTTTCAGTAACCCCGTGTGTGCACAGAGCACGGGTGCCAGGCAGTGGCAGCGGCCAGGGCTCTATACAAGCGTTGTGGCCTTCCGACCTTGGCTGGACTCTATGCGGCTCAAGTTCACGCACCTCTCCTTCCACCCCAGCCTGCCCTCCCCATCAATCTGCCCTGCCTCTCCCCCATCCAGCCCTCCCCCATCCATCCCTCTCCTCCCCATCCAGCCCTCCCCTCCCCATGCAGCCCTCCCCTCCCCATCCAGCCCACCCCTCCCCATCCAGCCCTCCCCTCCCCATCCAGCCCACCCCTCCCCATCCAGCCCACCCCTCCCCATCCAGCCCACCCCTCCCCATCCAGCCCATCCCTCCCCATCCAGCCCTCCCCTCCCCATCCAGCCCACCCCTCCCCATCCAGCCCACCCCTCCCCATCCAGCCCTCCCCTCCCCATCCATCTGCCCCTCCCCCATCCAGCCCACCCCTCCCCCGTTCTCGTTCTCTACCCTCCATCCCCTTGTCCCAGTTTCCTCGAGCCCACCTCCACAATCAGCACCCACATTCCTGTAGGAGTCCCCATGAGCCTCGCCCTCCTGTCCCTGGGGCGGAGCAGCTCTGCCTGAGCTCCTCAGACTGCGGTTGCCATGACTGTTGCTAGGATCAGGCTGCCTCCATCCCGGCAGGAAACGCGTCATGAATTATGGATGGCCGGTCTCTCGGGCCCTGATCTGTAATGCAGATGAGGGAAAGCACCCCTCTCCTCCCGGTTCCTAAGAGAATACCATCCATTCTGGCTCTGAAGCAGCACTGTCCAGGCTGTCCAGCCCCATTGCCCCTGGCTTCTGCTGAGGTGGGCCCCGTGCTGAGGGCCCGGCAGGCTCTGCTGAGTGTGTGAGCTCTGGCAGGCTCTGTGTGTGAGGACCACTTGCAGAGGACCCAGCAGGTTCTGCTGAGTGTGAGGGCCCTGCACGGTCTTCTCTGGCCTGTGACGGGGCGGCACGCCCTCCTTTCTCTCACCCCTCCTTTCTCTCTCTTCCTGTGCTGAGAGGTGAAATGGGATACAGAGGCCGAGTGACATCTTCCCCTCCTCAGGCAGCCGTGTGCACAGGCCTCCCAGCCGTCCCTCTGACCCCACGATGCCGCCCTTGCCAGCCTTTGCCTCCATGTCCACAGAGGCCTGCGCAGGGGAAGGCCAGGGAGGGCTGTCTCGAGCGCCCTGCAGGTCACTGCAGAGCGGCCTGAGCCCACAGAGGACAGCAGCTTCGTCCTGCCAGGCCAGCGGCTGTGCGCGAGCGGCTGTGAGGAGGAAGTGTGAACGCTAGTGAACATTCCCCGTGCGCCGTGGGCCAGCTCTGGGTTCCAGCACAGGCGGCAGGGTCGCTGTGACTGCTCTGAGCGAACGCCGGGCCATTCCCCGGAACGAGGCAGAGTGTGAAAAGGACTTCGCTTTGCTCTGGGGGTGTGTAGTGGGCAAAATGCTGGCAGCACGGCTGGGGGGCCAGTGTTCGGATCCCTGCACACAGGGTCTGTGTGTGGGTGTGTGGGTGTGGGGGGGTGAGGATGTGGAGTGAGTGTGTGTGTGTATGTGTGAGTGTGGTGTGGGTGTAGAGTGTGGGTGCACACACGTGCCACACACCTGAGTGAGGGGTGGGGAGACGCTCACAGGAACTGCTGTCACTTCCCTGCACCAACTCATTGGCTCCCTAGGTCGCTAACTCCCGGTGCAGGGACCCAGCGCCCTCTCCGGGCCTTTGTGGCAGGAGGCACTCACAGACAGTGCCCACACACTTGTTCTGGCAAAACACCGGGCACATGAGAACAAGCAGCCGATTCGCTGAACAAAGCCTTTCAGAGGAGGAAGCTTTTCCACTGTTCCCGGGATGGGGTAAATACAGAGCTGAAAAATTAAACACCGGTCAGTAGGTGTGCAAACACACCGGGCAGACAGTTCTCACAACATGGAAGAATGAATGGGCGAGTGTTTACAGGGCCGTCCGCCGGGAAACTCGAGCACAGAGCGCCTCCTGCTCACGACCAGCGCAACAGCTCACGCTGGCAGCACAGTCAGGGCAGCCACGGCTGGGCGCGCACAAAGCCAGGCACGCTCAAGATCCACGCGCCGTTCGTGACAACAACCACAGGAAGTCGGCGGAGAGGAGGGATGCCCGAACAGCTGTGCTCACACCAGTCAAGTGTGCGCTCGGCCTAGCACACCCATAACCCACCCCACACACCCACACCCACACCCACCCCACACCCACACCCACACCCCACACCCACCCCCACCCCACACCCACACCCACCCCACACACCCACACCCACACCCACACCCACCCCACACCCACACCCACACCCCCACACTTAACACTAGCCGCGCTCACACCAGGCAAGCGTGCGCTCGGCCTAGCCGCCCGTCAGCCCGTGAATGGGTGAGGAAATGCTGCTGGGCTGGGGGGTGGCTCAGTTCACCAGCAAAGCGTCAGCCTCTGGCACAAAGAGCTGAGCACAGACCCCAGCGCCTTCACGCCTTCACGTGTGCGTCTGCGTGTGCGTCTGCGTGTGCAGGTGTGTGTTACATGCACACTGGGGGTGGAGTGAGAGCAGGAGAATCCCCCAGCTCACTGGCAGCAGAATCAGCGAGCCCAGGTGGAACAAGAGATGCTGTTTCCAAAGGAGAGAGTGTTTGAGGACACTCAGATTCGACCTCTGACCTACCCACATGTACACATGCACAGGAGGACACAAGAGAAAACTGTGTGAAGTTACGGTCAACCACTAAACTTGGGTCATTTACAAGAAAACGGGAGGAACTGCAGATTGGCTTCCTGAGCGGGAAGCCAGACTCAGAGTGACAGACGCCACACTTTACCTCATATTCGGAATCTAGATTCCACACACACGTGCGCACACACACAGACCTGCCTGGTCAGAGAGCCTGCTTACATGCACACCGATGTCACGCAGAACAAGGAAACACCGGGAAATCTCTGCTTTGCACAGTGAGTTCACACTGGTAAGAGAAAAACCCCAGGTAGGGCGCGCACACAGAGAGGCAAGCCTGCACTTGGTCTAGCCAACCGTCATCCCGATGACGACGATGAGGCCAGGCACCATCAGAGCCAAGAGGGGCAGAGCAGGCCCAGCACACACTGCCGGCTGCACCCGCCCCTGCGATGCAGACCTTGAACCAGCTTCCGGGAGCCTCAGGCTCAGGCAGCTTGTCCTAGGAGGGAGGCAAGTGTGAGTCCCTGCCCTGGAGACCTGCAGAGCCTGAGATACAAGCAGGTGTTCAAGGCGCGCACAGGCGGGGGGTGGGGGTGGGGTAGAGGTGGGGGTGGGGGTGGTGACCACCCACCCCCAGCAGGGCCCCCAGCACACAGGGATCATACCCCCAGCACCCTGGGCTCACATCCTAGGCTCTCAGCTCACACCTCCCAGCTCACACCCCAGGCTCACACCTCTCAGCCCCCCAGGCTCACTTCCTCAGCAGGAGGAAGGGAGAGGGAGGACAGGATTTCAGAGTGTCCACGCTAGAATAAGGAGGAAGCAGCGAGGTGAGAATTACTTCTGCGGCCTCCATCTGGGAGTGTTTATTGAACAGCAGCCGGGTCAGTGGTACAGGCGTCTGAGTAAAAGCATTAGCGCAACGGCCACCCCACCTTCCAGAATAGCCACGATTGCTGGAGGTTTGGGCCTTCCTTCCTTCCTTCCTTCCTTCCTTCCTTCCTTCCTTCCTTCCTTCCTTCCTTCCTCCCTCCCTCCCTCCCTCCCTCCCTCCCTCCCTTCCTTCCTTCTTTTTCTCCCTTCCTTCCTTCCTTTCCTCCCTCCCTCCCTCCCTTCCCTCCCTCCCTCCCTCCCTCCCTCCCTCCCTCCCTCCCTCCCTCCCTTCCTTCCTTCCTTCCTTCCTTCTTCCCTTCAATCTCTCCTTTCCTCTCTCCCTCCCTCCCTCCCTCCTTCCCTCCCTCTCTCCCTCTCTCCCTCTCTCCTTTCCTCTCTCCCTCCCTCCCTTCCTCCCTCTTCCTTGGTGACATGGCAGCTTGGTTTCCAGATCTAGAGCACTGTGTCGTGCTCTAGACTCAGGGCAGCCGCACACTCAGGCAGCCGCACGCTCAGGGCAGCCGCACGCTCAGGGCAGCTGTGACTGCCTTCTAACATGAAGACAGTAACACAGGAGGGAACCCCTGGGCCGGCTTCTCTCCTGAGTCTGGGTCAGGAGAGCCGAGCTCATCAGCCAGATGACAAGGGCCGAATCCCTGGCACCCAGAGCACGGTGCCTCGGGGGATGCGCCAGCTTTCCGCATCGCCACGGTGTGTCCTCAGCTGCCTGTGTGCGAGGTAGGCTGTGCCTCGGGGACACACGGGGGTGGGCAGCCCGCGTTGCCACAGACAGACGGGTTGACAGGCCAAGGTGGTACATTACGGCGAACATGTTCTGTTCTGGAACACCCTGCACAGCAGGCCTGGGGGAAAGCGAAAGGTCGTAAACTATGATGTGCCTCCTTGTTTGTTTGTTTGTTTTCTCATGGAAATGTTGAAAACAGAACCCACACAAACAAGCAGATGCTCCCGGACCTGCAGGAGGGGGTGTGAGAGCCGGGCGTGGAGAGGGCTGTGGCAGGCCCGGGTCTACACCCGGGAAGGAAGCAGGCTGCACGGGGCAGTGCGTGTGCACCTGAGGCCAGGCTGGCTGTGTGCAGCATGTGCGGGGGTTGGAGAGCGGGCTGCCGCAGCGCTTGCTCGGTGGAGCACCAGGCGACATCTGTGAAGGCGAACACCAAGCAAGGGCAGGCTCCAGACGGAAACCCCTTCTGGAAAGTAAGAAGATCCGAGAACACAGGCCTGGTCCCGGGAGGCCCTCTGCACGCTAACCTGCTCCTTTTCTCCGGCCACTCAAACCTAATGCCAGGTTCTTCTAGAAAATGGGCCCTTTTCACTGTCACATCCGTGTGCACCACAGCCAAGGCCTTTGTCAGAGCATGGCTACCAAATGCCTCTGCAGGGAAAATGCCTCTGGGGCACCGTCCTGTCACTCAGGGAAGCTGACCAGGGTGTGAGTGCAGTGGGGGAGCCCTCTGTGGGAGGAGGAACTGGGCGCCTGGCTGTAGCAGGAGGAGAGTGGGAAACCATTTCCTGAGTGGCCGAGGAGTGGTCGAGGGGCTTCAGACAGCAGATCTCCTGAGTGGCCGAGCAGCTGCAGACCTGGCCTCTCTGCAGAGCTGGGTCGAGCAGCTTCCAGGAGACTGACACTGCCAAGGGGGTCGGCTGCTCAGCTCACAGGGGCCTGCGTGGGGCAGCTCCTGTGTCTGGACCATGCTGACCCTTCTCATTGGAGGCCTGAGGACTCAGCCCAGCAGTGTGCAAGACTCCCTCAGGCCCTCACAGGGGAGAAGATGCTCCCAGAAGCTTCCTCTCAGGGAGGAGGTGGAGAGAGACAGAGAGAGAGAAAGAGAAAGACAAGACAGAGACAGAGAAGATACACAGAAAGACAGAGAGAGAAAGAGAGACAGAGAGAAAGACAGAGAAACAGAGAAAAAGACAAAAGACAGCCAGAGACAGATACACAGAGAGAAAGAGAGAGAAAGAGAGACAGTCAGAGAGACAGAGAGAAAGACAGGGAGCACACTTAGACTAGAGGAAGTGGACAATCAAGACAGTCAGAATATTTCCTTGGAGAAGGGCCTGGAGCTTTGCCTAATCACACTCGGGGAGGTGGCCACGGATAACCCCCTGCCTAGGGGTCCTTGAATTGTGGTGAGCACTGTGCACTGGACAGACTGACCCTGTCCTGCAGAGGGGCTTGGCTTGCCTCACTGCCTACTGCGCGCAGCTGGTCCCCCAGGTCTCTCTACCAGAGACACTGCTTTTTCTCTTGCTCACCCGCAAACCTACAGCAAGCTTGCTCTCCCCCGGGAGACTATCGAGTGAGGGACCTCCTCCGCAAGGTGCTGGCTGCACCTGTGTTCCATGGAGCACAGTGCATCCGCACTGGGCACGCTAGACAGCACTGTGCTTCTCCAGGAGCTGGCTGCCCAGTGCGTCTGTGCATCCCCTCCCTGTGCCCCAGAGACCAGGCTCGGTGGGAGGTTGGCAGCCTGTGGGGCAGTCTGGGGGCAGTTTGTTGATTAGGGTTTGACGTGGGCGGGCCTGGCCCTGTGGTGCCTGCCCGGGGCTGGTGGTCCTGGGTAGTAAGGAGCAGGTTGAGGAAGCTGTGGTTTTCATGCCAGGGAGAAGAGCTCCCCACGGTCTCTGCTTTGGTTCCTGCTTCCAGGCTCCTGCCTTGACTTCCTGCTCTGGCTTGCTTTGGTGTTGGGCTATGATGTGGAAGCGCAATCAAAATAAGCCCTCTCCTCCCCACATTAGCATTTGGCCGTGGTGGTTTTCCCCTCACTAAGGCACCCTGTGAATTCTGAGCGAGTGGCTGTGCAACATGCCAGGGCCTTGTACAGGCCCAGCCAGGTAGTCGCCTTGCCAGCCCAGAATGGGCATTTAGAGGGTGGACTGGGGCTAGAGATGACTGAGTGCTTAAGAGCACTGGGTGTTCTTTTTGAGGACCTGGGTTCAATCCCCAGCACCCACACCTTAGCTTACAACTTCCTGTGTCTCTACACCTGGGGGATCTGACACCCTTTCCTGAGGTGTCCTGGATTGTCGAGGTCATCTCCCTTACCTCAGCCTTGGCACAATGGCCTGACTGTTGCAAAGGGCTGTGATAGTGCCACATAAACAGCAGAGTGGCACACGTGGCCCCTGTCGTCCGTTCCCATCTGAGGAGGCTGGTCTCAGGCCAGCCATGGGTGCAGCGCTCTCTCTCCGGGCTGACCTGCAGAGCCCAGGGCAGGTGCTTGGTGAGGCGTGTTCAGGACAACGGATATGCTGGGCAAGCAGAAGGAGGCAAGCAAGATCACCTCTAGAGGTCTGCGTTAGGGTTGCCCTTCCTGTGAAGAGACACCATGGCCACAGCAACTCTTATAAAGGAAAACATTCCCCTGGGGATGCCTTTCAGCTAGGAGGTTTAGTCCGTTACCATCATGGCAGGCAGCATGGCAGCACACAGGCAAACATGGTGCTGACAGGAGCTGGGAGTTCTACATCTGGATCAGCAGGAAGAGAGCGAGACACACCAGGCCTGGCTTGAGCCCCTGAGACCCGAAAGCCCACCCCAAGTGACACACAAATTCCTGCCCTGACTTCCTCCAGCGATGGGAAAGAAGCCCTTTCCTCCCGGCTTGCTTCTGGCCTTGGCGTGTCCTCACGGCCAGTGTCCCCCTAACTAGCCCCCCTGGGAGCATGATTCTACCCAGCTGCCATGAACGCAGAGCTCTGTGAAACCGACTCCATGTTTACATATGTGGGTGGTTGCCAGTGTTTAATTTTACACGGAGTTAGAGGCTTAAAGAATATGAATATTTTAAAATCCTGATATCAAAATTTTGCTTTTCTAGAGTGTTACTAATTTGCACTTCTCCCGGCAGGGCTGTCAGCATCATGAAAACAAATGCACCTCAGGCAGCGTCCCCAGTCTGTGGCTAATTGGCAGGAAGAAAGTGGCACCTGATGGAGGAATTGTTTTTTTTTTAAGTTATCATACAAAGTGGGTTCATTGTGGAATTTGATATGTAAGCCATCATGCTTGGCCCTTAACTTGCCCCTATCCTGTGTCCTTTCTCATCCTCTGCACCCCTCTTCCTGATCCCTTTCCTTCCTCCATACCAATATTCTCCAGCTCCTGAGCTTTCTTCCTCCCACCAGATCCCCCCTCTAGTGTTATGACAGGCAGCCCCATCCTGTCTCAGTTTTAGTCTAGATTCTGCTCGAGAGAAAACATGGCAGTTGCCTGGGTCAGCTTATTTCTCTTCATATAATGATCTCCAATCCCATCTGGATTTCTGCAAATGCCATGATTTAATTTTCTTTACAGCCAAATGCAATCCCTGGTTGTATCTTGCCACATTTTCTTTCTCCATTCGTGCACAGATGGGCACCGAGGCTGCTTTCACCTCCTGGTTCTCCCGGGTCCCATTATGAACACGGACTTGCGGGTGTCTCTATGGTTCAGACTTGGAGTTTTTCAGGTAAATGGGGAGAGGCACAGCTGGGTCATACTGCAGCTCTGTTTGAGGTAAAGTTTTATCTCTCATGTCCGGGTGTTCTGCCTCCATGTCCCTCCAAGCCCCACACGCATGCACTGCCTGCTGTGGCCAAAAGAGGGCGGTAGATCCCGTGAGGTTGGAGTTGCAGAAGGTTGAGTCACCATGTGTGTGCTGGGAGCTGAGCTTGGGTCCCCGTCCCTTAAGTGCTGGGATGATTCTTGACCCCAATTTTTTCTTATCTTTTTTAATTTTTTTTATTTTTCTTATTATTACATTTTGTTACATTTTGTTAAATCTGTATCCCAGCTGTATTCCACTCCCTCATTCCCTCCCCAATCCCACCCTCCCTCATCTCCACCCTGCCCCTTTCCAAGTCCACGGATTGGGGAGGACCTCCTCCCCTTTCATATTACTGGGTTTTGTCAGGTATTTTCAGGACTGGCTGCAAAGTCCTCCTTTGTGGCCTAACAGTACTGCTCCTCCCTTGGGAGGTGGGGAGGTCAAAGAGCCAGTCATTGAGTTCCTGTTAGAAATAGTCCTTGTTCCCCTTACTATGGGAAACCAATTGATTACTGAGCTATCATGGGTCACATCCAGGCAGAGGTTCTAGGTTTTATCCACTCATGGTCTTTGGTTGAGAAAAACCAAAAACTCAGAAAAGACCCTGTGCCCAGATATGTTTGGTCCTTGTGGAGCTCCTATCCTTTCCACATCAAACTCCCCTTCTTTCATATGATTCCCTGCACTCTGCCAAAGGTTTGGTTATGAGTTTTAGTATCTACTTTGGAACACTGCTAGGTAGAGTCTTTCAGATGCCTTCTGCGGTAGACTCCTATCATATGTTCAATGCATATCCCATTTGTCTTTCTAAATGAGGATTGATCATCTTACCCCGTGTCCACTTTTTGATTATCTTCTTTAGGTGTATAGATTTCATTATGTTTATCATATCTTTTAGGTCTATATAAGCAAGTATATTCCATGTTTGTCTTTCTCCTTCTGGGATACTTCACTCAGAATGATCTTTTCTAGATCCCACCATTTGCCTGCAAATTTCATGATTCCTCTTTTTTGATTGCTGAGTAGTATTCCATTGTGTAAAAATACCACAATTTCTGTATCCATTCCTCTGTTGATGGACATCTGGGTTGTTTCCAGGTTCTGGTTATTACAAATAAAGCTGCTACAAACATGGTTGAGCAAATGTCCTTATTGTGTACTTGAGCAAATTTTGGGTATATGCCTAGCAGTGGTATAGCTGGGTCTTGAGGAAGCACTATTACTAATTGTCTTAGAAAGCGCCAGATTGATTTCCAAAGTGGTTGCACAAGTTTACATTCCCACCAGCAGTGGAGGAGGGTTTCCCTTTCTCCACAACCTCTCCAGCATGTGTTGTCACTTGAGTTTTTCATCTTGGCCATTCTGATGGGTGTAAGGTGAAATCTTAGGGTCGTTTTGATTTGCATTTCCCTAATGGCTAATGAGGTTGAGCATTTCTTTAAGTGTTTCTCTGCCATTCCATATTCCTTTATCGAGAATTCTCTGTTTAGCTCTGTTCCCCATTTTTTAATTGGATTACTTGGTTTGTTGCTTTTCAGCTTCTTTAGTTCTTTATATACACTGGATATTAGCCCTCTGTCAGATAAAGGGTTGGTGAAGATTCTTTCCCAATCTGTAGGCAGTCGTTTTGTTTTGATGATGGTGTCCTTTCCTTTACAGAAGCTTTTCAGTTTCATGAGGTCCCATTTATTGATTGTTGCTCTTAGAGCCTGTGCTGTTGCGTTCTGTTTAGGAAGTTGTTTTGATGACGGTGTCCTTTGCTTTACAGAAGCTTTTCAGTTTCATGAGGTCCCATTTATTGATTGTTGCTCTTAGAGCCTGTGCTGTTGCAGTTCTGTTCAGGAAGTTGACTCCTGTGCCAATGAGTTCTAGGCTGTTCCCCACTTTTTCTTCTAACCAATTTAGCATATCTGGTTTTATGTTGAGGTCTTTGATCCACTTAGACTTTAGTTTTGTGCAGTGTGATAAATGTGGATCTATTTTCATTTTTCTGCATGTAGACATCCAATTAGACCAGCACCATCTGTTGAAGATGCTGTCTTTTTTCCATTGAATGGTTTTGTCTGCTTTGTCAAAAATTGAGTATTCATAGGTATGTGGGTTTATTTCTGGGTCTTCTATTCAGTTCCATTGATCCTCCTTTCTGTTTCTATGCCAATACCATGCAGTTTTTATTACTATTGCTCTGTAGTACAGCTTGAGATCGGGGATGGAGATACCTCCAGATGATCTGTTGTTGTACAGGTTTGTTTTGGAGATTCTGGGTTTTTTTGTTTCTCCATATGAAGCTGAGAATCTTTTTTTCAATGACCCCAATTTTTAGGCTGCCTTTTTTTGTTTGTTTGTTTTGCTTTTTGAGAAATCTCCACCCAGCCTTCCACCAGCTATGTGTCAGAATTCTTTGTTCATATCCTTTCCAGGATCTTATGTCTTTTGTTGTCTTGATGACATGATGACCGCGGTGTCACAGACTCCTAGAGCAGTTTTAACATGTGTTTCTCTGTTCTAAGAGGGTTGGACGATTTTACAAGTAGGTTATTTTCCATTTGTATTTCTTACATTGAGAGCTGTATTCTGTTCATTACTTCAGTTTATTTCTTGGTATTTAAATTTTAATTTACGACTTGAAAATTCTACATACACAATGTACCTCAATCTTCTCCAGCTCCTACTCCCTCCCTTCAACTCTCCCTAGCACCCAGCCTTCCCAGCTTCATGTTTCCTCTCTTCTTCTTTTAACCACCCAACCACACTGTGCTTATGTCTGGGGACATGGGTGGAGGAGGACGCAGGTGGAGCTGGAGTGAGCTCCCGTGTGGGTGCTGGGAAGCCTGGGCCTCCGCAGGAGCAGCAAGTGCCTTCATCCTCCAAGCCGCCTCTCTAGCCCTCCTGTAGGGACATCCTTCCTGGGCCTCCTAACATGCCTCTGCCCACCCCCCCCCCCCCCGCCCCAGGGACTCCCTTCTGCCTCTCGCTCTCTTGTGAAGCCAAAGTCCCCAACAGAGGAGCCCTGCCAACAGAACTGAGCCTAAACCTCCATGCTCCACGCCCTACTGAAACCGACTCTCCATTGTCTGCTTTAAATGTCTTTCGCAAGCCCAGCAGGTGCAGGGCAGTCCCTGATCGTGGTAATTTTTGCAGGGGCCACTGTTAGGGCCTCATTTGAATCTGAGTCATAGATTTCTCCTTCCTTTGTCGGGCCTAAGGGGTTACTTCCTTTACTTTCTCCTCACTCTCCTCTCCTCACCTCCCAGCCTTTGCCATGGGCTCCCAGTTTGGGGATTCCAGGAAGGTCTCTTCAGCACAGAACAGAAAAACTCCCACAAAACGACTGAAGAGAAGGGGTCACTGAGTAGCAGGCAGCATGTGTTCACCCCAGGGACCTCTTCCTGAGGACCCATCCCCCGAAAGCATTCTGCTTCCCGAAGACAAGTGCCCGGGGGACAAGGAGCCACCAATGCTTGCTCTTCTTTCCCGACAACAAGAACACGAACCCAGATTCCTGTTATGGTGCTGGACCCCCACAATCCAGGTTACCTGCATTATAGATCTCTGTGGGCGAATTAAACACCGAAGCACAAGGCTGAGTAAGAGCCGCAGAGTCTTCCAACAGGCAAAACGATGGTGTGAGCCAGCATGGGTGAGGCCGGCAGCCAAGCACACATGCAGAGGACTGCGGCCCACGAGGGAGGTCCTCCCTTCCACGCTAAGCTCGCCCGAGATGGCTGCCGAGGCAGAGGGCGGTCAGAGTGAGCAGCGAGCAAACGCCCAACACTTGCTCTACGCACGTGGGCGTCAGCCGTCTGCGGAAACTTCGCCTTGGCTCACCCCCAGTTTAGGGGACACACTAAGGAAAGGGAACTATACACCAAGAGTGACACAGCAATATCCCAGGATCTATAATGTCCTCTGCGCATGTGCGTGTTGTCTGTGCAGTCTGTGTGCGTGCGTGCTGTCCCCGCAGAGGTTGACGTTGTGAGTCCGCCTCCCCCTGCCCATTTCTGCTCTTCCACACTGGGTCTCACTCAACTCTGAGAGCCTGGCTGAGCCCACGGCCCCGAGGGTGCCCTCAGTGCGAGGGACACACAGGACCTCGTCCGCGTTTTCACGGGGTTCTCAGGGACGAAGCGTGGTCCTCAAAAGTGCGCACAGCAGGAGCACGGGGCCCTGGAGCCGGCAGGATGGAGGAAGTTCTCCCACTTTCCAATACCTGCTGCCCGAGCCCCCAGCACTGGCAATGGCATCGGACAACTGGGGGGCATGTGAAACTGAGAGCGCGTGGCCCCAGCCACACCCGCCATGCCCATCCCCTCCTCTAATTACACACGTTAAGACAGCCGACCTCAGCTGTAACCGACTGTTACAGCTGGCAAACATGTTAGGGAAGTGTCAGTGAGGAGGAGTCTTTCTCCCCCCTCCTTCCTGAGCTCACTTCTTCCTGAGCTCACTTCTTCCTGAGCTCTCACCGCGCATCCCCAGCTGGCCTGGACCCCTGTGTGCCACGAGTGCAGATGGGGACAGGCCAGCCTGTGCCTCCTGAGCACGAGGGTTCAGGCACACGTGAGAGAGCCAGCCAGGGGAGCGAAGCCATTCAAAGCATGTTCTGTGCTCTAACACAGCAAGGTGTGCCTAGGGAGCCGCGGCTGGGGATGGTGATCTCCAGACAGGCCTGAGCTGGTTCCTGGCTCCTGTGAGCTCTGCCGGTGTGCGCAAAGCTCTCTCCTCCTGACACGCTTCCCAGACGAGGCCTGGGCGGGTGCTTACTGAGGTGAGGTCGTGTGTTGCTTGAAGGTGCCTCAAACTCCCCCTTTAAAGGTGTGTGTGTGTGTGTGTGTGTGTGTGTGTGTGTGTGTGTGTGTGTGCGCGAGTGCTCACAGATGCCTGTAGGTGGGGAGGGGAGCGCCATTCTCTGAGATCTGGGGTTGAGTGTGATAAGAGCTGACTCACACAGGAGCTGGATCTGAGCTCCCTCCTCTGGTGGAACAGTGAGTGCCCCTGAGTGTGCCCCAGAGAGTGCCCCATGCATGTGCGCACACACATACATGTGCACATAATGCTTGCGTGTACACATGTACTCACATGTATGCTCACACAAAGGCACACGCTCAGCGGGATGGCTGTGGCTCAGAGCCACGCTCATGAGCACCGAGGGTCCAGGGTGACAGCCTGAGGGTGGCTGAGCACACGGATGTGTGTGTCGTCACCCCTTCTCGGTGTCTCATCTTTCCTTTCCCGCTTGTCCAGTGTGAGCCCCACTGCAGGGAGGGAAAGCCTTGGGTGTGTAACACTCCCGGCCTCTTGCCAGCACCCTGTCACTGCCAGTGTTCAAATCTTCCATTTCCCTCAGCTGCCTCTCCCCTATCCTGACTTATTTTTCCTGTTTCCCACCGTCAGCCCCGAATTAGTTCATTTCCCCTGCATTGAACATCCATCAGCATCAACCCGTTTTCTCCCTGGACAGTGGAGGGAGGCGGGAGCACGGACACTCTCATCCAGTTGTTCCTGTGCAGGAGCTCAAGAGACTCAGAAGCACCAAGGAAGGCCACCCCCCCCCACATGAGGAGTGGCTCAGATGGTGGAGGGCTGCCTCCTCCTGGGAGCCGTTGCCCCTCTATGTGGCCTGTGGGTTTCAGGAGCTTCCTGAGGTTTTCAAGTTGTCAGATGCTTGCCCTCTGGGCCTAGCTCCTGGGTGTTTTCGTTAGGACAGCGCTGTTGTGCAGCTCCTCCTCCGTCAGGGTTATTCCGGAGGCTTGCGTTGAGCAGTTTTGAGGTTTTGTGACTGTAGAGCACTTCTTTGTCACTGAGTTTGTCATTGGTGCATGGAAAAGCTACTGCTTTTTTTTTAAGTTGGTTTTGTGTCCTGCTTCTTCGCTGAGTGTTCCTCAGATCTACGAGTTTTGATGGTGTCTTCGGGGCATTTTAAGTACAGGGTCACGACTTCTACAATTGGGGTAAGTTGACATCTCCTTCCCTTTCTGTGAGCTGTGTTAGTAGTGAAGAAGTGAGGGTAGCTGCCTCTCTTTCCTATTTGTGTGTCTCCCTAAAAAACACCAAAAAAGCCGGTGTGGGGGCACGACTGTAATCCCAGCACTCGAGGAGGCAGAGGAAGGACGATCTCTGTGAGTTCAAGGCCAGCCTGGTCTACAAAGCGAGTCTAGGACAGCCAGAGCTACACAGAGAAACCCTGTCTCCAAAATAGATAGATAGATAGACAGACAGACAGATAGACGGATAGATGGATAGATGGACAGATGTGCCTGTGTGTGGGGGTTAATGAGTATTTGCCTGCACGTGTTTATGCGTGTACCATGTGCATTCCTGGCGCCTGTGGAGGCCAGGGATGGCGGGTCCCCTGGATCCAGATTACAGGGAGTGGTGAGCCACCCTGCTGGTGTGGGGAACCCAGCCCGGGGCCTCTGGAGACCCACGAGGGCTCGCACCCAGGAGCCTTCACTCCAGTCCCTCCTTTCCGCCTCTTTATTACTTACATCTTACTGCTCAGTTATGAATTCAAGTCATATCCTGAGTAAGAGCGGGAGCATGGACGCCCTTGCCTCCTGCCTGACCTTGAAAGGACCCCTGTCACGTCTTCTCCATGTGGGAAGCGTGTTTCTCTGGGTTTCCTGCACGCAGTGCGGGCCTTCCAGTCAAGTCTCTGCAGGGATCACTGTCTTGAAGAGTTGCTGGTTCTGTCACAGGCCTTTTCTGTATCTGCGGAGACAGTGGTGATATCTACCCCTGATGCTGTTTGCACACTGTCACACACAGTGACTTCAGTGTTGAGCCATCCTGCCATCCCTAGACGAAGGTTGGGGGGGGAGAGACACACGTTTCTCAGTGTCTGCTGCTGCTTGTGTTAACTGTTTATCATTTGTCCTTAAAAATGACCCGTGGGATAGTTACTGACGATGATCAACACCATTGAAAGTTTTTCGTCCTTTAAGGCTCTCGACCCTTCGAGGACACTTGGTGCCCAAGCTCCGTGGTGCAGCATTTTAAAAGACACAGCCATAGTCACCTAAGCCGGGATGCGTGTGTTACATGAGGGCAGGGTGCAGAGCGCCTGCTAACACCTGCTCATTACAAGGCTCTATGGAATCTTCCAGACACTACGTGACACGCTTGGACCACAGTCAAGGTCATGGACTGTCCCAGAGGTGTCCCCAAGGGGTATGAGAAGTTATCGGGAAGTTCACGCTAGCATAGGGACAGGGTGTTGTCTCCTTAGGCATTTCATTTCCACATTTCTTTAGCTACTTCTAAAACTTTGATCTTGCCTAGGGAGTAAATACTGGGTCTTGGGGTTTATTCGTTTACTAGAGAGAATTCTTTGTCTGATAAACATTAAGAGGGACTTTATTATACACACTCCATGGAAAGTCTTATAAGGAGGAGTCAACAGTGGTCAGACCAGTGAGGAGGGTTGTGACCCCTGGATTTAATCAAACATTTTATGGTACCATAAATTGTTGATTCCTGTTCTTTCTTTATTTTTAATAATTTATTTACTGTATTTTATGTACATTGGTGTTTTGCCTGCTTGTTTGTCTGTGTGAGGGAGTCGGATCCCCTGGGAAAGGAGTTACAGACAGTTGTGAGCTGACATGTGGATGCTGGGAATTGAACTGGGTCCTCTGGGAGAGCAGCCGGTGCTCTTAACCGCTGAGCCTTCTCTCCAGCCCCAGCCCTCTTGCTTTTTGTTTTATTTACATTGTCTCTGACTTTTGTAAAGTCTCTTCAGTAACTCCTGATATGTTATTGTAGAGGTGACAGGCATCTCCTGGTGTCTCAGTCTTTCCAGGGACACAAACCTGCGTCTCAGAGGGCTGTGTTGTTAGCTGCTTGACCTGGGCATGCATGTGCTGAGGGAGAACGGAAGGGGCCTGACGTCCCTGTCTGTCTAGATCTGTCTGAGGACTTAGCTGTTGTAGGCTCCTTTCTCCTCTGAATAGGGCCGCAGTGATCCACCTCCCCATCCTCCCTGCTCCAGCCCCACAGCACGAGCAGCGCCCTGTCCACTGGAAGCCAGGCCGGAAGGTCGGGGACGACCCCTTGTTATGGACCGGTGTGCACAGCAGTAACTCACGACCTCCTGGGGAAATCCGAGACAGAAACAGAAACAGCAGAATTTCAGTCAGCTCCTCCCTACCGGGGCTGGACACACATGAACACCAGCCACAAAAGAGGGAAATCAAACAAATGGCTTCTGGGCCAAACCTGCCCACACGCCTTTACACTCGGCCGTTTGTTCAGGCAAAGCTGAAATCCCACGGCTCACGGCGCACAGCCGCATCATGGGTCCTGGCTCTTGGTACCGGGTGGAGGGCCAGGGAGGAGTTTCTTGTCACAATCTTCTTCCTGAACCAGGAAGAGGGTGTTTCACATCTCCTGAGATTTATCTTCTTTGGGTGAGCTCACACCACTCTGCCCGGATGTTAGTGTGCACAGCGTGGTCACTTTTCAGTCTTCAGCCGACCCTGGGGACACTTCTGGGACAGTCTTTGACCTTGACCATGGTCCAAGTGTGTCATGTCACCTGAAGAAGTTGGTAGCTCGGGGCCTGTGTGCCTCACCCAGAGGTGAACTCAGCGTGCACAGTTGCCTCCTAGGAGCCTCAGGAAGACCCTGCCATAGGTCACCTTGGCATTGGGATGTGTGTGTTACACGAGGGAGGGATTCCGAGTGGCCAGGTACCCCGCGCTCCCTTTACAAGGCTCTGGAATCCTCCAGACACTACAGGACACATTTGCACCATGGTGTCCCCAAGGTGGACGTGGCTGTCAGGGTATGAGAAGTGTGCTGAGGCAGGTGGTGTGAGCTCAGCCACTCCACTCAGGTGCTTTACCACTGGCTTCAAACAATGCTATGTCCTTAGGGGTTTGCTTGCACGTGTGTGTGTGTGTGTGTGTGTGTGTGTGTGTACCACACTCATGAAGTACCAGCAGAGGCCTTAGAGCCCCTGGAGCTGAAGATGGGTGTGAGCACCACGTGGGTGCTGGGAACCAATCAGGGCTCTCTGAGAGAGAGCTCCTGTTCTAGATCTTGGAGCCATTTTCTGGCCACAGTTTTTTCAAAAACAAACAAACAAACAAACAAACAAACAAACAACAACCCCAAAGGTAACGAACTGTTTAACTTTTTGAGGAGATCACTAATATTTACCCTGTGATGTTTATGACAGATTTTGCACCCCTCCCCGTCCAAGGTTCTGATTTTCATCTGCTTTGACGTTGTTTCCTGCGGTGAAGTTTTACACATTAAAAGTACAAAAGTTTTGTACTTTTGACACAGGGTTTCTCTGTGAGGCCTGCCTGTCCTGGACTCACTCCATAGACCAGGTCGGCCTTGAACTCAGGAATCCCCCTGCCTCTGCTGGGCTGCCATCACCCAGCTAAAACTTTACATTTTTATGGAGCAAAGTTTCTTGGTCTCTTTCCTGGAATCTGTGTCCAGGGCCTTCACACTTGAGCATGCTCAGGAATTTGAGAAGGTAAATATTTACATCCACCTGATTAAATTTAGAATCCGTGTTGGTTTAATTTTGGAAGTGATGAAAGTAAGGATCTGCGGTTTTTATTGATTTGTGAAGGTTTTATTCTCCCAAGCTGGCTGTGAACTTCCAGGGATCCTCCTGCCATGGCCTTCCGAGTGGTGTGTGCCCACATCCGGCTGAGTTTTCAGAGTGAAACAATCTCTGTGTATCTGTCTCTGTCCCTCACTTTGTCTTGTGCTGGATCAGCTTCACCATCTCTGTCCTCAGCCACAAATCCTAAGAGTGTTTTCACCTGCGTGCTGAGTGTGTTTTCTCAAAGCCTGTTCGTTGCACAGAGTCAGACCTGACACTGTCTCCCGTGACCTCACAGTGCAGGCCACACCCTCCACCTCCATCCCTGTCTCCTGTGATCTCACAGGGCAGGCCACACCCTCCACCTCCATCCCTGTCTCCTGTGACCTCACAGGGCAGGCCACACCCTCCACCTCCATCCCTGTCTCCTGTGACCTCACAGGGCAGGCCACACCCTTCCCTCCATCCTCAGTGTCTCCTGTGACCTCACAGTGCAGGCCACACCCTTCCCTCCATCCTCAGTGTCTCCTGTGACCTCACAGGGCAGGCCACACCCTTCCCTCCATCCTCACTGTCTCCTGTGAGCACAACCAGGTTGGCAGGTCTCCTGGCAAGCATGTGTCTGCTGTGCCCCCTCCTGCATGTGTTTGTCCTTCCTGCTGGTTTTGGAAAGGGTCTTGTGTATCCCAGGCTAGCCTTGGATTCGAGGGTCTCCTGCTGGGCTCCTGAGTGCTGGGAGTGCAGGCAGTGCAGGCCTTCCTAGCCAGGCCCAGCTTCCTTGTCTCCTAGTCAGCAAAGCCCTCCGACCGGAACTCTCTGAAGTAACTGTTGGTGTTCGGGGAGGAGTGTGTCAGAGGCCACGGGTGAGGTGGGACTCTGAGGCAGGCGCAGCCCTCCTGCGTGGCCGGGCTTTGTGACAGCGTGCAAGGAGTGGGGAGATGTGAAACTTCCCAGTGTTCTCCCCACGTGCAACGCCAGGTTAGAAAAGCAGCAGAATAATTAGTGAGGGCGGTGACACCCACACGCGCCCCATCATGGCACACCGATCTGTGCTTGTCTGGAAAAGTCAAGAGTGAGCTTCACCCTCAGGCCTTGCTTTGAGGAGGTTAGTGCACTTCTGAGGCCAAGGGGACACTGCCTGGGCTGTGGTGACTCCGTCTAGTGAGGAAGGGAGGTTTGGCTACATATGGCTTGTTTGGTGGTATGTGAGCATGTGTGTTTGTGTTTGTGTGAGTGTGTATGTGTTTGTGTGAGTGTGTGTGTTTGTGTGAGCATAAGTGTTTGTGTGAGTGGGTGTGTTTGTGTGTGCATGAGATTTGTTTTTCCAGATAGGCTTCTGTTCTTCTGCATTGAAATAATAGACTAGTTAATTTTCATATCTGCCCTGCTGTGCACCTAAGCCCGTGTCCCAGGAGGACGCCAGTGACGGGTGTGCCGGTCTGTGGGGCGTGCACTGCAGCCTGCGGCAGGAGGGTCCAGCTCTGTATGCCTGACAGTGAGGGGTCAGGCGAGGAGCTGATGGGGGAGGGGTCAGGCAAGGAGCTGATTGGGGGGTGGGGGCCAGGCGAGGAGCTGATTTTGTGGAGCCTGACACCCCGGTGCATTGAAATTCCGGTCATTCCCCGAGATGCTCCGGTAATCGGGTGGCTGCCTGTGTCGCTGTTCATTACGCGAGGGCGGATTCTCCAGGCGTGGAGAATAAGTCATTCCACGAACAAACAGCCCGGCTCTCCCGGGGCTCCTGCTCCACCCGTGTCGATAAATTGTCCCACGAGGGCGACAGTGGGTGAAGTTGTGCAGTCAGATTAGTCAGGCTGTGGGAGACGCTGGTGACAATGACAAGCTAAATGCCACCAGCGTCCCTCATCCACCCCAGGACTCGAGTGCAGGGCGCTAGTGTGAGCCTGCGTCTATTAATAGATGAGCATGATTGTGTGTGAGCAGATTAACGTGTGATCGCCTTGATCTTCCAGATGTCACTGCTTGGAAATTCACGATGCTCCTTCACTGACGGAGGTGGGGTCAGCTTCGCAGACCCCTGCTGTTGAAGTCGCTCTGGAAAGCTGGTCCAGTGGTGTGTGCCCGAGTGTGGTGTGAGTGTGTGTGTGTGTGTGTGTGCACGTGTGTGTGTCCATGTGTGTGTGTGCTCCAAGCTTTTTAAAGATGCATGCAGAGCACTTGGTGTTTCTGTGACCGGGCTCTGGAGCAAACAAACAGATCCAAGCGTCACTTTAGTCCCCGAGCACAGTGACAGGACAGGGATGGCCTGGGCGTTGTGCCTGCAAGTCGGTGGGTTCCTGGTGTAGCGAGAGCTCCCTCGACTCCGAGGCTCTGTTTCAGTTCAGAGTCCCCGATCTACAGCCAGGCCACTGCTCTCCCTCTCTCTCCTCTGTATGTTTTTGTGTAAGCGCTGAACTCACAGAGACCATAAGAAGGCGTTGGGTGCCCGTGAGCCGGGGTTACAGGTGCTTACACCCACTGTGGTGCTGGGGACTGACCGTGGGTCCCCCAGAAGAGCTACTGGAGCCCTTAAGTGCTGAGACATCTCTCCACACCCAGATGCCCCGGGTCAGCTCAGGCTTCTGGGGCCTGCTGGCAGCTCCGCTGAACCCTCAAACCTCCGGGCTCATTAACATGGTGTTTAGAAACGCGGTTTTCAGGGATGTGATGAAGGTGAGATGGCCCGCTGAGGTGATGCCGCCATGTCTGGGAATGCCCACAGTGTGTCTTTAGATCTTCAGTCCCTCTTAACAAGGTGGCGAGTGGTTCAAAGTCCAAGTTCTTCATTTCTGTGAGCCGTCTTTCCTAAGCATTTTACCCTCTTGATGCCATTGTGGATGGAACATCCTTGTCTCTGGAGTTCTCCCAGAGTGCGTGGTTTTGTGTGTTGGGGGTCTCCCTGTTCTCCTGTCGGGCTCCCCCACTACCTCGCAGCAGATCCCTGGCATCTTCACATTGCCAGGGACTTTAATCCAGTGACATGCTACTCTGGCTGGATACAGACACACCCTTTTCACACACCTCTAATCCCAAGCAATGAAGGTAAAGTTAGTTTGTAGAAGGAAACAGTCATGTTTGAGAGTGATGTCTAATTGAGAAGCAGACAAAGTGATGAATCAGAGAAAGATTTGACAGAAAAAGATACACCCAACTCTCACAAGAACAAATAGGAAAGAGAGGTGGTTTAAAAGGAAGCAGTGGGGGTGGGGGGAGAGAGACAGAGAGAGGGAGAGAAAGAGAGGAGAGAGAGAGAGTGAAAGGGAGAGAGTAAGACAGAGAGTATGTGAGAGAGAGTCGGAGAGGGAGAGAGAGGGTAGAGAGGGAGGGAAAGAGGAAGAAAGAGTGAGCAATAGAGAAAAAGAGAGAGAGAGACTGAGAGAGAGGGAGAGAGAGGGAGAAAGAGGGAGAGAGACAGAGAATGTAAGAAAGAGGGAGAGAGACAGAGAGACAGAGAGAGGGAGAGAGAGAGGGAGAGTGTGAGAGAGAGGAAGAAAGAGGGAGAGAGAGCAAGGGAGAGAGAAAGAAAGAGAGAGAGAGAGAGAGAGAGAGAGAGAGAGAGGAGGAGGAGGCAGTTTTACCAGGACAGTTGTACAGAAACAGGTTGCAGAGAGAACAAGCTAGACACAGGTGAAGACAGAACGAGCCAGAGAATGAGAAGGAGCCAGAAGATTAGAAAAGGTTGCTAGAGTTAGTTTGAGGCCAAGTAGAGTAGTTTAGTGAGAAGCTGAGAGAAACCATATTGACTCAGTCGGCATGGAGAGGAGTTTGAGCCAAAACAGCTGAGTTGAACCAGCCAGCCAGAGTTCAGTAAGAACAAGAAAGGGAGCTTATTTAGCAGTAAGTCTCAGAGGCTGAAAACGTTTTACACCTAGATTGAATTTTACAGAGGTTAGAGCTTCCAGGGCTAGGCCTAGGTTAGCAGATGGAGGCAGTCAGTCTCTGAGACCAAGATTATATCTGGTGAATTAAAGTTACTTTTACATAACGTCTATCAATTGGCAGGTGACATGGCTCCCTGGTCTTCTTTCTAAAAGATGGGAATGTACAGCCTTCACCACCCTTAACCTTGGACTTTTCATAATCTCTTTCAGGAGGCCGAGGGGGCGGAGGGTGTTCCCTTCTGCTAGTATTTTGTTCTGTGATAGGGTTTCACGGTGTGATCCGGAGGCGTGCTAACAGACCAGGCCTCCTCTGGGTGTGCACCAACACAGCTGACTGTTGTTTCAGGTTTCCATCATGGAAAGGATGTTGAGCATTTCCCACGTGTGCTGAAATGACTGTGTGAGTTTGGGCTTTGCTCTGTTGGTCTGACGTGTTCACCTGACCCTGTGAGCCTCTGTAGTTGGCCCTCCTTGCAGTTTGATCTTTGGCTTGCCTCACAGAAAGGCCGCTAGTTTGGGTGTAGATGTTTGGTTTGGTTTGGTTGAGAATTTGCAGCATTTTCAGAGTTCAGTATCATTAAAGATGAAGGTAGGCGATGGTATCACATGGAAAGCAAGCTACAGAGAAAGCCCTCTCGTGAGCATAAGGCAAAACTTCCCAGCAGCCTGAGCCCAGCGGCCTGAGCACAGTAGCCAGAGCACAGCAGCCTGAACCCAGCAGCCTGAGCACAGCGGCCTGAACCCAGCAGCCCGAGCACAGCGGCCTGAGCACAGCGGCCTGAACCCAGCAGCCTGCAGTAAGAACTGGGACCAGGACCGAGAAGGATTTATTCAGGATTACAAATGTAGCAGGAAGAAGCTTTTGGTTAAAAAAAAATTACCCTAAAGTTATGTTCTGTAAAAATCGTTTCTACTACGTTTCATTTATTTATTAGTATATATCCTCTAGGAAGGCTCCATATGCTAAATAGTCCCTAACTTCTCCCACCACCACCACCAACTGCACCCCAAGCGTGTAAGCCTGTGGGTGACATTGCTCATTCAGGCCGCCTGTGCCGGTCTCACCTCAGGGCCTGGGCTGCATCCTCCCAGCCCAGGCACCCCTCAGGGAGGCCCTTCGGATCCTCATCTCTACTGGAATGCTCTCCTTCCTGCCTGGCCCTGCTTGCTTCCTCCTCAGAGAGCCCCTTCCCCAGCGCCCCCCAGCTCTCTCGGGCCTTCACTTCGATGGCTGTGCTCTGCGTGTGTCCTGACCACAGGGAGAAGCAGGCAGCATTTCCTTCATCATGCCCACAGCAGGTGTGCCCTGTGGTTCCTGTCATGGACAGAAGTGCATCGAATGAATGGAGTGATGGTGTGTGGGACAGAAATGCCCAAAGGCCGCTCAGAGCCCTGTTATCCCTGGACTCTGCTCCTGGATGGTTAAGAAGTACCATGGTCCTCACGGCCTTCCCTGAACCCCATATCTTTAAATGACCAAAATGGGGTCAAGGGTTGCTCAGTTGCACCCCACTGTTAGGGCTTTCCTTTAAAAATCAAAAAACTCAGAGGCAGCAAGGACCTTTTCTTTTCTTTTCTTCTGCTGACAAGGGTAGGTCCCAGAGAGGTGCCGTGCCATGCCCAAAGTTCCAGGGTTCCTGAGGGTTCCTCAGCCATCTCCTCTAAAGAAGCTACAGAAGTGAGGACACCATCTTTGAAGAGTCATTGCTAGGACTGACACAGCCCAATGACAGTGTGATGTAATCCGAGTGTGTCCTGTCAGCGGAACCTCCCAAGCTCCGGCCTTCCTGGTCGGGTGTCCTGGCTTTGGTCTGACCTGCTGTGATCAAGCCTGGTTAGCACAGCGAGGCCTTTGGCTGAGTCTTCTGTCCCTGCACTCAGAGCAGGAGGAACGTTTGTGGATGGGAAGAATGAATTTATAATTTTAAGGCTCTGGCGCTCTCCTTTCTAATGCAAGAGACTCTGTGAAGTCTTGATCAAAGCTGCCTCAGATCCTTCTAGAACAAGGAGGATATAAATAATAAGGCAAAGGCGGTGTGCCCACGTGGTAAGGATAGGGCCCATGCTCCGCCCCCCATTTCCAGACTGAGAAGACATGGGGACACACAGTGTGTCCCACACTAACATCGCTTGTGGCAGAGTGGAGGGAGACTGGGAATGCGTCCTGGGACAGCAGACGATGCTGTCAGAGGTTTGTGTATGGTGACCTTGGTGCCTGTCACCTGCTGGCTAGGAGGCAGAGGCTGCCAGAGCTGAGCGCGTGCTAGCCTAGGCTTCTCCGGGATGAGGGATCAGGGAGAACTCAGCAAACTTAGTGGTCAGCAGTATAGTCCTTCTGTGGAAGTCAGGGCCTGCGCCCCCCAGAGGCGCTGTGTGTGACAGCAAGGCAGCTGGTTGGCCAAGCTGAGGAGGCGCTGAAGTGACATCAGACTGACCTTCTGGGAACTGGTGACCATGGTAAGGATTAAACATGGAAGAGAGGGGTGACTTCAGAAGACCAGTCAAAGCCCCTGGCACCCCTGAGGGGGAGCTGGGGCTGGAGACAGAGACCAGGAGACTGGGAGACCTGGAAGAGACAACCAGGCCTGGAGAGGGGGGAAGGTGGATGAACAAACTCTACCGCACAGTCCCATCAGGATTCACGGCATCTTGCATGAGTTTGTTCATCCACCCGAGGTGGAGTTTGATCACCCTGAGGTGACCTGAGGTGACCTGTGTCTCCCTGAGGTGACTTGTGTCTCCCTGAGGTGACCTGTGTCTCCCTGAGGTGACCTGTGTCTCCCTGTGGTGACCTGTGTCTCCCTGTGGTGACCTGCAGTGACCTGTGTCTCCCTGTGATGAACCTGCGGTGACCTGTGTCTCCCTGTGGTGACCTGTGTCTCCCTGCGGTGACCTGTGTCTCCCTGCGGTGACCTGCTGCCTACTTGAGTGTCTCTAGGGTGGGGAGAACATGCAGGTCAGGAGACAGGACTGTGGTAGATGGTGTGATGGCTGTTTCCAACCACAGCTGAAGGCTCTGTGCGTTGACCTCACATCAGACCAGAGCCAGTGCCTTTGACTTTCTATTTTTGCTAAGCCCACATTGAACAGTTGATGTGTAAGCACACGGTGACCTTGTGTTGAAGTCTAAGAGTATTTAGCTGTGCTAAGGAGGCGTTGGTCATCTTGGGCCTTTGTCTGGTGCTAATTAGCAGTCTGTCGCCATCAAGAAAATCCCATCACCCTTCACTATGAGTGACAGTCGTTTGGACAATAATCACTGTTCATCTCATGGTGCCCGGCAGTGAGAATGAGCTCCAGGTGCTCTGGGGCATGCCCGAGGCTCCATTCTCACCACTGCTCTGTGTTTCAGGCACCTCTGTGGCTCCACAGGGTGTTGGTGCTTGCATCTCTCTCCTCCTCCAGCTGGGGCCACCGGTGAGTGTGTGAGAGGAGGCTTCACTGTGCCCACTACTCAGTGACATGCCGGCCCAGGAATCCAGGCTCGCTGATGAGCGGCCTGGCCTCTGGCTGGCCAGCCCGGCTCATGGAGGGTAGCTGTCCCCAGAGCTGCCAACAGTGCAGGCTGATTTCCAGCCAGACTTCCGGTGAATGTGGCAAGGTTTGGAAGGATGAGGAACACTCAGCTCACTCCAAAACAAGCGTGCAGTCCCGGCATCTCAGCTACCCAAAGATGCCCCGTTCAAAGCTCACACTGTGGACATCTATTCTCTCACAAGGTCCTGGTGCCAGCGGCTGGCTGCTGCACTCAAGGTAAGTGTTTGTCTTCTGGTTATGGCCTCATTCTTTCTCCTCATTCTTTCTCACTGTTTGCTGAAAGTGCAGGAAGAGAGTGGCTCCCTGAGCCCCTGGTTACCAACGATTCCTGTGGCAAGGTGTTTCTGTCCCAGGTCCTCCTCCCTATAGAAGGACTCTTCTCCATCCCAGTCTTACCTGTCCCCTCCCATGGGGGCCTGGTCACCTCTTCAGTCAATTGGGGGACATGGCGGGACAGGCAGAGTGGCACAGAACCACCAATGTGTTCACTCCACCCCTGGCCAGGCTTGGCTCCAGCCCAGAGCACCAGCCTCCAGCCTTCCCAAACCCACTGCACAGTCTGGCCTGAGAGAGGAACAAGAGGCCTGGCCAGGCAGGGGACAGTCTCAAGTAGGCAGCTAGAGTGCACCATGAGCCATCAGAAATGGGCTGAGAGGGCAGACAAAGACCGCAGCGAGATTCCCCGAGGATGGATGGGAAACTTCCAGCTGTGATTTGGTGGGAGTGAAAAAAATCCAGCCATCGTGTGATTAGATTTATTAAAAAGGCAGTTTGGTACAAAGGAGCTCTGGCAGGACTGGCATCTGTACAGGAAAAGCTGCTTCCAGCCTCTTGATAAATCAGACGCTTTTTACTAAACAGCAGTCCTGATGAGCTCAGGAGAGAAGCCAGGGGTGGGAGCCCATCCAGAAAGATGATAGTTTGAATTACAAGTGGTTTGTCGCAGACTCCATAGCTCCTTTCCTGAAGGCTCTCCTTGTGTGGAGTGTGGCCTCACACACAGCACAGGGCTCTGTGGAGCCCTGCCTAGCCACGGAGGGCAGAGGCTCAGCCACTGTGGCTGCCGCTGGGTGCCTGCCGTTTCTTTCTGTTTTGTCTCCTCTCTTCGCTTCTTCTCTTTTTTCTCTCTCTTTCCCTTTCTTTCTTTCTTTCTTTCTTTCTTTCTTTCTTTCTTTCTTTCTTTCTTTCTTTCTTTCTTTCTTTCTTTCTTTCTTTCTTTCTCCCTTTCTTTTTCTTTCTTTCTTTTCCCTTCCTTCCTTCCTTCCTTCCTTCCTTCCTTCCTTCCTTTCTTTCTTTCTTTCTTTCTTTCTTTCTTTCTTTCTTCTGTCGTACTTTTTGTGTTTTTGTTTGTTTGTTTTGAGGCAGGGTGTTGCTGTATAGTCCTGGATGACCTAGAACTCTCTCTGTAGATCATGAGGGACTCAAACGGAGCTAGAACTAAAGAGGCACCACTAAGAATGGCCTTTAATTTTTTTGTGTTACTTTCTTTTATATGTGTGAGTGTTTCATCTGCATGCACACACGTGCACACCTGGCTGGTGTGTGCAGAGGTCATGTTCTGAGCGGGAAACAGACCCCCTGGAACTGGAGTTAGAGATAGTTGTGAGCCACTATGTGGTGCTGGGAACCGAACCCAGGTTTTCCCTAAGCAGCAAATGCCCTTAACCACTAAGCCATCTCTCAGCCCCCGATCAGCTCTTTTAAAATAATTTAAAAATACATTTATTTAAATACATTTTTTTATTTTTTTATTTTTTATTTATTTAAAAAATACATTTATTTAAATGTATTTTTAAATACAATCATGCATGCACCATGGTATATGCAAGGAATTCGTCGGATAATCCATGGAGACCGATTCCTCTCCTTCAGGGCTCAAACTCAGATCGACCGGCCTGGCAGCCCACATCCTAACCCTTAAAGCCCAGGGAGTTCGAGACCCTCACAGGTCCTAAGTCTAGACTCTCAAGCTAGAAGCCCACAGTGTACAGACGAGCATCTGTTTGTGCAGTTTTAGTCAGTGTACGTGTTTGTGCATGTATCCCTGCACACCTTTAAAAGCATGTGTGGCTCTTCCTGAGGTTCCAAGGCCTTGATTAGGTACAGACTGGAGGGTCAGCCAGCAAGCACAGCCAGCGAAGGGCTCCTCCCCATAGGACCTGGGCTTGCAGGGCCTGGCTCTCCCCGGGGCCACGTTGGTTTCCAAGAGGCCACCCTTCTGCTGGTGCAGGTGGAGGAGTGTGTGAGTGTGTCTGTGTGTGTGTGTGACTGTACATGTGTGTGTGTGTGTGTGTGTGTGTGTGATTGTGCACAGCAGGCACTTGGTGAATGGTCAGAAAGGGCAGTTGTGCTCTGGATTCAAGACTCTGCAGGGTTGACCTCCTCTCTAGGGCTCCTGGGTTGGAGCTGTTACTCTGAGTTGCCCACGAAGGCTGCTGGGGTGTCATGGGGTATGCTGGCCCGCTCCAGCCCCTCCTCAGCCTGCTGCACTGTCTCACGGCAGATGGAGGAGAGTTACTGCCGTGCCCAGCACCACCTCCTCTCACATTCCTCCTCCCTGGCACCACTCCTGAGTGGGGACCAGTGGCAGGACCCAGTCAGCTCCAGAAGCTAAGCCCAGGACCTGAGAAGATGAGGACCAACAGCGAAAGCTACAGAGAAGACACAGCACAGGGAGTTTCCTCTCCACACAACCTCTCCTAGTAACATTAGCTACCCTGAAGTAAACAGAAGTAAAGTCCTGTGACTGGCATCTGTTTCACCCCAGCCTCTTCCTCGCCCCAGCATCTTCCTCACCCCAGCATCTTCCTCAGCCCAGCCTCTTCCTCACCCTCATCTTCTTCCTCATTCTGCCTCAGCCCAGCCTCTTCCTCACCCCAGCCTCTGCCTCAGCCCAGCCTCTTCCTCACCTTCATCCTCTTTCTCTTCCTCACCCTCATCATCTTCCTCACCTCAGCCTCTTCCTCACCCCCAGCCTCTTCCTCACCCTCATCCTCACCTCAGCCCCTGCCTCACCCCCAGCTCTGGCTCTAATCACCTTTTCAGGTTCAGGGCCAAGCTGCCCCTGGAGCCAGACTGAAAATTCCACGCACAGGGACAGCACATGGAACACGCAGGCCCAGGTCTACCTGTACCACAGTCATTAACACTTTGTGGAAGCAAACAGGTCCTTGTGTGATCTCCGGACATTCTGCTTCACTTGTTGCCTATGTCTTGAGAGACTGGCTGCCGGTGGCTGGCCGACATAATCCAGGGCCATCCCTTCAGCCTAGTTCCCCTTTGGGGAGACGTTCTGCCCCAGGAGCCCTTGTGAAGGTGTCGGTGTCTCTGCTGGTGTGACCGGAGGAGCGCTTGGCCCTCCTGGCTGAGATGTGCCTGGGATGCTGTTCATGAGACAGGGGTGTGAGGCTGTGCAGTGTCAGTTGTGCAGTGGGTACCACTTGCCTGGCCCAGGCAGGTGTTTTTCAGGGACTTGTGATGTCCACCCTCCTCTGCCCTCATGGAGAGGGGTGTGAGATGGGCGGGATAAAACAGGCCTGCCTGAAGTCTCTGCTCAGCCTAGAATAGGGAGTTCCAACAGTTACCAGTGTTTGCTCTGACAGTTGCCTGCACAGAGACAATATTCTTTAAGCGTGGAGAGTGTTCAAACAGTAATGAAGAGTGACTAAAGCCCAAGTGTGTATGGCCTTTCACCTTCCCAGCTTAAGCCTAACATTTTCTAGGAATTGTGCAAGAAGCCCAGTAACGAAAGACACGTCTCAGCCCCTGGTTCCACCTTATTGGAGTGTGACCCCATCCAAGTATCTCAGAGCCACACTCAGTCATTAGTCATTAAAACAAAACAAAACAACTCTCTAGACCAACCCTCTGAGGCACACCTTGAAAGCCGCCGAACCCAGGCATGTGGCTACTGTAAAGACAATGCAGTGACTCTCTTGAGAAGTTCATTCTCACACCCAGATGCTCATCACACACACACACACACACACACACACACTATCTTTTCTATTAATCCTGTGCAATCTCCTTTCCAGGAGCTCCACTCCATGCTGGCTGGTCCTGAAATCCGTTGCTGTGGTGAAGTCTAGGACCCCAGCCTCAGTTGAGTGGAGGGCTCCCAGGAGAGCCCAGGCTGCTGTAGGAGGCTCTGTGGGGCTGTGTGTCTGGGGCTGGGTTGCACAAGCCAGTGTGCCCTGGTGTGAGGGCTGAGTGCCGATGAGGGAGGGGGTTGCAGGAAGAAGAATGCCCCTCACGCTGCTGCAGGTTGTCGGGAAGGGCGCTGTGAGCTGGAGGCTGAGAGCAGAGGGTGGGGGCCCAGCAAATCACTGGGCACACACACCGAGGCAGGACCATGCTCAGGGTTTTCCTCCAGGCCCTGCCCCCCAGCAGGCTCGGGGGCCCTGGCAATTGCTGGCAGTTCTGGGTGGGCCACAGGTCCCACCCAGTCAGGCATTCTTCTTCCCCTTCCCCTGAGCTCCACACTGCCCTCTGTGGTCAAGTCACTGGGAAATGGACAAATTGGGGTTAAGGTTTCAAGTTTCTCAGGCCAGCTTGTGGCAGTGTATGGGGACCAGCGGGAAGAGTCTGGATACAGCACAGTGTCCAGTGCCCACAGGAAGCTCAGCACTGACAGCTCCATCAAGAGGCCCACAAGAGGATGGCGGACGGACCAGGACCCCTTGTATACTAATTGTGAGGTCTGAGCTGCCCCCCAGGGGCATCACTTTGAGTCAGAGCTACTACGATGCTGGTAAGCAGTGCCTCAACCACAGCAGGGCCTTTGGAGACCAATGTAGGAATTGCTGTTACAAGAGAGCACCCAATTTTACCATGGGGTTGCAGGCATGGCTCTCCATGGACCACCATGCCTGAAATGCACATGAGTAAATTAGACCTTACTGTGCAAACAGCTTCCTTCAGTGTAAGGAGACAGGAAGCCATTGTCATCTTCTTGGAAGTGAGAGATGTTATTGGGGTAGAAAGAGTATAGGGTTAAAAGAATGGCTCAAAATGAGGTAGAAGAGCCAGAGTGACAGCATGGCAGGGCTGTGGATGTATGGGGTAGATCTCAGGGAGAGATAGCTTGGACCTACATTCCTACCTTGCTCCCTTGGATTCTGAGGCCTAGCCCTGGCTCTCCTGTGCTGGGCTCCCCTGAGGCCCAGTCCTTCCTCAGCAACAGAAGAACACCCCTGAGGCTCCCACCTCCTGCCATCCTGGGAGCACCTCTCCAGGAAATCATCTGAGACTGGCTGTCAGCAATCACTTCCTTAAACCAGCAGCTGCCAGCAGCAGTGACAGCGTCAGGAGTGGCTGGCTCCGCACCCAGGCTCCAGCACAGCTGAGATCGGAGAAAGACGCACAAGGTCACCTTCTCAGCCTGGCCCTGCACTCCAGGGAATGTGTCCCTGTGTGGGCTGCAAGTCCCTGTCCCCTCCGTGGACCAGCTGTGACAGGATTACACGTTCCCAAGATCAGCCCAGGGAGAGCGCAGAGGCCAGAACATGGGGGAGATTGCCACATGTCCAGAGAAACCTCTGTACCATTCCTACCAACTGCAGTCAACTAAAAACAAATGACACAAACCATCTGGTCTGTTTAATAAATGGAGCAACACAAACAGCTAAGACCAACCTGCAAACAAACACCAAGGTAGCTGAAAGCCAGCCATTGTTCAGGAGCAAAGGTGTAATCAAATTCTAATTTTCTATTCCAATAAACATCTTTGAATTAGTGCCTATTCCACTAATTATGAAAGTGTTTTTTTTATTGGTGTTCTACTTGATTAATAAAGCACAAAACACAGATTACCTATAATATTACTCTCAGTCCCCGTGGGGCTTACCCGATGGCTTCTGCATGCATTTAAATGCTAAACAAGAGAAGCCAGGAGAATAAGAAGCCGGTGGAGGGGGCAGAGCACAAGTCAGTTTTCAAGAATTTGAAAGAGCCAGGAGCAAGGGAGGCCTGTGGGTGGAAAGTGAAGAACAAAGTGACGTGATTGTAGTATCATCTCAAAAAAAAAAAAAAAGAAATTAAAAATAAAAAGCATTCCATTTGTAAGACAAAATGAAGCCTCCTAGCACAGTGCCTTGGTCCATTTGTGCCGTCTGCAGGAAATATTTATACTGTCAACTTTTGCCTGAAGTTTTCAAAGGGAACCCCCTAACCTATTAACAAATATTTTAAAAGCTTATATTCTAAAAAAAAAACTGGAAAACCTGTAAGAGATAACTTCCTAGACATAAATGACTCACCCACCAAAATGGAGTCAAGAGGACAGAAACAGCGTAAATAGATCCATAATAATCAGCATGACTGAAGAGAAAGGCCTGGAAGACAGAGTCTAACAGGGTTTTTCTGAATCCTACCAAACCTCCAAAGAACCAATGCTAATGTTTCTCAAATTGTTCCATAAAAGAGAGAGAGGAAGAAAGCTAAAAAACCCACTCAATGAAACCAGAATCACCTAGAGTAAAATAGGATGAGGCCCACCATCCAAGTAAATAAAATACAAGACACCAATTTCCCTGATGAACACACACAGACAAATTCTCAATAAAACACCTGCAACCTCAATTCAATAATGCATTAAGATAATCACATACTATCAGCAAGTTGACACTTTCCAGGAACACAATGACGGTCCAACCATTACAAGTCAGTGCTTTTACTATAACACATAGACTTAAGAGTAGATATTACAGGGTCTTCTCAATGGATGCTGAGATGTTCTTCAACAAAGTTCAACATCTTGTCATGATGGAAGCCTCAAGAAACTGAATAAAAGTTTTATCCATTTGTCTATCCATCTCTATCACCATCATCTATCATCTATGTCTTATTTTTTCAGCTTGACAGAGTCTTGTAGACTTCTCTGAGAGATGGGTCTGGGCGTGCCTGCAGAGGATCTGCTTTCATTGTCTGCTGTGGGTGGTGCCATTCCCCTGGGCTGTGCTTTCCACTGCAGGAAGCAGGAAAAGGGCAAAACTGGGCAGTAGCATGAGTTCATGTGTTTATTGTCTCTGGCTGTTGAAGTACTGTGAATCAACACTTCATCTCTTTCTTGTCTCTGGCTGTGGGTGGACTGTGAATCAGCACCTCATCTCTTTCTTGTCTCTGACTGTGGGTGGACTGTGAATCAGCACCTCATCTCCTTCTTGTCTCTGACTGTGGAAGTACTGTGAATCAGCACTTGATGTCTTTCTTGTCTCTGACTGTAGAAGTACTGTGACTCAACACCCCATCTCGTTCTTATCTCTGACTGTTGGTGGACTGTGATCAGCACCTCAAGTACATGCCACATTGGCTCCTCTGCCATCATGGACTACACCCTTGAACCGTGAGTCAAAAGAAGCCCTTTTGCCCTTGAGCTGTTTTTCTTTACAGTATTCTATTGCAACAATAGTAAAGATAACTAAAACAAAACCTAGAGCCACCATTGCATTAAGTAGGAAAGACTGAAAGCATTTCTTTTAAAATCAGGAATGTGCTAAGAATGTCTCCCCTGATCTTACTCAGTACAGTGCTTCAAGTCCTATGTAGGGCAGTAAGACAAGAAGAAATGAAAGAGACATAAATGGGAAATAAATTATAATCATATCTGTGTGCAGATGACACACTCCTATAGTTAAAGGAGTCTGAACACCGCCAAGAAAGCCTTAGATAAGATAAACATCTTCAAAAAAGTAGCAGATTTTGAAATTAATATACAAATCCCAGCAACTTTCCAATATAGCAATAATAAAATTGCCAAAAAAAAAACCAGAAAAAAATTCAAATTTTCATTGCTCTAAAAAGCCTCCAAAATAAATATTCCTAGGAATAAACTAGGGACAGGAACCACTTGTGTAATGAAGACTTTAAAGCAGTTAAGAAAACGAAGACAATGGCGTCCAGACGCGTCTCGTTTGCAGACGAGCAGGATGTCTATTGTGATAATGGCCATGTTACTAAAAGCAACTTGTAGATGCAACATAATCCCAAGAGCACAGCATTCTCCACAGAACGGGAACACACCCAAACATTGCCATGAAAGCAAAAAACACCCACAGTAGCCGGGCAGCCGCGAGCAGAACAAAGCGATGGAGGCATCCCAGAACCTGACTTGAGATGAGGCAGGCCTGGAACGCCTCAGCAGCTAGGAACCCATGCTGCCTCTCCAGAGGCCCAGAGCTCAGTTGTCAGCCCCAGGAATGTGGCTCAGGGGCCTTTAACTCCAGGGGATCCAGTGGCTTCTTCTGGCCTTTTAGAGTATCAGCATACACATACCACACACACACACACACACAGACACAGACACACACACAGACACACACACACACACACACACACACACACACACACACACACACACACACACGAGGCACATAGACTCATGTAAGCAAACACACTCATAAAATAAACACATCTTTCCAAAGGGAAACATGCTGGCAGAGGGGCGGGGAGGGGAGCCTTCACACTGGTGGCGGGTGTGTAAACTAGTGCAGCCGCCATGGAAATCTCTCTAGTGTCCTCCAAAACCTAAAACCACACTATAGCGTTTCCTTCTGCCATAACAAAATCACGCCGCTTTCAGGAATGTGAATAGAACGGGAGATCACGCTAGCAAAATACGACAGAATCACAAAGACGATACATTTTCTCTCCTACGAGGACTCTAGCTTAATATGTGTGTGCCTGTGTGCACATCAAATTGCCATGATGAAATTCATGATTTCATTACTTTGCACATTAACCGAGCAGTTAACTAAGAAAATGTCTTGGTATTCTTCAGAAACAAAGGAAGCCAGGAAGTCCCAATCATGTCTGACCCCTGGAGCTATACTGCTTTCCTGTGACATGAGGGGCTGGCATAGCTCACAGGGACAGAGACGGACACCCGTCTCCCTGGGACAGGGCTGTGATGAGAGCTGGGGGCAGTTTCCAGCGGAGCAGGGCTCACTGCCGCCTCGTCGAGATCCGCAGCCCTTGGTGGGCGCTCAGAAGATCTTAGAGAGTGAGATCCTAGTGACGCAGAGCCTGGGTAGATCCTAGTGACGCAGTGACACAGAACCCTGGGTAGATCCTAGTGACACTGCAGAACCCGGGTAGATCATCCCAGTGATGCAGAACCCCACATATGTGCCTGGTGCAGAATACTAGGAAGTGGTGCCCACGGCCTCCGGAGAAGGGCCTCTGTTTGGATTCGCACTGTAGGAAGCAAAAGGCGCCCTTCGGACAAAACTTCTGTCACATTTCCAAATGAAGACCACCAAATGTGAAATCAGAAGGTTTAATATGACACAATTAAATATATCTGTATATCACGCTGAGGATTCCCTTTAAACAGGAGAAGTTACAATTAGGTATATGCTTCCTATATTCAGATAAATTCATTTCTATTAATTATTATTTTGATTCCAGATGGGGGAATGACTTGGAGGGGAGATGTCGGAGATGTTAAGCAGGTGCACAACAACACAACATGACACACTGTGGCATCGCCTCTTGCCGGGCAGCCACCTCCTTGACGCCACACCTCAGAAAGCCGAGGCCAAGGGGAGGGAGCGATGGGGGACACAGGAGATGGGCTTTTTCACACTCGGCCCCACAGACAGCCTGGGCTTGCAGCGTGCCCTCCTCCTCTCTGGGTACTAGCGCCTCGACCTCACTGAAGTGAGCTTTCCTAGGTGTGGGAAGGTGCTCAGTGCAAACTGGATCACTCAGCGAGCACAGGTTCCACGGGTTTGATGAGCCGGGAGGCTGCTGGGAGGGGCCGAAGGGGCTGGCCAGCCTTCTTCCAGGAGCAGGCGCATCAGAGACTGACGCCAGTCCTATTGGGGTGCTTCCCGGGTGATGCTGGGTGCAGAACTCTCGCTCCCGGGGACCCTCGGAACTCGCTAGGTACCACACTCATCCTGGTTTTGCCACTTTGGGGAAAGCGTGCCGTGGTGCCTGGTGTCCCACGCAGAGACCAGAACCACACTATTACAGGAGCATTTCAGGATGGGCTCCTCTGTGATCTGCAAAGGCGAGGCCGTCACCCGGGTCCTCGCCTCTGGGGTGGACGGGGCGGCACACGCCAGGAGGGTTATGGTGTCTGCCTTGGGAAGCCCTTTCCTTGCCTTGGATCTACATGTGCAGAGGGTGAGCTGCTGTGCTGGGCATGGTCAGTAGGGATGAGTGGCTCCCCGTGACACCACCCTTGTCATTGGCCCCAGAGGTTCAGGGCCTGGTCTTTCCCAGAGGCTGCTCTCTTGGTGTCTGTCTGTCCCTCTACCCCATCTCCAGCAATTACATACAGAAGCACTTCCAAGGAGGCCACAGTGGGCGTCTAATTACTGTGTCACCGATGCGACAATGTCAGAGTGTGCTTTAGGGAAAAGGAAGTTTTGTTAAGACCGTGATACAAATGAGCCAAGACTTTCCTCCCCTCTGAACTGCTGTTTGCACACATCTGGGATTTGGTGAAGTGAAAGTACACACAACTAGCCCCCTGCCCTGGCTGTGGGCCGAAGGACCCCGGCGCTACACAGAAGGCGCAGAGATGGCATCCCGTCGTGGTCGCGCCAGCCTCCGGCGTCCGGGCCTACTGCGGAAGGGCCTTCAGGATGGCATTCACCTCCTCGGCCACAGCTGTCAGCGCAAACTCAAACTGCTCCTGAGGAAGAGACAAGCGAGAAGGGACGGTAAGGGAGGCAAGTTCTCGTCCCATCCCAGCGCGAGACTGGAAGAAACCGGCTAGGAAATGGGATGGGCTCGGTTTCTCGGGAACAAGGAGGGCCTCTGGTGGCTGACCCACGCTGCGTCCCTCGGCGGGGCCTGCGAAGCCTTGCTCCCGCTGCCTGCTGGAAGGTTCTTCTCTAGCCACAGCGTGGAGCGGGTCACCAGTTAAGGCTTGCAGTCTTGTGTCTGTGGCTTCTCACCGCAGCCTCTGCAGACCGATGCAGAGGCCAGTTGCCCACGGCTTTTCATGCAGCTGCGACCACGATGAAGCGGGGCGCAGCCACAGCTGCCGACACAGACAGGCTAGCCCAGCTCAGCTCTGTCCTCTTTGTCAGGGGGTCTCCCCTTCAACCAGTGACTCCCCCCACACCACAGCCCCTGTGAGCTAATGAGCAGCCATGGGAACGTCAAGGGCTGTGAGTGCTGAGAGAGAGAGAGACAGAGAGACAGAGAGACAGAGAGAGCGAGAGGCCTGTCTCCTCTCAAGCCCGATGGTGAGGATCTTGGGAGGAGGCCATCTTCCCCTTCCTCAGCATCCACACAAGCCCTTGCAGGCTCTGTCTCAAAGCTCTGCAGCATCATGCACTGGCTGATCACGCTGAGGAAGTCCCCGGCATCCTAACCCGTGTGTGCTGTTCCCTAGGTAACAGTCACAGACTGTGAACAGCCTGTATACGCTTGCAAACGAGTGTGCATGACACCAGCCCCTGCCTCACCGTGGTCTCATGTTTGGACCTTCAGTGGCCTGAGGCCATGCCTGCCCGGACCCTTCATGCTCTGCCATGGTGTTAATACACACGAACCCGTGGCCTGTGGCAACTTTTATCTTGAGACGAGGTTTTGCTTCTTAGCCCGGATGACCTGACCCTCTTGACTCTTGTGACTCAACTGTGGACTCACTGGTGTGTATCCACCACCCTTGGCACTGCTCCAAGTGATGCCACATGGAGCGGCTTCCCCTGACCCCAGGCGCTGGGGTCCAGGAAGCAATTACGTTTGCAGTAGAACTTTGTGTTGAGCAGAAACAGTTTTAAAAGTCGGCGGAAGCTGCAGCTGTGGACTAAAACATGCTGGGTGACTGGAGCCAGGGCAGGGAAGACAGAGTGTCTCTCTGTGCCCACCACACGTGTGTGTGTGTGTGTGTGTGTGTGTGTGTGTGTGAGTGTGCATGCGTGCGTGGCAGTGGGGCATTAGAGACACCACTGAGTTATTTGGAGCAAAGCAGTAGCTTTTGAAGCACCTGAAATTCCACTCATAGAAAGAAGACCCCAGAGTGTGTCCCAGCTCGGGCCTGCACCTGAGAAGCTCAGGCCGGAGCAGCTGCTGTGTCCTTGCTCATTGTCCTGCCCTTGCTGGGTGGGGAGGGAGGCTGAACACCTCTCCTCAGACAGCCTGTGCCACGGCCTTCCACGCTTATGTGGGCCGGGCAAGCTGGTGAGGCAGGAGCCTGCCGTCACGGGGCAACCCCACCCCTGGAGAGCACGGGACCTGGGCTGTGGTGGTCTGGAGCCTACAGCAGGGTGATGGCTGCTGGGTTGTTCCTGCTTGCATTTGAATCCTCCTGCCTGAGTGGTTGCTATGACAACCGTCATCCCTGCTCTAAGGAGCGCTCCAGTGAAGTGTGATGGCAGTGCTCACAGCCCTGAGGTCTTCGCACCCATGCAGGAGGTGATTGCCCAGGAGGCTCCTAAGAGGGACCGAAGGCCCTGGTCTTCCGTGTCACCCCTGCTCCTCAGCAAGGTGTTGCCCTCCCCTGGTTCAGTGACAGCCAGGAGAGGCAGGGATGGCCACCGTTTGAGGCTGGACTGAGTCAGCAGACAGACAGACAGATGAGTCACAGGAAGACAGGGAAGGGAGAACAGATTCTGAGGAGAACAGGGAGACAGGAGAGGGGGCCGAGGGGTTGAGAGAAGAAAGGACAGAGGAACTGCTGTAATGTCGCCGGCCCACGTGAACGGGAGCGACACAGACACACCCAGGAAAGGCAGGGCACACCAGGGGCCAGCGCCTCGTTTCCTAAGACTCGAGCCCCCACACCTCCGGTATCTCCGAGGAGGCGAGCAGAGCTTAGGACGGAAGGCAAGTGACATGATGTTGGGATGCAGGAATGCTAAGAGTGAGCGGGTGTTGAGCACTGTGGACTCACGTACCTTCATACATATTTGCACGCTCACACACACACACACACACACACATTCACACCTGTACCTGTTCACACTCCCACTTTCAACATGGTATCTATTAGCACTGTAGATGCTACAGTGTATATCAACACTATGCTCACACTCACACTCACCCACTAGACACTCCCCTCGTGTACTCACACCGAAGCCTGTTCACACTCACACCTTCAACATGGTATCTATTAGCACTGTAGATGCTACAGTGTATATTAACACTATGCTCACACTCACACTCACCCACTAGACACTCCCCTCACATACATCCACACCATCGCTATAGTCACACACACCCATGCGGTCACATCCCCGCTCACACCCCACTGACTCACCCACCCTCACACCCGTTCATGCACACCCTGATATGCTCACACATTCGCTCTTGCATCTGCATGTATCCATATGCAATGTCATTCTCACCCATGAGCCAAGCGGAGAGCTCACTGTGCAAGCTTCCTTGCACACTTTCACACATCCCTCAGGCGTGCCCATCTCATGAGCACAGCGCGCTCACTTCTCGGTTGTAGGATAGGTTATAGGATAGGTTAGTCATTGGTTTTTCTGGAGCTGATGGATAGGGAAGAGAAAATGGCAGGCTGTGGGGGTCAGGGTGGCATCTGCCTGCAATCCTGCCGCTCGGGAGACTGAGGCAGGAGGATCATGAATTCAGGGACAGCCTGGGCCACACGGGGAAATCCAGAGGCCACTTATCAAGTGAAGTGAGCCAGTCCACAGAAAGAAGTGTCACAGGCTTTCATTCATGGTGGGAGGGAGAGGAAGAATGGAAAGAATCAAAAGGAGAGGACTGAGCTTGTGGAAGGAAAGGGGCAAGAGTGGGGTGGACACAAGAGGAGTGCTTTGGGGCACAGGAGCACCCCAAGGAAACCTTTTCCCACATGGTAACCTATGATAACAAAACCCACATTAAGCCAAACCCACAGGAAGGGAAGGATTAAAGCCCCTGGTTGCCATGGCAACCCTCCTGGGCCCTGGGGAGGGGCTGTCCACAGCAGATACAGCTGAGGTAAGGAGGCACGGCTTGGGCCTGGACACTGGAGGATGCGGTGTTTCTGCCTGTCCTGCCACCTCGTCTGCCTTCCTCAGGGCCGGCTCCAGGGATACCTGGCAGAAGCAGGAGTGGCTGCGGGTGAATCCACGGGGGCGCTGAGGGCTCCTGTCTTAGCCCTGGCGCATCCTCAGAGGCAGGCAAGCCTTTGTGTCCTCGTGTCTCCTCTCCGCCCATGCTGTGTGGCAGGCGTTTGTTAGGTGTTGGTCCGACTGGTCTGCGTTGCCCTCCGGCTCTCTTTCACAAAGAGCGTTCTGTCAGGAGTCCCCAACCCACCCAGGCTCATGGTCAGTCCTTCCCGTTCCTCAGGTCCAGACGACGGGCTCTGAGCAAGCACCTCCCTGTGACTGAATGCCCATGGCCTGACTTGGGCGTGTGTGGCGTGCTTCACAGCATGGCACTGTCTGGCCCCAGTCAGTTTTCTGTTTTTGTGAAATTGAAGTGCAGAGAGAAGCTCAGTGTCAAAGGGAGCTGGGAGGATGGTGACCTTCGCATTGCTGTGGGCACGGGAGCACGGTCCACCTCTGAATATCCAGCCTGAGGGCAGGGTCACCATCCAGCAGAGAGCAGGCTCGTGGGTGGACTTGGTCTCGGGGCCTGTGTCACCCTGTGAGCTGGCTGTAGGGCTGGAGCATGTGGGCTTTGTAGCTGTGCTCGCTAGACACTGGGTGGGAATGAGTGCGCAGCACAGCAACAATCAGTATAGTTATTAATACTGTAATATCAGGAGAATAACCACCATTGCCCCAGAGTGCCGAGGCTTGCATTGGTGCTGGGTCCTGGGCCTGACTGTGGCAACCAGGCTGTGGGGCTGGGGTTTGGCAACAAGATGCCGATATCTGAGCACTGAGTGACTCTTCTTCCCGTGCTGGGCGTGTCCCCTACTTCCGGCACTTGCTTTCCCTTGGGAGTCAGCGCAGATCCTGGTAAAGCCAGTGGATGTTTTGGGCACAGTGAACTGTCTGGTGGGGAAGGGCCTGTGAGGTTTGCAGAGGCACAGACGGAAGAGAGCAGCTTGTATTTTTGGTAGTCCCTGAAGCAGAGGATGGCTCCAGAGGCAGGACTCACTCTCTACCCCTGGGCCAAAGCGTCCTGAGTTTCCAAGGTTCCCAGCCTCCCTGCCTTGTTCTGAGCTGACCGCTGCAGGGGGATGCCCAATGTGACCTCACAGCCGGGCGTCCTCCCTTCCCAGGGCACAAGGCCTGTGGACCACTGGTCGTGGGGAGCCAGTGACCCTCCTGCCCACCAGCCTCACATCTAAGCACTCAGCGACCCCAGGGCTCTGAGGCCTCTCCTGCAGGACCATGAGCCCTCATCCAGCCATGGGGAGACCCGCAGCACACGTGGGCAATGGCAGGCAGCTGGGGCTGTGCGCTCTGGAGACGAAATTACGTCCCGACTGCAGGGATCACCAAGGGACATCTGTGGAAGGTGGCCAACGGGACGTCTACGGATTGCTGGCCTACTGTGGAGGGGCAGACATGCTCCACGCCTGGCCATTCCGGAAGGCCTGTTCTCACAAGAGGTCACGGGGGGGCACAGGTGTGGCTGAAGTCTGCTCGGGGTGGCCGTCTAACGGTTTTGACTACCATACTGTGGTTGTGTAAGGTGTTAATACCGGCTGAGTGTGTGTGTGTGTGTGGGGGGTCTGGAAGTCATCTGTATTATTTCTGTAATTGCTTTAAAAACCATTCAGCTGATTAACTACATGTATGTGTCTGTGTGAACACACATGCACGCTTACGTGAGGGCATCCACAAAAGCCAGAAGACAGAGCTGGAGCTTCCCCCACCCCCCAGCTGGCGCTGCAGGCTGTGGTGAGCCGCCTGACCAGTCCTCTGGAGAGCAGCAGCTAGTGCTCTTAGCCACTGAGCTGTCTCTCTTTGTTTTCAAAACCCAGGAAAAGACAAAATGTGGTTCATAAAGTTCATTCTTAATGCTAGCCTGTATCACAGGAGAACACAGAGCCCAGCAGCAGAGGGGCTGCCCGGCACAGGGTCCACATCCTGGGATCAGTGATCCTGCAGCCAGGCTGTCGATGGGGAGCCCCTCACTTCCTCTCTTTCTCCTGACAGCAGCTTCGTGACCTCAGAAGAGAGTCGGATGGCTGTGCCTCATGCTCTGGCTAACACCGGCAATGAGACTCATCCAGACAGAGGACTTTAAGAAACAGTATTCCAGCCGAAACCTACTCAGTCATGCCTGACACCTCTCTTGCAGACACCAGGGTGACCAGCTCCTCCTTACAACCTTAGGAATGACCACACTTTACAGAGGGGTTACGTAGAGCTGGGTCATGAGCTAGGACCCCCCAGGTTGTAGCACCAGGGACCAAGGCCTGGCCCAGAGCGTGCTGGCCAGCCTGACCTCACAGAAGCACCCATATGCAGGAAGAATTTTGTCCTCCAGTGCAAGGATGGAGCCCAAGGCTCACCCTGGAAGGCAAGCACTGAGCCCTGGAGCCTTGTCCCTAGCCCCAGAAAGAGCTGTAATGATTTGTTTGTTTTTATTTTACGTGCATCTGTGTTTTCCTTACATGGATGTCTATGTGAGTGTGTCAGGTCCCCTGGAACTGGAGTTTCAGGCAGTTGTGAGCTACCATGTGGGTGCTGGAAATTGAACCTAGGTCCTCTGGAAGAGTAGTCCATGCTCTTAACCTCTGAGCCGTCTCTCCAACCCCCCACCCCCTTCCAGGTAAGCGCTTTTATAACTTGAGAGTCTCTTGAGTGACAGAAGTAATTTCATAAGGGCGAGTTCACATGTATGGCTGCCAGTGGGTTCTGGGGTCTGGACCAGCAGTGAAAAGGACTGGCATTGTGTGGTGCACACCACCTTTCACGGGTGGTAAGGCTTTGCCACTGAAGGCCTAGGGGATGGACAGGAAGTCGCAGCAACCCCGTCTAGTTCTGTGAGCCTGAATACAAAGCCTCTGTCTTCACCCTGCTGAGATAGATCTGTTATTTCTCAGGGGCTCAAAGGCCCTGTGCACGCAGTTGCTTTGGTGGCCTCTGTGTGTGACCACCGCACAGCACAAAGGCAGCTGTGGGGGCTGGGGGGAAGGCAGGCGTTTGGGCGTGAGCCTCTGGATAGTTTTTGGGTCTGTCGGTCTTTAAAGACGTGGTTTTGGTTGGAGGCACAGCATGGTAGGATGCCTGCCTAGCACGTGTGAGGGCCTTGAGCTCCTGACTGGGCAGTGGATGTCCTGCCCCCTCTCCAAATCTGGTGGGAATTAATGAACTGGGTTTCAAGGAGATGGGTCTGACTGAATCTTTGGTGTTGAAAGTATTTGAGTAGCTCCAGGAACAGCAACGAACCTCCTGGGAACAGCCCCCGTGCCTTTGCCTACTGGGGACTGGCTTCGATGATGCCCACCCGGACCAGAGCCTTTGTGTGTGGCTTGTGTACGTCCGGCTCCATCCCCTTCTCGGCTCTCAGGAAAATCATGCAGAGAGGCACCTTTAATACATTTAAAGTCCCGGAGGGTTGATTGACAGTACCTTTGTCTGGACCATGCCTGGTCTCTGGTCCCTCAAGTGCTCCAGGGTCGCTGCGATATCAATCTCTTTAGCACCTGCAACAAATCACAAATTGGGCTGAGCTCAGTGCACAAGATAATCCACACTGCATCTGCCAATCTCCTGCTTTCTGGCTCCCTTTGGGCAAAGAGGCCAATTGAAAATTATTTCACTCATCCTTCAGCAGCTTGGCAGGCAGCTGCAATTCCGGCGTTCATATAGAACAATAAGGCCAGGGCAGCTTTCATTAGCATTAATTCAAGAATGCTGGGCTGAAAAATTGTCATAAGATGCCTGCATAGATACTCACCAGCAGCCAGCCACGGCCATTAGGAAGCAGACTTTGTTGGTTCCTCCCCCCTTTTTTGGTACCTTAAAGGATACACTAAATCAGGGGAAGGAGTGCGCACTTCAATCTTGATTGCCTAGGATTACTTTCTCTTTAAAATATGAAAGCCGAGGCAGATCTTTTATGGCTTAGTATTGGCTTTTAAATATACAGCTCCCTGCCTCCTGAAACCGAGAGCCCTAGATCTGAACAAAACAAAACACCAGGATGTGTTCACGGTGGGGGCTCTGTGGAGAACTGCGTCCTCTGGGGATGGTACCCTTCCGGGTGATGCCAGCTGTCCACACACAGGCTGTGAGGAGGGAATCTTGGCCTTATTAACTTAACACACGCTCTTAGCTTTCTATTTCAGCCCTTTGGTGCTGATATTCCTCTCTCTGTAAAAACGGGTTTATTTTATGTGTAGGGGCGCTTTGCCTACATGTATGTGTGTACGCCTTGTGTGTGCCTGGTGTTTGTGGAAACCAGGGGAGCCCTAGGTCTCTTTGGCCTGGGTTATAGGTGCTTGAGTCTCCACATGGATATTAGGACCGAGGGCTCTCATTGCCAAGCCATCTTTCTAACCCTAGTACACAGCTCTGTAAACAGCGGGTCCCACACTGGTCCACGTAACTGTTTGCGGCTTGGAAAAAAATTGGCGATGGTGAAAGGTTTCAGCATGTGGCACAACCAAAAGCTAATTCAAAATTAAATGCATTGCTGTGTTTGCCTCTGCTGACTGTGTGTGGTCACTTGACTGTGAACATACAACATGTGTGTGCCCTGTACATGCCACCATGGCAGGCCCCTGCAACTGAGACCACTGACCGCAACACCCGCAACATGGCGACAGTCATGTCATGAACAGCGTTGTTTTCATTCTACACGCAAAGCCTCCTGCTCTTACTTAATGGGGGGGTTAATGATGGAAAAACAGATTTTTGAAATATTTCCCTACTGTCATTCCTCAGCATGGAGGCATCCAATTAGTATATCTCTGGATTGAATTACACTAGAATGCTTAAATTTTTAAAAATTGATGTTTGATAGGGGAGGTCCTTCTCCCCTTCCATCTGACCCTAGCCTATCAGGTCTCATCAAGACTGGCTGCATTACCCTCCTCTGTGGCCTGGCAAGGCTGCTCCCCCTTTATGGGGAGGTAATGAAAGAGTCAGCCACTGAGTTCATGTCAGAGACAGTTCCTGCTTCCATTACTATGTAACCCACTTGGACACTGAGCTGCCATGGGCTACATCTGTGCAGGGGTTCTAGGTCATCTCCACTCATGGTCCTTGTTTGAAGTATCCATCTCAGAAAAGACCCCTATGCCCAGATATTTTGGTTCTGTTGATCTCCTTGTGGAGCTCTATCCCCTCCAGGTCTTTCTATCTCCTACTTCTTCCATGAGATTCCCTGCACTCTGCCCAAAGTTTGGCTATCAGTGAACTGGGGGAAAGGCATGGGAGGAGAAGAAAGAAGGAGGGTGGGATTGGGAGTGGCTGAGGGAGGGAGCTACAGCTGGGATACAAAGTGAATAAACTATAATTAATAAAAAATAAATAAATTTTTTTTTAAATTTTTTTTTTTAAATAAATTTTTAAAATGCTGTTTGAGTTGCTGACAACTTTCAAATAAAATTGTTAAAGGAATTTTGGCTTGGAATTGGGCTAGCATTTCCAATAATTCCTGATGAGATTCTAAACATACTTTTGGTTTTTTTTGTTTTTTTGGTTTTTTTTTGTTTGTTTTCTGCGTGTTTCTGAGAAGCAATGCTCTTGGCCTAGACAATTATAAAATCAAAATACTGACCACCTCTGGAAACACTGAAGAAATTTCATGCCCTGCAGTATCAAATACTGAGCCGCTGAGCCGAGAGTTATTTATTTATACAAAAATAAGCATAAGCATGCAAATTTACTTAAGGCTTTAACACACGGCAAATTATACATTTACTGAAGAATTGTTTTAAAATACGTTTCTTTATGATTTATTTTCAGCAAATGTTTAATTTGTATACCGTTCTCATAAGTCTATATGCCTGGGATTGTGCAAAAGTTCTGCAGGCATAAAGGGTCATGGACAGAAAACTTCCAGAAGCTGCTGTGGCAGCCTGCTGCGCAGCCAGGCGGAAGCCTTCCTGGGAACGTGTTGGTGGAAGGAAGGCCCTTCGGGCGTGAGAAACCCCAGAATGCTGGAGTCGGAGCAGGGACAGCCTCAAAGTAGGCCAGCAGAGCCTGCGCAGATCTGGCCCACAGGTGATCACCGTTAGCAGAAGATGGCCACGCAGGTCAAGACCGTCTCCCTTTCCCGTGGATGAGGCAGTGGGGACTCCTCCAGACCCAGCAGCCCATCCAGGGCTGGAGTGGCTGGATACGTTATGGAGCTGGCCCCTGCAGAGCCCTGGCTGTGGAAGGCTTTCCAGACCCACACCTGTCATCAGCAGGCCTCAACCACCAGGCTGGAAGCAAGACTCTGAAGCGGCTGTCCTGGGCATCTGAGATGCCAGCGGCTTTCTCCAGTGGGGAAGGCCTGACCGAGACTGCCACAGGAAGAGCCCACTTCCAGCCAGCACAGCCTCCCCAGAGCGGCCCTGATACTATAAACATTTCTTTTGAGGCACTTTTCCGAAACACAGGAAGACCAGGGAACCGCAGACCTTGCCCTGTGAGTGTCATGAGGGGGCACTGACTTTGTCTCCTGCTTCTGTAGTGGGGTGCGCATGCGGCAGTGGGCCAGCCCTCCTGCCAGAGAGCGTGAGTAACTCACAGATCACAGCCGATGCTGGCGCTATTCGCAATGAAACCTGTGTAAGGACTGAGCAACCTGCACTCTCCACGGCTGCAGGTAAACGGATATGGTTTCACTCTTGTGACCCTTAGCTTCATGAACCTTCACACTGGGAGACACGGGCGCAGCGCAACCTGCTCCTGGTCCTCCCATGGAGGATGAAGGATTTGCCGGGACCCCTGAAACCAGCCTTTGAACAGCAGAAGGCAACCACCCCGCCCAGCAGCCACAGTATTCGGGGCTGCCGTATGTTAAACAGGATGGTCTGCAGTGCTGCCCAGTGCCCTGGAGCACCGCCTTCCAGAAGTCTAGTGAGGATGGAGGGACCTCCCAAGCCGGGCCAGGTGCCACTGGACGGTGATTCACCGGGGCAGTCACTATTGATGGCACGTCACCGTTGGTGAAATGCTTTGGTCGAAACCTTATTGTGTTACTCCCAGACGTCATTTTGGAGCACAGGTTCTGACTAAGGGGGATGGGAAGGCACATGAGCCCACCCTTCAACAAAGCATTTAAAACATCAAGTAACACCTAGATGTTTCAGAATTCTCCACACAAAGCCTAAGCTGAACAGTGCAGGAGATTAAACTAATGCTGGAAAAGGGCACAATACTAAAATTAGTAAGTAATGGATTTACTAGGTGATATCAATGGTCCAATGTGGATGGCTGATGTCTTCTTGAATATTAGAATTAAGAGTAATTGGTTGTTTGAAGTGTGTAGATGACTCTTTTGTGAGGGATGGGCAGGTGCTTGGAAAAGCTAAGAGCAGGCCATGTTTTGTATGCATGGCCTCCTGAGCACCAGTGGGACCCCACGTGACAGGCACATTGCTATCCAGACATAGCTGCTGGGCGGGAAGGCGGGTGGTGCAGTGGTTTGCCCTGGGCTTCCAGGCTCTCCACCTCAGCCTGGCTGAACACAGTCTCCTCTCCCGCTATGAAGCTCTCACTGTGGTGCGTTTATAATGAAACTGTCTCCTAAAAAACAAAAACGAACTAACAGAAGCCTTTTAGTGACATTGGGGAGGTGTGTCTGACTAATTAAGTTGCAGATCTGTGCACCTGTTGGCTTTGGTGCTCGAGTTCAAAGGCCTGTGAGGAGCTGGGGAATTCTAATACGCCAATAAGGAGCAATGGACAGGGACACAGTGGGGTCTTCAGGGAAGGCCAACAGTTTTTAGCCCTGGACAGGGACACAGTGGGGTCCCCAGGAAGGCCTAGGCAGTTTTCATATGGGAGCATGTGGCTGTGTGTCACCAGATAGAGGTGGAAGTCACACTCTTGAAACAGAGAGTTTACACTGTTGAGTTCAGGGATGTGTAACAGAAGTAGAGGCTGGGCTGTGGCCGTGGGCCGTGGGCCGTGGGCCGTGGGCCGTGGGCCGTGGGCCGTGGGCCGTGGGCCGTGGGCTGTGGGCCGTGGGCTGTGGGCTGTGGGCTGTAGCTGTGGGCCATGGGCCATCGGCTGTGGGCTGTGGGGGCCCAGGGCTTTGGGCTCTGGCCTGGCTTTTGTCCCAAGCCACACACATAGGCCACACACATCCTTCTTGGGTTTTCTTTCTACTCTACCCTGAAGAGCCCATTGTTATCCCTGCTGCTGGTAGAGTCGAAAGTATGACCAGCACAGGCCAGGCAGGATAGGCTGGTCCCTAACGGCCACTGGGGAACTGTTGAGGTGTTACTCCATGAATACCAAGTTCTCTTACTTTGCTTCTTAATCCACAGAGAGGCCGTTGGTTGAGAAGTTTACATATGAGCTAAGTACATTTTTAAGACAACATAGGTTTTTTTTTTTTTTTTTTTTAGCTTTAGATAAAAACATTACTCATTAGAAATAAGCATTAAAAGAGCTTTGGTATTAAGGTATTAAAACTATTTTTTATGATGAAAGAATCAATTTGAAGATAAAACAAACAGAGCAAAAACGCCCCCGGTGTGTCTTTACAAGGTTTGCTTTGGTCCCCATGGAGTTAGGTTATTGGAGGCCAGAGCCCGTGTGTGGTTCAGCTATGCTGTTAGCTCATGTCCTTCCGAGTGACTGGGAGTGAGGAGGGCTCCTGCAGCCATCCCCAGCAGGCCCCGACAGCATGCTTCAGAGGATAACCCAGTAAGCGTGCACGCGTTCTGCTGCAGATGATTTTACCCACAAGGCTCTGCTCACAGCTAAGATGCAGTATATTCTTCCCTTAAATCTAAAGAGACAGCACGAGTCCAGTGCTTGGGACAGAAAGGCCTGGTTTTTACAGGAAGGAAGTATTTTCACTGGGGCTGGAGAGACGGCTCAGTGGTTGAGAGCACTGGCTGCTCTTCCAGAGGACTCAGGTTCGAGTCCCAAAACCAATAAGACTTCTAACAACGGCCTGTAACTCCAGACCCTAAGGGACCTGACCCAGGTGGTCTCCTGACCTCTGCTGACAGTGCATGTGTGTCGTACACAAACATCTATGCAGGCAAAACACCCACACATAAAGTAAGAATAAAATAAATCCTTAAAAAGTTGACCCTGTTCTTAGCAGGAACTGAGACAGTGGCCTTTCCTAAGCAAACTCACTAACCTTTTATATTCTAACATAGTTACATTATTTCTCCTTTCCCTTCACCCCTCCCAATCCCCCCACGCGCCCTCCTTGCTCTCTTCACTTCATGGCCTCTCTATTTAATGACACGCATATGTGTGCATGTATGTTCCCAAACGTAGCCTGCTCAGTCTGTATCTCGGTAAACACGCTTTGAATGAACGAAGTAGCCACCGTGACTCTGAAGAGTGTCTGCACTGCAGGAGGGGAGCAGAGTTCCCACACCTATGCCAGGGCGTGTCCGCAGTGTCAGTGCGTGTGCTCAGTGTCAGAGCGTGTGCTCAGTGTCAGAGCGTGTGCTCAGTGTCAGTGGTGTCAGGGCGTGTCCCCTCAGTGTCAGTGTGTGTCCCTCAGTGTCAGGGCATGTCCTTAGTGTCAAGGCATGTCCCCTCAGTGTGAAGGCGTGTCCCCTCAGCTTAAGCGTTCTGTTGGAAGAGCTGAATCTACACAGGGCTGGAGCCATCACAGAGCCAGTGGATTCGGGGCTCCACCCTTCACACCCAGCGGCACAGGCCTGGGCCAGGGATGCTGTGGATGTCCTGAGTCTGCTTTCCCCAAAGCTGGACTGCCACGCTGCCTAAGGACACCAGCTACACTGAGTGCACTGGCCGCAAGCTCTGCAGATTCTAGGAGACATTAACAACAAACAAACAAACAAGCAGACAGACACTGTCAGCCCAGCCACTCTGTGCGCATATCTGTGCGCCATTTGCATGGCCACCCATGCCTCCACATGACATACATGCTCCCTGCATGGACACATGCATGTTCGCATGTACGACCACATCACACGTCTGCATGCATGTGTGCTCTGGTACATCGACATCACACGTCCGCGTGCATGTGTGCCCCTGTGCACGGCTGTTCCACGCCCCGCGCTGTGTTCCCCTCTGTCCTGGCCCAGTGCTGGGCACTTTCCACTTTATACTGATTTATGGCTGATTCTAACTGAAGGCTTACCGAATAATACAAACCAAGCACTTTTTTTTCTCTCTCTGACCTAGATAGCTTATAATCTCCATTTTGCAAAATTTCTGGGGCTCAATGGAGATAAATGTGCTCTATATTCGTCTGAAAATGAAAAATAACAGGACACAATAAGTGGGCACTCTGCCTTTTCCTTTTGAACATATTTGAACATATTCTAAATGATCGGTCTGGAGAAAGCTCCTGGATCTTTACAAAAAAGAACAACCCAGAGCTCTGAGAGCAACGGTTCAAGTCCCGACCCTGCACTGTTCCAGGGTGGGGCCATACAAAGCCTAGCAGTGTTCTGCCTGCTCCCGTGGCCCTGCTGCACAGAACCTGACTGCTTTGGTTCTTACCTGTCTGTGATGTGGCGGGAACTGAGGGAGAATCACACAGTGGCAGAGGTGGCCGCAATGGCAGCCCCGTGAGAGAGCCACCCTTCCTTGACAGTGGCCCCACATCCTACCCCATTCTGCAAGTCAGCGGCCACCGCCCAGTGGCTGAGGTGCAGTATTCCAGGGGCACTCTGCCCCAGGCATGGTGGGGCTAGAACTGCTTCCCGCAGGTAGGTGTGAAGTGTGGGTGCCTGGGAGCTGCCTCAGCTCAGAGCAAGTGGAAGAACTGTACTCCTCCCGGTGGTCCCCTGGCTCTGAGCAGGAATCTAAGTCATGGAGGGACCAGGCCAGGCGCCTGGGGGCAGGGTCATCACGTGGTAGGGAGACTCGGAGGAGAGGGGGAGGGTGGGAGCTTAGGGCAAGTCTGGTGATAGGGTGCCCACTCTGGCAGGGTGCCCGTCTGTTCCCCACCTGTGAGCACAGGTGGTCTCTCCAGGGGTGCTACCTTCTCTCAGACGCTGCCCATTTTGAAGACTGGCTGTGGCCATCTGTGCCTTTCTCTTCCTGCTGGGACTTGAAGCATTCCTGTTTCCCTGCAACCTGCCCCATCTGTCTGTCCAAACTGGATCCACCCACATATGAGCCGGCCGTGGGCACAGCCTTTCCTTCGTGCCAGCCCTCTGATGCTAGCTACTTCCGTAGACTACACAGCAAGTCTGACCCGCCTCTACCCCAGCTCCTATGCCTTCTGGCCCTGTTGCCCCATGGCCACAGGACACATGAAAAGGCCCTGTGGGCGCCTGAGCCACAGCTCTGCGTTTAGAAGCTGCTTTTGCAAAGGACATGGGCTTGACTCCTGGCACACGAGTGGTGGCCAACAACCACCTGTAACTCCTCTTCCAGGGGATCTGATGCCTCTCCTGGCCCCTCCGCACATCAGCCTTAGAGGTTGTCTGTGGGACTGCAATGCCCGGGTTAGTGGGGGAGGGCAGAGGAGAGTTCCCACGCCTCACTTGGGGAAGGCAGGCATTGGTTGCCTGCCCTCTCCCAACCTGGCAGAGTCAGCTGCCACACCACCAACCCCAGCAAGAGTGCGCTGCCCTGTCCGTTAGCAGGCCTTACTCCTTTTTTGTCCTCATAAGGTTTTCACTCCCCCTCCACCCCTTCCCCGCCCCACAGCCCCTGAATAAGCTGATAAAGCATCTTCCAACACCCCTCTTCTGGCTGATTGTGCACAGCCACACAAGCTTTGTCCCAAAGAGCCTGCCCACTTCCCCAGGGGCATAGACGCCCCCCTTTCCCCAATTGAACCAGTTCTCCGGGGCTGTTCTGGGCATGTGTATTTTCCTGCACACTCAGTGCAGAACAAAGCCTTATACTGCACCTACAAGACCCAGCTAAGCCCTCCCTCTAGCCCCAGTCGGGCACACACAGGCAAGCAAAATACTCACTTACATGAAAATAAAAAACAAATCTTCAAGAGACAAAGTCCTGTGTCCTGTGGCACTGAGGGATCCAGGAAGGCCCCAGAAGTCCCAGAGGCAGTGGGGGTGCTGGGCTGGCCTCCCGGGCAAGTCAGGCATCTGGGGTCTTTAGCCTGACACCAGGGTGTCATGGGGAATGGAATGGGAGGGGCAGGGGGCCATGGCAGGGCTGTCTAGAGAAGGGGTTGTTCTCCTTCCCTCCTGTGTCCTGGGGCTCAAACCCGGATTCCAGGCCCAGTGATGAGAGCCTTACAGCAGACAGTGCTCTACAGTGCTCACTGTCCTTCAGGGCTCTCTTGAGATTGTGATCACACTTGCCTCCCAAGGCAGGCCTCTATCTGCTGCTAAGGGCTAACTTCTCTCACAGAAAAGTGAGGACTCTATGACCTTGGATATGATACGAAATTCACAGAAAAGAATTTTTGGGGAAATCATTAAATAACTTGGACAACATCAAACAGTTCTGTTTAACAGAGAACACAACCAAAGCAGCGAGAAAGCCTACGAAGTAGAAAAGGATAAAGGCTGGCGTACTCCCGTAGGGATTAATATTCGGAGTGTAGAAAGAACCAAAGAAAACACTAGGCTCCAACTCACAGACAGGCCAAGCACTGAACCGCCATTCCCCCAATGATACCTGAGCGGTCAGTAAGCCTGTGAGGTGCTGACTGTCACTAGCTGGGAGGGAGATGCATGCCCAAACCACAGAGAGAGGGCTTCACACACTCCAGGAAGGCCAACACCCCACACAGAAAAACAACAGGCAGAAGGTCAGTCATTAAGGAAGAAGTAATGACAAATGCTGGCTAGAATGTGAACATAAGCCAGGCGGCCACTGTGGAGTCAGCACAGGGCCCCCAAAAACTACTCATAGGTCTTCCCAATGACCGGGGTTAGGGCCTTTCGGTGCTTACCCAAAGGCTCCAGGTCAACACTTCCTAGAGATGCCTGTATGCCAGTGTTGCCAGCAGCAGGACTCACACCAGCTCAGCCCAGGGAGCGACCCAGGCGCCCGGGAACAGAGAAATGGACAAAGACAGTGCAGTGCTCACAGCGGCCCCTTCCAGCCTCAGTGAGAAAAGATGTCCTGTTGTTTTCGGGGAAAGGGATGATGCTGGAGACGGCCCTAAGCAAAGGAAGGCCGGCTCGGAAGAGGACTGTTTTCTCTCGTCTGTGGCTTCCTGGTTTTACACACACACACAAAATCGCACATGTGTCCCATGAAGGCAGATGTGAAACTGTCTAAAGGAATAGACATGACTAATGGCAGGGGAAGGGGAGAGTAAAGAGGGTAGGAGGGCAAGGGAGAATTTGCTCAATACAAAAAAAATATATTTATCAAATATAAAACTCGAAAGGAAATGCATTAAAAATGACAGGACCCAGCAAAGGCTTAGCACACAGCACACGGGACAATTGGGGGCCTGTGCATCTCTGCGGATGCGGACAGCACAGCCAGGGTGGCTCAGTGTAGACCTGGCACCTGACCCTACACACACGCCCGAGACAGCTCCAAAAGGGGGTTCCCGAGGGCCTTGCACACGCAGGGAGGAAAACACCCGTGCCTATCGGCAGGTGAGGATGTTCTTGCTCCGTAGCTGACTACGGTCAGGTGGGTGAGAACCCTGTGAGCTGCAGAGCGGGTGAGCGTGAAGACACAGCTGAGGAAGCCAGCTGGGGCACACGGGGAGAGATCCCCAGGCCAGTCACGGCCTGCACACTTACAGGAGAGGGTGCCCTGGGGGCAGTGATAGTGGGCAGAGAGTCTGGGCCGCACACCCAGTACCCACACCCACTCTGACTGTGGGATCCCAGAGCACAGCGCCCGAGCTTGAACTAGCGCGAGCCTGCTCTGGCATATATTCCGCATGGAGACCTGGCCGCTGCTCCCTCCGCAAAGCAGATTTGTGCCTCACCTGGAGGCCAAGGACCCCTCTCCTCCCCAACTCCTGCCAGGAATGTTGCCCAAGCCTTGCACTCTTGTGTGAGCGTGTGTGCATATGTGTGCGTGCAAGCTGGTCCTGCCTGAGTGATCCTCCATGCTGGAGCTCTCTAGGTCCCGGCACTGTGGCAGCTCAGCCGTGGGAGCTTGCACCATTGTCCACACCTTCCGACCACTGGAAGGAAGTAGGAGAAGCCCTGGCTTCTGAGGGTGGGAGGGCTGAGCACACACTTAGAACGCACACACTCAACAAGCAGCACGGCTGGCCACGCACACCTGGCCACGTAAGAACCAAACCCGTCAGAGGGAGAGGCCAAGCGACCCTTCTGAGTGCTGTGGCAGATGTGCGACCGTGATCTCCAGGGCCGCCACCAGTGTGCAGCGCGGCCCCTCCAGAGCGGCCCGTTTGCTTTGATTTCCACGTGCATCATCCATTGTGTGCTTGCTAACAAACCAGACAGCGTGGAAAGAACGTCGATTATTCCCCACCCATTCTCGCCTTGTGCTCGGCTGAGGGCCTTAATCCCTGAAAGGCACATGAATGGAGCCGCTGGGGCAGCTGGACACTGGGGACAGGGCCACACGGCCAGCTTTGCAAAGGCTTTCTTTGCTGCCCTGCAATTCATCGCTTCTAAGAAAAGGAGCTGGAAGAAAGGCCGCACGGCCAGGTCCCTGGGCCTCTGCGCAATTGGTGAATGCTGGGTCGGCAACCCGGGCCTCCAGCCTCTCCAGCCAGACAAAGGCACCCCAGCCGAGGGACAAAACCCAGCGGCCACTAGGGGGTGGCGGCCCAGGAAAGGCCCACTTCGGTCTGGAGGGGCCGCCTGCCCTGTGATCTCTCCTGTGACCCCAGCGGGCCCAGGTCAGGGGATTTCACACTGCAGCCCCCTGGGGAGGGGAGCAGGTCGGCACTGGAAAGAGGGTGAGGGATTCCAGAGGCAGGGCTCCTGCTGGCTCCACCCAGTTCCACACGGATGGGCCTGCATTGTGAGCACCAAGCCACACTTCAAATGGAATCCGAGTCCATGGTAGAAGGGAGCTGGCCAATGGCAGGCCGGGCCGAAGGGGACAGTTGGCCCAGCCCCTGGGCCTGGCCAGCCGACTGCCCTTGCTTATGTCTCTAGAAGTCACTAAAAACCCACGGCCGGACCACGCCAACCCGATGCCTCTCCTGGGCCCAACCCTGGCTGGTGCCTTTGGGGATCACCCATTGGGTTTGGCCTCTTCTCACATGAAATAAATGTTTGCCAAAATGCGCTTTAAAGCACACTGCAGACACAGCCGTAAAGAAAACATGTAGCTAACTCAGTCTGTATCATTCCCAGGGGATTCTGTTTGACAGGAGGAAAATATTCTGTTGGTGGCAGCTAGGAGAGGAAGAGCAAGGAGGGAGAAGCCTGAGCCGCCCTGATGGCGGCTGGCACCAGGAAGGGCACGTTTGCTGGCAAAGGCCGTTTAAGGTGAGTGGGGCAGCATTCGTGGGCGACAGAAAGAGAAGGCGTTGAGAGGAACCTGGAGGTGTGCTGTGTGCCCTGCCCACAGCGCTGCTGAAGCACTGAGCGTCTGCGTCTGCCTGTGTCCCTGTCCCTCCCTGCACGCGGCTAAGCAGGGGTGCCGCTGGGGCTCAGGGAACAGTGCCAGAGGGTATGCCTGCAGTCTCGGGGGTCCTGGCTACAAGATCACTCAGAGCTTCAGGTCTGTGTGAACCATGGCCTTAGCACCTCCCGTGTCTTGGGGGCCTGTGCCTCCCTCTGCCATCTTCTCCTGCCCTCTCTTCTCTGTCTCTCTCCATCTCTCTGTCTCTTTCTCTCTCTCTGTCTGTCTGTGTCTCTGTCTCTCTCTGTCTCTCATTCCCCTTACTTCCTTCCCTCCTCCCTTCTTTTCTTCTTTCTTCTCTCAATCTCTTCTCTCCCCCTCCTTCCTTCCCTCCCTCCTTCCCTTCCTTCCTTCCATCCTTTTCTCTCTTGCTCTTTCCTTCCCTCCCTCCCTTTCTTCCCCTCTTCCTCCCTCCCTTCTTTCCTCTCTCCCATCCTCTGCTCTCTCCCTTCATTTCCTTTTCCTTTCTCCCCAGGGGAAAACACTCTCAGGCAAGCTGGCGTTCCTGTGAACGGTGCAGAAATCCACCTCCAGCATGGGGATGTGTCATGGCGGCCAGGCAAGCATGCAGCATGATGTGGGAAGGGTGCCCCACTCCAGGCAGCGCTGTGTGTTTGGGGGTTCACGTCCTGTTCACAGCTGAGGGAGAGCATAAAGTCACCGGGCTCTGTGCATCCTGCTCAGGGAGCAGCACCCCAGGGTGATGGCACCGGCTCCGTCACACTCACCCCGGCCTCCTTCCTGCACGGTCTGGACTCCATGGGACAAGCGCTCTGCCCTTACACACACAGTGTTAGCGGGTGGCACAGCTCAAAGCCTGGCACACACAGGGACACGACCCCCTGTGAGTGTTAAGGAGGGTGTTTCAGGGCTCGTGTTTGGCCAGGATGTGCTCAGTAGCAGAGTGCTTATCTCGCTCGTGTAAAGCTGGGTTCAAGACCAGTATGCACACACCCCACACATACATGTACAGGTACATACATACACACCACACATACACAGGAATACACACACATACATGCCACCTACATACATAGTCACACTCACAGGTGCACACACACCTTACACACCACACACACACACACACAGGCTTGTGCAGGCAGCAGTGCTCCCGTGACCAACGCACCGTGTCTCACCTTTGGCCATCTTGTTGAGAACCATGTCAATCAGGACGTAGGTTCCGCTCCTGCCTGCGCCATCACTGTCAACAGAAGGAGAGAGAGTGAAAGGACGCCCAACTGAATGAGCCCGCTCAGCCAGGCCAGCGGCCGAGGCTTCCTCATCTTCAAGTGGGGCTGGGAGAGCAAGGGAAACTGTGCTCGAGGGAGGGAAGGGCTGAGGGAGGGAAAGGCCACACACACACACACACACACACACACACACACACACACACGCGCGCGCGCGCGCGTGCGCACACACACACACTCAGGAAGAAGGGCCTCCCTCTCTGGCCGCCCTCCTCTCTTAGGGATTCTTGTCTCAGAATGCCCAGCCTTCACAGGGAGATGTGCTCAGTTTTGTCACAGGGAAAGACACGCCTGCCGGTGCCAGAGGTGCGCCAGGGCGCTTGCCGTGGCGGTCCCCACGGTCGGGACGGCAGGGCAGCAGACGGCCACGTGGTCTGCGTGCAAGGCCGGGACACCCGCCCACTCGAGGCAGATGCCTGGCTGGCGTTTCAGGGCGTCCGCCTTCGGGGCCGCTGTCCGCTTGCCGGAGCACCGGAGCAGCACTCGGGCTGAGCCACGGCTCTGCAGGGTGCAAAGGCAGAGTCCTTTCTGTGGGAGCAGCGGGGCCTTCTCACGAGCCCATCTCCCCCGTGCAGGGGTGGACGCTGAGTCTGTGGGTTTTCACCCTGCTCCTCCATCGAGCGGGCTTGTTCTCACGGCCCTGGCCTCTCCTGAAGACCTGACGACTCACACGTTCAGCTTCACACGGGCAGCTCTGCCCGAGCACAGCCCCACCCCCAATGCTGGAGACTGGACTGAGACTGGACTGGCACTGAGCTGGGCTCTCACTTGCACTCGGGCGTCATGCTGTGGCAGGGACTGCTGCTGGCGTCCTGGAGCCTGCCCTGGCTCACTTCCGTGTGTGGCGCACACTCAGAATGTTTTAAGAAACACTACAGAATTCTTCAAACAAACTGTCCCTCACCTTGGTACGCTCTTGGGAAAGACCCTTTGCTCTGCTTTGTGAGACACAAAGCCTCAGGCAGAAGTATTTGCCCAAAGTTTGCACAGAGTGTGCATGAGTTTGCATGAGTGTGCACACACACGCATAGGCGCACACAAATGCACACACACACACAGGCACGCGCATGCACACATGCACACACACTTGAAGCTTGACTCATTCAGACCTCTTCATTCCGGGCAGAAAGGCTTATTCTGCAAGACAGCTCTGGAAGAGCGCAGTGAGACTGCTTCAGCAGGATGGAGGGTGGACAAGCTGAGGCCGGAGTCTGGTGGACACGGACCTCGGGTCTGAATACCCTGCCCTCCCGCTGTTGTGGCTTTGGCCGCAGAGAGCAGAGCAGTGGCGGCGGCCAGGCTCTGTCTTTGCACACTGTCCCCAACCTGTCTCCAGGCACTTTTCACCTTGTTACTGGGACAGAACCACACACCTGAGCCTGCTGTCCCCAAGTGTCTGTGGCACCCAGAGAGTCTAAGACAAAAGAAGGTGTTCATGTGTGGGCACTTAGAGACGGGAGGAGGCGTGGGACCAGTTAGTGCCTGGACGCTGGCCAACGCCCAGCTTCCTCTAGCCAAACAGAACGGGAAGCCCGGGCTGTCCTCAGGGTCCCTTCTCGACAGCTTCACGCGTTCCCAGCAGCCGGCAAGCTCGGCCCGCGCCGCGGCAGGAGCTAAGCTGAAAGCTCAGTCCAGGTAGAAGTCGTACTTGCCTGCAGTGAACGATTATCGGGCACGAGCGGCCTCGGTAGCACTTGTTAACTTTCCTGAAACAGAAAGAGATAAGACGTACAGCGTCATGCCGGGACTGTCACCCAGAACACCGACAAGCCCCGCACCAGGCCAGAGACACCCACAGGCCACACCAGTCTCGTCGCCTTTGCCACAGCCCATCCTCACAGCGAGGACTTAAGTGTCTAACTCATGAGGTTCGAGTTCAACGGGAACTCAGGAAACAAGCTTTAAAAATCCTTCTTACACGCCCACAGTGAGTGTTTTCCTCCCCTTCCAAGTGTGACTCTGCGTGGTTCTCCAGGGCCACGACTCCTGCAGAGAACTCTGGGTTTTGTCCCTGTGCTCTGAATCTCCTATAGTCTGTTCAGCACAGGGAGATACAATGTCATTCTGTCTAAGAGCCATGTCCTCAAGGCCCTGTCTCAGCTGCCTGCTGGAGGTAAAAGTGTGTAAATATTGGTGGACATTCCAGGGAGCTCAAAATCGTCCTTTCTGCTTCTCCAAGTTGGGGCTTTTTGAAAACCGTCCCTGCGTGCAGGCCCTGAGCATCGCCCCTGAGACAGTCAAGGCCTGGACCAAACCACATCCCAACCAGGGAGCTACTTTCAGTCCACATAATGAGCCCTAAGGCTTATTTATTATGCTCAGTGAAACAACTAAACAAGTGTTCAAAACACATCCATGCTCCTGGTAAAATAGTCTCGCGGGGAGGAGCAGAGACGGGGTCTGAGTTTGCTGGAAGGGGAAAGGTTGCTAAGGGTGCGTTCTCGAATGTGCTGCGTTACCTCTGGCAATGAGGCTCCAATTAAGGAGAAGAAAAGACAATAGAAAAAAGGTTCTTTTTGAACAGGAAATGGAGACTTGTCAGGTCCCCTTGCCTCCAAAGTGCTGCGGCTGAGAGCGGAGAGGGGACTCAGCCAGCAGAGGGGCCAGGCCAAGTGGCAGCAGCTCACCCACCGCAGCCGTACCCTGTGCAGGGCACCGGGGTCAGGCAGCCTCAGAGCAGGACGCCTTTCTCTTTTTCACTTCCACTGCAGAGTCACTAGACTTGGGTATTCCTGACAGAAGCCTGACTTCCCCCTCCCCCACAGCCGCGGAGGCGTGCTCAGAACCCTTAGGGTGAGAGCCTTTTGTGGCCATGAGTGTGAGGTGAGAAACGAGAGGCACTCTCCCTAAGCAACAGCAGCTGACCCATGTGCCAGGAGCCCTGACAAAGGTGGGAGTCCGGGAGGAGAGCCAGGTTAGAAAGCAGAGCCACTTGCCTGTCCTGCTAAGGTTCCCTGTTGGGCTAACCCTGACACACTGAGGCACTACAGCCAGAGCACGGAGCTGACTCGGCTGAGCCTATGCGCTGAACTGTGGCTGAGATGGAACCTGGCCTGGCAGCCACGAGAGTCTGGAAGCCCGGGCCCTGGCCCACTGGGTGGCTTTCCTCTCAGAGCTCGTTCTGCAGTTTCACTGCTAACAGGAACAGCCCCAGCCCCAAGCCCTGACACCCCACCACACACATGCTTGGCTCCTGTGGTCTGGAAGTGAATGCTGGAGGATGGCCGGCCCCAGACCTACTCTCACTGCTTCCCCGATGGATCGGGCTTAGAGGAGTCGCCCAGGGAAACGCCCCGAGCCACCTGTCAGGCCACGGCCTGCTAATGTCTTGGTGCCCTTGGCCAGGTGTGCCCATGACCTAGATGGGACGTCTCCACCCCGTGGCCATCTCCCTCCACAGGACACTCCAGGCGTGCTCCGGACTGCTGCCTTGGGAGGCCTTTGGGAGCTGTGCACTGTGATTTTCACACCCACACCAGACCCGCCCTGTGTCGGCCATTTTCACACCCCGGCCAGGTAGGCGATACGGTGGGAATGCTCTGGCCGTGTAGCTGAGACTTTGTTAACAAAGAACCATGGGTTAGCGCAGCATGAGATACCACAGATAGAAAGCAAAACGTCACACGTGGAGCCAGTGTGTTCTCCGAGGACCTGAGACGAAGGCGTCGCTAATTCCTGAAGATGAGCAATACACACTCGTCTCACTTTGCTCTCAGACAGATCACGGTAAGCGAGGTCTCCAGACTGAGCAGAAATGAATCTATGTGGACTTTGGCAGGAGGATCTCCCCGAGAAGGAACAGTTAGCAATACAAACCAACCCTCGGTCACTGAGTGAGAAGGAGTCGCCATGCAAACGAACAGCAAGCAAAGTCAGGCCGGGTCGTTAGAGGCTCAGAGGGGCCCCCGTGTCCCTGCAGCAGTCACAGTTTCCAATGATCACTTTTGTGACTATGCAACTGGGCTCATATTACTAGCTGCAACGTCACAAAAATGACACTGGCCACCGCTAGGTAGCTGGCAAAGTGAGGGCTGGCCGGGTTGACAGTGCAGCGTTAGTGGATGCGTGGAACACAGCAAGGAGAGCAGGGGGGAGGGAGGAGGGAGAAGGGAGGGAGGGGACAGAGAGAGAGAGAGAGAGAGAGAGAGAGAGAGAGAGAGAGAGAGAGAGAGAGAGGGGACACGAGACAGGGGAGAAGAGAGGGTTGTAGAGCCAAGCCCTCATGTGTGACTCTAATTATCTCTTAGCAGTTTCTCTTTAAAGTGTAAATGTGTGCCCCCTGGGCTCCAGAAACAGTTAATTACACATCTTGGGTGCCTGACACACACCTCAGGCTTGCTGAGAACACTAGGATATTGTTGCAAGACTAGAGCCTCCTCCTCTGAACAAGGTGGGGTCCACAGAGGGGGCTTCCTGCCCACCAGGCTGTGGGCACTGCCACTGAGGCAAGGGATCCTGAGTGTGCGGTCATTTGTGCCAGCTGTCCAGGATTGTGTGAAATGGTCCTGTGCAGACTGGAGAGCAGAACTTTCTGCCTCACTGAAGCCTCAACCCTGGGCTGAGAGCCTGTAATGATATAACAGAAACTGGGTCGTGTCTCCTCAGACTCTGGAGCTGGGGAGACCTGGGGATCCTGATTTTCTCCATGGTGTGTCGGAAGCCTTGAGGGCTGGGGATGGGCGCATTCCCTCCATATATGAACACAGACATGAGACCACACATACATGTGCAAACCCCTGGGATGAGCTTGCAGACCGGTAGTGAGAGGGACAGCCATCTTGCATTGCTGCATCCGCTTTGCCAGTCCTGAGCAATAGGTCCCTCTGTGTGGCTGTGGGGGGTCTGGACTGGGAAGGGTCTAGTGGCCAGGGGTGGGAAGGGAGGAGCTGTGGACAGTGGCTGTTTCAGGACAGTCTCAGGTTTCAGGAAGCACCTAAAGGGAGGGACAGCTGGGCCAGAGCCACTGGCCTTGACACCAAATTCCTGTTCTCTCTCAAACTCCTTCATGGAATTCCTTTCCAAAGAGCAGTTCATTCAGACAAAGAAATTGTATTCCTAGCACTTGGAAGGCGGAGGCAGGCAGATCTTCATGATCCCGAGGCCAGCCTGACTAACATACTTCCAGGACAGCCAGGGGCCACACAGGGACACCCTATCTGAGTTTAATTTTCAAAGTGGACCGGAAGGCAAAAGATGTAAGCTTCAGAATTTGTAACATGCAAATTCAAGCAGCCCAGGTCAGTCTTGCACCATTTTTGTCTCAACACTCTCCTCTTCCACCTTCTTCCCACTGCAGACTCGGGGACAAAGAATTGTTTTTTATGCCATATTGGTGTTACAACACTCAGCGAAACACTGTGGCCTGAGTCCTTGTCTGGGAATCTGCCGGGCACGTGGGCCTGCAGTCAGCATCGTGTGGAACACAGGCCTTGACGCTGACGTGCACAGATGGCTGAGTGCTCACGACCACTTCCGGTGGCACTAACCTGCCCCCACTCTGATGTGCAAACATCACGCCTACCTCACGTTTTGCTTTGTTTTACACTGTCAGTGTGTTCCCATAAGAATGTCTAAGGTTCATCTCAACAGCTCAGTAAAGACACTTTGAGAGGAGACTTTTCTCTTTTTTTGGCTGGCTGACTAAAGCAACAGGCAAGAATAAAGCGCATTAGAAGGAGGCTCCTTCTCGCAGGGCACTAAATACACACACACATGCCCTAGCTAGGTGTAGGCTTTTACCCGAGACTGTCTATTCTACGACTGGCCTTTCCCTGACGGAGTTCCCTAGCCCGGCCGGCAGCGGAAGCAGCCAGACTGAAAACCTGGCTTTAGGAAACTGTATGGAATATAAGCCTCAGGAGGGTTCCGGAGCCTTACAGGTTATGGCCACTCCTCCAGTGGGCTCCAAAGCCTGTCCTCTCGCTGTCAACACCACTAGTGCTGGAAAACAGCTCACACTGAGCGCCTCCTCCACCCTGCCCTCTCCTCTCTCTTCCTGCACAGCGGTTGCACTGAGGAGTGCATTCAGAACCAAGAGACCAGGCCCGAGCTGCGTGCCTCGTTCGCCCATGCACACTCCAACCCATCACTATGCAGCATGCCCTTTGCTTTACCTTCGGAAATCCAGGAGCGACCGCGTGGAGGAAGGGACTCCCTGGTCATACCAACTCAGGAAGTGGAACTGGGTCACCGTGCGAGTCTCGTTGCTTTGCAGGTTCTTCAGGTAAAAGCTTCTCACCAGGAAATCCTGGCACCATATGTGCTCAGAGACTAGGTTGACCTGGTGGGGACAGATCGGCAAAGCACGTGAGTCCAAGACTATGGAATGCAGTGGTGGGCTTGGGGAGAGAGGGGACTAGGGTGAGCAGACAGAAGGTGAGGTGTGGCCAGCCCCATGGCCCCTCCTCACCCTTAGTGTTAACTGGGACCTGCTAGACATCAGGGAGCATAAGATGCAGACGACACTGAGGGGGCCCCTCTCTCGCCCTGGGTCAGAGACGGTGGCTCCCTCGCCACACGCTGTCGGGCCCCTGAGAAACCCCAGGGGAGCCTTTGCTATCTAATTGTAATGCACAGACCACCAAAGACTGCATTCTAGTCCTAGCTTAAGCACCACAGTGAGCGTCTCCCTCTAGTGCGCATGGGAAACCCAGCAAGGAAAATCTGCCCCTCATGACACCGTCAACTACTTTAGACCCCATGGCTCGGGCAAGAAAGCCCACCAGCCTCTGGGACGTGGGCAGCATTCTCTGTGAAACGGACCTTGCTTTTGGATGCTTGTTACTTGGGACTGGCCACCACTGCACCATGGGGTGCTTTTTCTTCCTGACAGCCTTTAGATATACACAGCTGTGTCAGCCTGCATTCATGCCTGAGTTCATCCCTTACTGTGTACGGGTAAGGCAGTGGGCTCCCTGGCTGCACCTGGATCCCTCTGAAATCAACGGTGACAGCCCTCCTCATAGGGCAACGGGCTAGATGTGGTCAGGACTAGAGACTCGTGCTGGTTGCCAGGCCCCTGCCGAGGCGCCCGGTCCCGGTACCTCGTAGACATGGTAGAGGCTGGAGCCTTCGTCAGGCCAGTAGTGGTGGCACTGCCGCACGCCGTTCTCAGACAGGGGTGTCAGCATGACGATGACCGCACAGCCGCTTTCCCACACCATCTGCAGGAGACACAGAGCCGCGGTCACGACCACACACAGCCCCCTTAGCCCTCCTAGGATCCTGAACGCTGCAGCTGCTTCCCCCGCTGAACGCACTGGCCCCAAGCTCTGCAGGTTCCGGGAGACATTAACAACAAACAAACAAACAAGCAAACAGACACAAACAAACAAACAGACAAACAAGCAAACAAGCAGACAGACACTGTCAGCCCAGCCACTCCTCGGCTGCTTATTGACTTGGTCACACTGTGTGTTTCTGGATGGCCTAGATCTCACTATGTAGGCCACTGATGTTGAAATCACAAAGACCTGACAGCCTCTGCCTCCTCAGTGTTGGGATTAGTGGCCTGTGTCTGCACACCCCAAGACTCTTTGGTCCAGAAAAGAAACTTCCTAGAATATAGCGCAGAGCTGACTCTGGCTGGGTGAGGCTGGTGAAAACATCCTGTTCTGGAGCAGACTAACGGCAGTTGCCACTGGGTTCATTTGTTCGTTTGTTCATCTGTTTGATGGTCCTCTTGGTCCACAGGGTTACCGGGGAGCGGGCTGCCCTCCTGTGGGAGCAGGCTCTGAGAATGCCTCTTTTCACGGAGCAGGACAGAGCCCGCTCCCAAACCCTGGGAAAACAATCCAGAACTTAGTGGCTAACTTAGAGGAGCCCCATGAAATCGCTCTAACCACATAAAGACGCAAATGCGCGTGTGCCATGCCGGGAGCCCCCTCGGCCGCCACCCTCCTAAACAGAGCCTGACACTCTGAGGTGCCACCTTTGCGGCAGGCACCGCAGGTGGCTTACGAGGCTGTTACTCAGGCGGGGCCGCTGGAGACTGTGGTCAGCACAGTATGGTCACCTGGAGAGCACTCTGATTTCCCTGCCCGGCCCTGATCCACTTCAGAACTATCTACAAGCAACTGCGTTAACATGTAAAACTGGTATCTAAGTCAGCTTCCACTTCTTTGAAATGCAGATGTAAAAATCTGATTAAGAGAAACCAGAGCTAGGGTCAAATAGAAGGGGAGGAAGGCCTCACCTATCAGTGGACTAGGGGACGGGCACAGGAGGAGAAGAGGGAGGAGGATGGGATTGGAAGGAGACAGGGAGGGGCCACAGCCAGGATACAAAGTGAATACATTGTAATAAATGATAATAATAAAAAATCCGATTAAGATCTTGTTATTTAAGGGACATGGGGACAAAACAAAACGCTTTCTCATCACTGGTCATGTTATTAAATTCCCCCATTAAATTACATCTTAAAAGTCAGGCGTGCACAATGTTTTTCTCCTTCCACATTGATTTATATCCCTGCGGGATGGAAGCGGTCAATACTCTCAAGGCATCTCCCTGTGCATCACTTAGATTGGAATTTAATGGAAACCTCCTGAAGTATTTACGAAAAAGCCCGAAAAGAAGTATGAATCACCCCCCAGCCCGCACACTCCTTTTCTCCTCAGTGCTGGGCCTGTGAGATGGAAATTCTGAGCCTGTTTCACACTGTGCGCCTTCCTACCTCTCCTCTGAATCAGGGCACCCATCACAGAACGATTTACTGTGCCTTTGCAAAGTGGCGGTGCTCATTGAAGCCATTACGAAAATGAGGAGAAACACAGATTTTATGAGTATAATAAAAATACAATGATCCAGACCATAAACCATCATCTAGCCCTCTGCCCATGCTGCCCGATGCCAAGCCCTTCCTTTGCCGAGTGGCCTCTGGTTGTCCGGCCTCTCTGATTGGTTGCATGCACAGAGCTTCCTTCCAGGGTGCCTGACTGGCTCTCTGAAGATTCGGTTAAGATTAACTCCAAATGAAACTTAATTTAAACAAACAATCTCAAAGGCCCCCTAGGGGATAATATTTCTTTTTAGGTCAGTGTGTATAAAAGCAAGGCGGGAATTTACCAAATCAGACAGATCGCAGTCCAACTGGGTGCTGCTTTCACAAGCTGCTGGTAGGCTTGATGGCATCTCCCCGTGTGCCTTCCTCAGCAGGAAGCCAGGGCCCTCACTGCCTGCCCCCAGCCTCCGTTTTCATCAACATTGTCTGCCGAGAATATGGCAAAAGATTTTAATTCAGATTTCAGGTGGGAATCTGGGGGTGCCGTAAGATTTCAGCCAAGTCAATTTCAATTTCTCCACATCTCTTCATCTTGGCAAGTTTCTGCAAACCATAGATCAATAGGATTTCTCATGTTTCTGGCACTTTCATTTGAGTACCAAAGAGCATAATATTTATGATCTCCGCAGCTGTGTGACACCCTAATTGAGCCTGTGAGGTGTGAGGCATGTGGCTGGACACCGCGGCTGAGGCAGGGCATCGGAGCATAGGCAGGAGGAGTGTTGTGGGTAAGTCATGGTGGTCGCGCCTGTGACTGCCTGTGCCTGCAGAGTCAGGGCGGACCACGGTTCTCGGGCAGTGAGCAGGGCTTCCCCCAGCGGATCGGAGTGAGTGTGCTGGGGAGGATGAGAAGGGAAGACGTCTTTGGTGCTGGGTCCCACACACGGGCTTCAGGTTATGGGCTGTGGTCCACGGAAGAGCTCCAGGGAGCCCATCTTTGTGCAATTGTCCCAAAGCAGTGTCTTCCCTGGAACCTGCCTTGAAGGCATAGGATGATCTGAGCACTGTCATCCTGCATGTCTGGGCACCAGGGTCCTGGAGTCTTCCTTTATGACTTCTTTCTCTGCCACAGACAAATGCCACCTGGTGGATCTTGGCATGAGCAGAGCTTATCAAACTCGATGCCAGTCCTGACCTGCTCTGCCCAGAGGTGCAGAAACTTCCAATGGCACTCAGTCCAGATGCCTTGCAGAGGGACCTTCTTTATGGTTGCTGAGCAACAAACGATGGAAAGACTCAAAAGAACTAACCTAGACCATTTATCTATTCAACATGAAATGTATTCTTTTGTTGCTATTTAGGCCAACTGAGTAAGTTTACTAGCATAGAAACCCATTTTGGCTTAAAACTCTGCTGTCCTTCAGTATAGGTTAACTATGTCCTTCCCAAAGGTCACATTGGAGTCACGTTAGAGTCCAGAAATTTTGTGCCTTCAACCTTGTCTGGAGATAAGATTGCTGTTGAAATACTGAACAGGGCAGACCCTGCCAAATGGGCCAAAGGAGAGCCCATCCTCCTTCCCCAGGACAGCAGGCTTATAGAGCGGGGGCTAGCAGGGAGTGGATACAGCTGCAGGACTGTGGGTGGGCTGGCCCAACCCCACAAGCCAAGCATGCTAGGAGCCTCAGGAGTTGTGGGCAGAGTTCTCCCCGAGCTTCAGAGACTGGTCTCGCCTGCGTTTTCACCCCCAGCTTCAGCCATCTGGAACCGTGAGAGAATGCTTCAGGCATTTTAACCCAGCTGGTTTGTGCCACTCTGCTTAGAGGTTATGCAAAAGAAAACACCCATGCTCCGTCACCCCACCCTCAACCTATCCCCAATGCTGGAGACTGCCAGCCCTGGTCAAATTCTGCCTAAAGCAGATGAAAAGAACTGTGTCTCCTCAAAGCCATTTGGAATGAGTTCATATTTAACTGGCAGAGGAAAACCAACCCAACTAACTGAGAATGGGCAAGGGGTCCAAACAGATACAGTCTCCAAGAAGGTGTGCAAATGATCAACAGGTCAGAAAAGATGTTAACATCATATGTAATCCGGAAAACGTGCAGCAAAGCCACAAGGAGGGTTAGCTCAGTGAAGCCGCCCTGGGCACACACGAACATCTGAGTTTAGATCTCCAGCACTCGTGGGAAGCCATGGCGGTGCTGGGAGGGCAGGACTGGCTGGGCCCCTGGAGCTCGCTGACTGGTCGACAGCAGGGACGCAGGGAGAGACCCTATCTCAGGAAATAACGTGGGGACAAACGGAGCAATGCTCTGGGCATTGCCCTCTCGTCTCTACGTGTGTACAGACGTGTTCCCTTACATAACAGAAGAGGAGCTTGAAAGTTGTATGTGGGAGGGGAGGGCATGAAGTAGATGAGTTCCTCAAAATATAAAAATGGTTCACCCTAAATCTGAGCCCTTCTGCCTCTGGAGACAAGATGAACAGGTTGGAACCTCCTGCTCAGGTCCCAATGGCCGAGGCATGGAATGGCAGCCACTCACAGCGAGTGGTAAAGGAAACAGCGCCATGGCACCCACGAGCCTCTCACTCACCCAGCATGCTCAAGGGCCAAACGCAAGAGCATTGGCAGCAGTGTTCTGGAGTGCAGAGTGTGTACATGTGTGTGTGAAGGGACGCTGGCCCCTGGGTGAACCTGCAGCTATAATGAGTAAATTCTGCAGATGGGGTGCTGACAGCCCATAATGCTACATACTGTGCTGTGGGCCCTGATGAGAGGCGTGCTGAGGCAGGATGGACAGCGAGTGGATGGACGCTATTTCATCTCGTTTCACTAGTCACACTGTGCGTACCTACAGTTTATACAACTAAAACCACGAGGAACACCAACACCAACACCAACACCACCTGCCAAAGCCCCATGAGAACAAGGTACAGGATGACCAAGCCTTCGCTCTAGGCAGCGTCCCTGGTTCCTCGGGCAGAAGAGGACTTCCTCTAGTCAGATCTCTCGTGAGGCACACTTCCTCTGGAGTTACCCCACACACATACCCAAATGCTCACGCTCTCCCACAGATGAGCTCCTAGCCTGCCATTTAGACTTTGCAGTCTGTGCTGACTTAAAAACCATGCAGCTTCCTCAGTACAGTGGGATGGAGACGCGGCTCTTGTGGAGGATTCAGCTCCTGGCATTTACGCAACTGCCTCTCCCTCCATTCCAGGGCTGCTGATGTCCCCGTCTGGCCTCTGCACGCAACACACCTGCTCCAGCACACACACAGACATGTGGGCAAACACTCCTGCATATACGATAAAGAAGGCGATCACGACAGCAGAGATTTGCCTCCAGAACGCACTCTAGTCAAAAAACAAAAACACCATGTGTTTGTGCAAAAAGAGGTAATTTAAGGGCAGGCCTGCTGGAGGTCCTCGGGAGTTGGCTCAGGACCTTTGTGGTGGATGCGCAGAGAACGGGCTTCTGAACTTTTAAGACAGGCGTGTTTGCATGTATGCGGAGGCTGTCTTCTCGGGAAGACCGCTTTTTCTCCTGAGAAAGCTGAGCACTTCTCAATCGTGACTGCACAACTCATGTGTGCCTTGAACAGCTTCTCACAGGCTGAGCTCAGCGAGGAAGATGCCGAGGAAATGAAGAGGGGACAACAGCAGAAGCCTTGGTCGCTGACGGCTCCTGGGGCTCAGCACGTCAAGGAAGAAACAACTTGTCTGTGACATGCTTTTGCACGGAGCCCGGTGCCCTGCATGTGTGCTCCCGGCCACAAGCCTCCTGCCTCGGTCTCCTCGGTGCTGGGGTTACAGGCGTGTGACACAATATCCAGATCTGATACGGCACTTAGCTTTTTATTACATTTGTTTATGTGATATGTGTGCACGCACATGCATGTGTGAATGCATGCGAATGCCACAGCACACACGTGATGCCAGAGGACATCTTGCAGAGTGAGCTCTCACCTTCCACCATGTGGGTCCCTGGGACTGAACTCAGGTCATCAGGCTTGGCAGCAAGCACCGCTACCCACTGAGCCATCTGGCCACTTCTCTGACGTCTTCTTAGTGAAGAAACGCACACGAGTGTGGTGTGTGCCTGCTTGGAGTCGATGCACAGAGGTGATAGAGCAGCTCACAGCAAGGGTTGCCCACAGCTGCTGAGCACAGCCCGTGCCGCCAGCCACAGGGATGCAGCCTGACGGTGGGTAGGGCGTGTGACACCTGTCTGGTACTTGCTTCCCCGGGGTAACGTCTTGGCCAAGGAAAAGAGAGAACATTAACATGAGGGATTGTCTTCACAGGAAACCCTCTAAGGGCTCTCGTGGACAGACGTGGCGGCCTGCCTGCTTGCTGAGCAGATTTTTCGTCTGGGGGTGAGCGCCACATCACTGAAGTGCGCTCGTAACACAGCAAGTCCCAGAAACTCGCATTCCGCTTATTTAGCCATGTGCATCCATTTGGGGCAGATTTATGGCGGCTTGTTGGCACAGGAGAGATGCTGCCTGGGGCTGCTTGCATCCGCGTCTCCAGTCTGCAGCCGGGAGTTGCGTGAACGTGTGGGGTTCGTCTTAGAGAGAAGGACCTCTGTTGGGTGCCATCCTGGCCTTTGTCTTCCTCCCCTTTCTTCTTTCTAAAATTAGAACTGGATATTACGTATACCTGGTCCAGGGGTGAAACAAGGGAGGAGAGGGAGGAAGAGAAGGGGAAAGAGGGAAACGGGAAGGAAGGGGGAAGAAGCAGGTGAAGAGAAGGAGGAAGAAAGGAGGGAATGGAAGGAAGATAGCAGGAGGAAAAGGAGGATGATGGAGAGGAGGCAGAGCAGAAAGGGTGATGGCTAGGCAGCCGTTAAGACACTCGAGAACTAGCCGACACTTTGAGTGCTGGTTAGCTTTGCTTGTCTGCCTGACACAGGGTAGAATCAGCTGGGAAGGGGGAAGCCCTCAAGGAGTCGTCCAGATCAGGCTGGCCTTGAGCACACCTGTGAGTTTTTTTGTTTGTTTTTTAACTGAGTTCATTGTGTTGGAATGGCCCACGCTGAGTGTGGAAGGCATGGTTTCCTGGTTTGGGAACTGAGCACTAGCGAATGGGCTTGCATTCACAGCTCTCTGCTCTTGGCTGCGGCTGTCATGTGACTGTTATGTGAAGCGAGCAGTTCTTACTGTCTGCCGAGGTGGCTTCCCTGCTCTGATGGGCTTCAGTCTCTAATGTAGCCAAAGAACCCTTTCTCCCTTAAATTGACCTCTCATGGTATTTTATCATATCAGCAAGGGGGGGGGGTAAGCTGAGATTCATAAATACCTGTTAAAAACAAACTCAGTCTAATTCAAATGTTTGCATGACTCAGGGAACGGATGTGTCATTTCTTACTGTGAAGGCCACCAGCCATGATCATGGACACACTTCCTAGATCAAGCCCAGATTTAGACTGGGGACTCTGTAGAGTTTATTGTTGTTATTTGTTTGTTTGCTGGTTTTCACTTTTAAAAGGTTGTAAATACGTGCATCCAAAACCCAGGAGAGGAAACACTGGAATTCGATGTTCTGGAATATTGTTTTCCACTGAACTGTCCTCATTTTTGTCTCCTTTTGAGTTCCTCAGATGGTGTCCGCAGTGGGCCACTCTGTGCACATTGGCCCCAGTCTCAACACTGAGGCAGCAGAATCAGGGTCCTTCTGGTCACCAGCAACTGAGAGTAGACACGGATGACTGCTCTCCATGAGTGTCTGGAGTTAAAGGGACCTGGGCACATGAGTCCTCCTGGAATCATGCCATGTCAGAAAGTCTGCTTCCAAGCCCCACTCATGAGGAGTGCTGGATTGAGGACAGAGCTTACGGATAGAGCCAGGCCTGTCCTGGAGACACAGTACTGTGGGGATGAGTCTGCATGGCAGCCAGAGGCCGAGAGAGCGCAGGACTTAACAGCCAGGGATGGAAATGGTTTTGATTACTTGGTTAGGAGCCATCACTGAGGTACGTCGGGTTTGTGTCTGAAAGACTGAAGGTCTGGCTCTTGGTGGCAGAGGTTAAATGTAGCCTGGCTGGAGAAGGGGCACCCTGGGAATGGGGTGCTACCGCTGGCGGCCAGACAGCAGACAGCAGCCTGGGCTGTGGGCGGCTTATACACTGGTGATCAGCCTTCTCCACACGGCTGCAATCCCCACGGTCCCTTGCGAAGGTTTCTATTGTGACCGTGGCCTCTAGCAGTGCTCAGGATGGGCCAAGGAGGACGCGACAAGGTGCACCAGGGGCCAGGGGCGGGAGCTGACTGCATACTTGCCACCCTCAGTTGTCCAGTGAGCATGTATGGCCATCTCTGTCCATGAAGACTGTCCTGCCTGTTGTGGGCTCCTAGCAGGCCTGTGGGGGCACTGGCTCTGTAGGTTGCTCTGTACTCACGGAGACCCGTGCCCTTTCTACCATTCACTCTTCTCTCACTCATGAAGAACGTGACTCTCCACGCCTGTAGGGGACTAATCACTGCTTCTTAAACACTTGGCTCTTTGATGCCAAGAGTCAGCACAGCAGAATCTCTACCTTCCTCTCCTCCCCTTAAAGATGTGTTCACCAGGAACACCCATCCCACCCCTAGGGCCCTTGCACTTGCAGGAAGCATGGTGTGATAAAAATACACTTGCAAGTCATAGGGTCTGGATTTAGAATGTGTTCTGTCCTAGCCAACTTGTGGCCCTGGCAGGTCCTTACGTGGTTTTAGAGCCTCTGCTTCTCTTTGATAGAGTCAGACTTGTCCATATTTCCAACTGTAGAAAAATAAGCATAATGCACAACTGCTTCTCAGTGCTGAGCTCAGAGGCAGACCACACCTCTGCGCCACAGGGCGGCCCTTGCTAACGTCCATCTCTTCAGCATTCCCACCCTCCCAAGGTGAGGCACTGTGTCCATTACACGGATTCTTCTCCCCCATGCTCGTGCACCTGTGGCTCTGCTTCCTGCATGTGACAAGAACAACTTGTGAGCATCCCAGGCACTGTTGCATGGAGCTTGTGCTATATCCCTGCAGGGTGGCTAGGTGGTCACACGTGCCCCAGGGGGTAAGTGGGAGCACCTTGTAGACTGAAGAATCTTTTCTAGAGAAAAATCCTAGGGCCTTATGTCCTAGGTGCAGAGACCAGAGCAATGGAGCCGTTTCCCTCCTTTTTAGGTATTTATGTCCTCCAAAGAGCTGCAGGCATGGATCTGCAGGTGTCAGAAGGGGAAGCCTCCAGTGTCACAGACAGGGACATGAGGAATTGTGCTGGTCTAGGAATTATTGCAGTAGTCTTCAATGAAACACCACCGATAAATACTCCCACTCAAGAATCACAGCGCTTCCAAGGTTAGAGGACCAGATCCCCCCTGCCACAGTCGTCCAGGACACGCTGGCGTCAGCTGTGATAGTGGCACAGAGTGGAGCCCACATGTGGCCCTGGGAGGAGCCAGGAACCCTCTCCTGGTGGTTCCCTTTCCCTCTGTGGCTTTAGAACACGTTGCCATCCTGGCTGCTTCCATGAATTACCTGGTGCATGCTACTTCCATTTTTCAATGGTAGGAAACGTGGTCCCGGAAGCAGACACAAAGTTCAGACATGGTTTGAGCAAGGCGGAGGAGAGAGGAAGGATGATTATGGCCTGCTCGTGATGAAATGTCCCCGTTTCGCATGCTGGGTGTTTTTCCTTTAATATATATATATATATATATATATATATATATATATATATATATATATATATATATATTTTTTTTTTTTTTTTTTTTTTTTTTTTTTCGAGAAAAGGTCGCACTCTGCTGCCCAGGCTGGCCTTGAAATTGCCACTGTCCTGTCTCAGCTTCCCACGTGCTGAGATCACAGAGGCCTGTCATTGCAGCCAGTCTACTGTTTGCCTTGTTCCAAATGTTTGCTCTTCGAGAAAAATTCACTGCTGAAGCCTTACTCAGTCTCCTGCTGAGGAAGCTCTGGGTGCTTCTGGGAAGGGTTAACTTGAGGCTCTCAGCACCAGGCAGCAGCCCACGCTCTCTGTTGCAGGTTTTCCAGGTATGGGCTTGACCAACTGCAGAATGAAAATACTTGGAGAAACTCTGTTCCTGTCCTGCAGAGGCCAATATTTTCATCATCTCTCCACACAGCACAGTTTAGCAAGTGCACACAGCATGGCTGCAGCTAGGTGAGTGACCTGCCAGTGTGTGAGGATGGAGCCAGTGAACTCCTCAGAGAGTCCAGAGGGCAGATGGTGCCTCTTGGGTCCAGCCAGAACCTTCAAATATGGCCTCACCTAACAACAGCGCCTGTGCCAGGTGCAGTGACACAGGCCTGCGATGCCAGCGTTTGGGAGGTGGAGGCAAGAAGAGCAGGAGTTGAAGGCCAGCCTGGCCTGCACAGTGATCTCCAGTGAAGCCACAGTGCTCAGGATAGACTATGACACCGTCGCCTGGGGTTCGAATTAGAAGAGGACTCTGACATGAAGAGGGAAGGCCACGAAGGCGTGGAGATGGGGATGGGCTGCAAACAGCTCGAGCGTCCCAAGCAGAGCCTCACTTATGAGAGGCACGGGGCCAGTCCACTATGGCGTGGACTTCCTGCCATCAGGGCCGACAGTGACTCCTCTGTCTGTGCTGCCGGCTCACTGTGTGTAGTCACAGCAGCAGTAAGGAAGGACTGCAGCCCCGCCATGCTCCCTTCTTGGTTATTCGGACCAATCCACCTTAGCCTTTCCCGTGACAATCCCCTCCGGGCCCTCGCTGAAGCCATGCCCAGGAGGTACTGGTCGGCACTGGCTTTCTTGAAGATGAGCTTTATGGTGCAACTTTCTGTAACAACATCTCTAGTTCCTTGGTCAAAAACCTTGTTCTGTTCAAGTCCAGAGTGCAAATGTGCAAAGAAGGAGGGGAGCCATCTTCAGCCTGTGGTCTGCTGCCCTAAGCCTCCACTGCACAGGGACTTTTAGCCCTATGAACTGTGCACACGTCTGTGAGAGGCTTTCTGTCCCGAGAGGACTTTTAGACGCTGGTATGCTGTGTATGCTGCTCAGCCGGCAGCAAAGATAGCCAACTGTTCATTTGTGCTTTTATGAATACAAAGCTGAAACTGGAGGCAGATAGTGAGGAAGAGCTGTGCTGTGTGGGTGTAAGTGCCACACACACACACACACACACACACACACACACACACCATCTGTAGGTGTTAGCAAGCTAGCGCCCCTCTTCTCTGTCTGCTTCTGATGCAGCTCCTAGCTCCTAGGAGCTCCGGACATCTCTCCACACGCCCGTCCACTTGGTGGGAGTCGGTGGGGCTGGGAGCCTGTGGGCACGCTTGCCCTGGGGACGCAGAATGTTCTTTGTCTTTCTTCCTGGGCATGGCTTGGGCAGGTAGATGGACAACGTACTTCAAGAAGACAGAAGTGGGGGTTCCGTACTTGCCTTGTAAAGATGATGGGCCGCAATCCTTGCGTTTGGACGGTTTTGTTTTGGGCCGGGAAACTCTTGTGGGCTTAACACGGAAGCAAGCTAAGTGTTCTCTGGGTTTAGGGACAGCAATGCGCTCCATACCAACCTCACACACAGGTCACTAGTTCCTGCCACACTCAGGAGCGACTGTGGTGCGGCTCAGGGGCCTTTTCCCGATGGCACGAGGAGGGCAGATGGAAGCGGCAGGCGGCCACATCGCTGTCTCCTGCTCAGCCCCCCTGCACCTGGCTGCTGAGTCTTGCCCACAAAGTAGGTGCTGAAGCTTGAGCCTCAGTGTGTGTGGCACTCTCCCCGGCCCCTTCCTTTGCCTTTCCTTTTCACGCGAGGTCGTGAAAGGAAACAGCGGAAGTCTGGAATGCCAGCCGATCTGCTGACCCATGCACACTAGTCCCTGTTTTGTGGGTTAGCGAACCGGGAGGCGGTCAGCGGTCCTGGGTAGTTTGGTCTCGGGATAGCTCACTATTGCGGCTCCATGGCTGACAGGGGGCACACTGCCCGCCTTTCTCCCCGGGGCTCCTGCAGCACACCCAGCAGTGCGTGCTTTCCTGCCTCTGTCCCTGCAAGCTGACAACGGAGCCCAATAGTCCAGGGTGACCCACCATACCACCCTCTCCAAACCCGCCATGTCCCTCCCTGACTCTAGTCCCGTGTGTCCTGGCTAGGGAGGGCACTGCTGGCCCAGCCGAGGCCGCCCTCATTTGTCCGTGCTGGAGCTACCAAGTCCGGGCCTCCTGCTGGCAGATGCAGGATTGTGCTGCTGAAGAGGCCAGGATGGCCTCTAAAATATAAAATTAAAAACCCTCGAAGAAGATATATTTGAGCACAGTTTTTTTCACCTTCATAAAAACAAAACAATAGATAAAAATAAACACATTCTCACCTTCATAAAAATTAAAAATAACGGCACACTTGGAAAGAATCATGTAAATGTGTATTAATTTCACTTCCTTATCTTTTATAAAGTTAAATTGTAATACGGCTAAGAGCAAAAGTCTTTAAGATTTTAAACCTGTCAGAGGAGAAAATAAAGAGCTGATATAAATTCTGAAGTAATTTCTGAAAAGCACCATAAACGGGACTGAGCTTGTTTCGTGGAATCCAATCTATTAATTTACGGACAACTCACTAACGATTTATCTTTAGAAAAGATGGTGAAAGAAAGAGGGTTCACCTGCCAGAAGTCAGCCACGGTGGTGGGCAGTGGGCCCTGGGTGGCGATGTACGCAGGCTTCCTCGGGTCATGGTCCATCTGTGGGAACAAGAGAGTGCACACAGGATCAATTACACAGGCTGGAGGGCATGAGGGCACAGGCCAGCACCGCTCGCACCCGAGGCCACTGACACCACACCCATCACCATAAAACAGGTGCATGGAAGCCAGGAAGTCGCCACTCAAGGAGCCCTTCAGCCTGGCGTTCTAGAGTGGTGCATGTGAGGGAGACCTGAGCGAGCGAGCAGAGCCAGGCTGCCGGGCAAGCCCTTTCAGGACACAATCAGCGCCCCCCGTGGCTGGGCTTGAGCTGCTAGCAGTGGGCCATGCCCATACGCAGTGGACAAGTGCTCGGGTCTTGGAGGAGTGAACACCTGAAGACGCCCAGCTGACAAGCTCATTCATGTCGGTGTTTTGTTCATCTTGGGAAGGATGCACGCAGCCGGCCGCCTGGCCTGGGTCGCTGGCCTGTGTGTCCCCGCAGGTGTGTCTGCCTGGAAGTGTGCATGTGTGTGTCCATCTGTGTGTCTGTAAGTATGTGTGTGAATATGTGTCTGTATGTCTATGGATTGTGTCTGTCTGCATGTTTGTGTCTCTTTGTGTCTAACGTGTCTGTCTGTATATGTGTCTTTGCATGTGTATATGTGTGTCTGTAGTATGTCTCTGTATATGTATCTGTATGTGTATGTAGGTCTGTGGGTGTGTGTTGGCATCTCTGTGTGTTTCCATGTGTGCATTCCACCTGTGTATCTGTGTGTGCATTCCATCTGTGTGTCTCCCTGTGTGCATTCTATCTGTGTCTGTGTGCATTCCATCTGTGTGTCTGTGTGCATTCCATCTGTGTGTCTGTGTGCATTCCATCTGTGTGTGTGTGCATTCCATCTGTGTGTGTGCATTCCATCTGTGTGTCTGTGTGCATTCCATCTGTGTGTCTGTGTGCATTCCATCTGTGTGTTTGTGTGCATTCCATCTGTGTCTGTGTGTGCATTCCATCTGTGTGTCTCCCTGTGTGCATTCCATCTGTGTCTGTGTGCATTCCATCTGTGTGTCTGTGTGCATTCCATCTGTGTGTCTGTGTGCATTCCATCTGTGTGTCTGTGTGCATTCCATCTGTGTGTCTCCCTGTGTGCATTCCATCTGTGTGTCTGTGTGCATTCCATCTGTGTGTCTGTGTGCATTCCATCTGTGTGTCTGTGTGCATGCCATCTGTGTGTCTGTGTGCATTCCATCTGTGTGTCTGTGTGCATTCCATCTGTGTGTCTCCCTGTGTGCATTCCATCTGTGTGTCTGTGTGCATTCCATCTGTGTCTGTGTGTGTGCATTCCATCTGTGTGTCTCCCTGTGTGCAATCTATCTGTGTCTGTGTGTGCATTCCATCTGTGTGTCTCCCTGTGTGCATTCTATCTGTGTCTGTGTGCATTCCATCTGTGTGTGTGCATTCCATCTGTGTGTCTGTGTGCATTCCATCTGTGTGTCTGTGTGCATTCCATCTGTGTGTCTGTGTGCATTCTATCTGTGTGTCTGTGTGTGTGCATTCCATCTGTGTGTCTCCCTGTGTGCATTCTATCTGTGTCTGTGTGCATTCCATCTGTGTGTGTGCAATCTATCTGTGTGTCTGTGTGCATTCCATCTGTGTGTCTGTGTGCATTCCATCTGTGTGTCTGTGTGTGCATTCCATCTGTGTGTCTGTGTGTGCATTCCATCTGTGTGTCTCCCTGTGTGCATTCTGTGTCTGTGTGCATTCCATCTGTGTGTCTGTGTGCATTCCATCTGTGTGTCTGTGTGCATTCCATCTGTGTCTGTGTGTGCATTCCGTCTGTGTGTCTCCCTGTGTGCATTCCATCTGTGTGTCTGTGTGCATTCCATCTGTGTGTCTGTGTGCATTCCATCTGTGTGTCTGTGTGCATCCCATCTGTGTGTCTGTGTGCATTCCATCTGTGTGTCTGTGTGCATTCCATCTGTGTGTCTGTGTGTGTGCATTCCATCTGTGTGTCTGTGTGCATTCCATCTGTGTGCCTGTGTGCATTCCATCTGTGTGTCTGTGTGCATGCCATCTGTGTGTCTGTGTGTGTGCATTCCATCTGTGTGTCTGTGTGTATTCCATCTGTGCATCTCCATGTGCATTCACAGGCATCTCACGCACAAGACCCAGCTTCCGTAAGTTCAGCTCTGTCTCATCTCTTCCCTGTTGGGGCGAGTCACTCAGTTGGGCCTTGCTTGCTCCTGTCGGGGAGCTGATCATAGCAGACCTTAACTGCAGTGGCCAACCTGAGACTGACTCTTCGGGGAAGAGTGGAATGTGAACACCAGAGCAAAGCATTTCGCGATGAATGGGTCCCAGGGTCCCTGCAGGATAGTAGCAAGTCAGGGGGCCTGGGCGTTGCAGAGCAATTCTGTCCCTTTCCAAGGGACCCGCAGACCAGGCCCAGGGAAGAACAGCAGGACAGTGCCAGGAGATAGAGTCTAGTCAGGACAGATGCTCAGTTTGACCCACCCTGTCCTCGACAAGCCCAAAGGTGGCACTGATAGCTAAAGTAACTGTAGCTCAGGGGCACAGCACTTGCCTCGAATATGAGGCCCGAGTGTGAATGCCAGCATGCACGCACATGCACACACACACACTACCAGCATGCACACACACACACACACAAAGCTGGGGGGGCTGCATTTAAAAAGTAAGTGTTGACCATTCATTTCTCAGCACAACAGAAAAGAAAGACTCTTACACACATGCTCAGTGTGGAGGCCTGAAGAGGAGCCCCAGAGCGCACGCCAGCCTGTGAGTACTCTGGGGATGATGCCTGTCAGCACAGAAAGGTGTTGGATGCACCTTGTAATTACGTGAGCAAGAAAGGGACTAGAGCACAGAGCAGCTGTGCAAGTTATTTTAACAGAACAGCACGGGTGCTGGCTGGTGGGGGCGGGAGCTTCTAATTTCATGATTCATAATTAAAACTGGACCTCGTTTTGAGATTCACAATGTGCACAATACAGGTAAAATTATGTCGCTCTCCCTGAAAGCCCCAATTAAGATGTTTCAGCAGAAAAACGTTTCGCAGAAATGAGGAGTTTTGATTTTTCAAAATATGCATTTGCTGGGGTGACAGCTATTTACAGAGGCCCCGTCTCCCGGCAAACAGCAATGCGGAGGGACCCCACCCCTTCTCCAGTGTGATTTCTTTTGCCCAAAACAACATTGACTACAACACATTTAAAATCTGTGACATGTTCAAGCTACCAATTTAGCTGTTTTCAGGATAAGAAACGGGAGATCAAAAGGAAAGATATGGACAGCATTTCAGGAGGGCAGATGTGTCCATGTGCATCATGGTTCTCAATCATCATTTCAAAATGACCTAACCCCATCAAACCTGCTCAGACTCCAGGCAGGAGTGAAGGGAGCCAAGGGTGGGCAGGCGGCTCAGAGGCATCCAGAGAGGAGGCTGCTGGGACAGGACTCGGGGCAGGAGATGTGCAGAGGGCTCTGCCTTCCCTGGACTGTCACAACAAGCACTGCGCGCGCGCGCGCACGCACACACACACACACACACACACACACACACACACACATGTGAGGCAGTAGGAAGCCCTCCCTGGTCTGGTTCCACCTTTGAATAGAAGTGAGGCCAAAATTCACTCAGACAGACAGAAGTGTTAGCACATCTGAGTGTCCAGGGCCGGGCAGCCACGTGTGGAGTCTATGTGGCGAGTCTATGACTGGGACTCTCTTCTCTAGGACACCTGGATGACAGGCCTGCCACGGTGGGCAAAGAGCGTGGCGTCCACTCCAGCACCCTCTAACCTCCAAGGCTGTCTCCCTCTTTCCTCCACATTGCTGTCCCATGAGCAGAATCGTGGCTCCACACACAAAGTCCTGAGGTCTCTGGGTCTGACCCTGTGGTGTGCACACTCGGGGAGGGGCTGTGCTGGACACCGACTTCTGTCACGTTGTCAACGGAAACTCCGGGGCACCAGTGAAGCCTGCAGTGTGCCGAGGAGTGTGTCGCACTCTGAGGTGCCACACAGGAAGCTGCAGGACACACCTACACTTCCTGTGGAGCCTTTGCTCTGCCGCTCTGAGTGTGACCCTCGCTTCCACTGGTGAGCTAAGATACTGGCCAGGCAGCAGTGTCATCAGCCCTGTGTCCCCTCGGGGGCTTCCTCCCTGTGCTCAGGGAGATCAGCACAGCAGACACTCCAAGGAGACTCATTCCAGCGACCTCACAGAAACCAAGTCAGAAGGCCGAAGGACCTCAGTGTGCGAGCGTAAGGGAAGGCCGATCGCCTGTGCCGAACACCGCCCGCTCTGGGCTGAGTCTCAGGGCGCTAGCACAACACGGCGTGGGAGTCCACACATTTCCACACTCAGGACTTGAAGAAGCCAGTGTCTTGCTGGTAAACACGGATGACAACTGTTAGATCTGTGAGTGACCGGCTTCACCGGCACTAAAGCCCTCAGCCATGTCCCAAACAAAGCGGAATTTAAAAATAGAGCACCCAGGAGTGGTACAGCTGGATCTCGAGGAAGCACTATTCCTAATTGTCTGAGAAAGTGCGAGATTGATTTCCAAAGTGGTTGTACAACTTTACAGTCCTACCAGCAGTGGAGGAGGGTTCCCCTTTCTTCACATCCTCTCCAGCACGTTTTGTCATTTGAGTTTTTTGATCTTAGCCATTCTGATGGGCGTAAGGTGAAATCTCAGGGTTGTTTTGATTTGCCTTTCTCTGATGACTAAGGACCTTGAGCATTCTTTAAGTGTTTCTCTGCCATTCGATATTCCTCTACAGAGAATTCTCTGTTTAGCTCTGTACCCATTTTTAATTGGATTATTTGGTTTGTTGGTGTCTAATTTCTTGAGTTCTTGATATATTCTGGATATTAGCTCTCTGTCAGATATAGGGTTGGTGAAGATCCCAGTCTGTAGGCTGTCCTTTTGTTCTGATGACAGTGTCCTTTGCTTTACAGAGACTTTTGCGTTTCAAGAGGTCCCCCTCCTGAGCATATACCCAAAAGGTGTGCTACCATACCACAAGGTCTTTTGCTCAGCCATGTTCATAGCAGCTTTATTAACAACAGCCAGAAACTGGAAACAATCCAGATGTCCCTCAACTTAAGAATGGATAAAGAAATTGTGCCACATTTATACAATAGAATACTACTCGGCCATTAAAAACAATGAAATCATGAAACTTGCAGGCAAATGGATGGAACTATAAAACATTATCCTGAGTGAGGCAACACAGACCCAAAGACACACATGGTATATACTCACTTATAAGTGGATTTAAGTCATATAGTACAAGATAGATATACTACAGTGCACAGACCCCACGAAGATACGTCCAATGGGCATCTTAGGCCTCTTAGGGCCACAAGTTAGGGGAGTTGGGTATATCTCTGACACAGACTGTGTTGCCTGCTTTTTGATCACTCCCCTCTGATAGGACTTCTCACAGGGGAAGAAGAGGAACTCAGTCCTCATGTGAATAGATGAGCTGTGATGTCTGTGTATGAGGGCTCCCCTATTCTGAGGAATAAGGAAGAGGGGATGAAGGAGGGAGGGTGGGACTGGGGGGAGACGGAGGGAGGAGCCTATGACCAAGATGTAACTTGAATTAATTAATAAAATAATAGAGCACCCAACATTCAAAGTCAGAGGCCTGGGAGAGCTTTAGAGGAGGGAGGCAGGAGGAGGAAGAATGAGAAGGGAGGAGGGAGGCGGGAGGAGGGAAGAGGGAGGAGGAGGAACACTGCTGCCCTAGTGAGGAAGTGTCTGCTCTAGGCTGTCCTGGGAAGACCTAGCCGGCTTTGGAGAGGGTGTTGGAAGTGTACAGAGCATGTGTACTCTGAGGCCCCTGTTGCCTTACAGCTCTGATGAGAGGCAAGTTTCACAGAATTACTTTTCCTGCTTGGCTTTTCAAGGCAGGGTTTTTCTGTGTAGCCCTGGCTGTGTTGGAACTCTATGTGTAGAGCCAGGAAAGCAGTGATCTGCCTGCCTCTGCCTTCAGCTGCTGGGACTGGCTTAAAGGGCTGTGCCAACTTGCACGGCCAGCATGCTTTCTTAAAAGCCAACATGACAGGCTTGTCCTGATCAAGTGTTCACCCATCCTGGGTACTTGTGCCTTGAAACCAAGCAGCACTGTTCAAGGCACTTTCTTACTCCAAGTGCAAACTCATTTAACACTGATGTACACCAAACTCATAAGCAGGCCTGTTTGGCTGAACATTTTCTGAGAAACCCAATTGTCCCCACACTTGGCCAATTTCTTAGAACTTCTGCCCACCTTTTCTGGGTTCCATCCTGTCCTGACTTAAATTAGTTAAACTCATTCGAACGAAAACATTCCTTTTCCTCCTGTTGCTGACACGGTAGGAGGAAAGGCCGAGCTTGTTTCTTGGTGCTGCTGGGAGCCTTGGGCTGGTCTGGTAGCACACGGAGCAGTTCTCTGCACCACAGCCACGTGGGTGTCCACCCCTCGACTGGAGGTCTCCCGAGCAGCTCAGCCTGGTGCTTGGAGAGCCCCACCCCTCTCTCTCAAGCAGCACTTGGGATGGCGGGATCCCCATTTACTCTCATGACCCTGATTAAAGGCAAGGGTTGCTCCTTGTTTACCACCAGGAGACTTCCCTGAGATTTAATGAGTAGGCACAGGCCTAGTTATCATAGTCTTGTGTGGTACAGCCGGGCGGCTGCAGTGCGGCTGAAAGCTGCTCGGTCATGGCTGCCACGAAGGTCACTGTCAGGGTTCCTCCCGTTATCTCAGAGAAAATGCACCATCAGTTTCTTCTGTCTCAATCAAAATTTAGGGAGAAAGAAGGAGTTTACTCTGAAGCAAAGGGGAGGGGAAGGTTACCAGAACATTGCCTTTCCGCCTCCCCTTCTGAGCTGAAGCTGTGGGCAGCAAGCTGGGAGGTCACCCCCGAAAGACCCCGTGGAGTCCCTTGCCACCACTCCTGGGGATCCTGGGGATCCGTGACCGTGGGCCCGGGTGGTGTCACTGTGGAGACACAGCTCCCACACTGAGGCAGGGCTTCAGCCTGAACCCCGGCCTGTCACACACTGACACTCTGACGGCTGAGTGTGCTGCGGCACGTGCTCTTGACGTTCAGACTTGAAAAAGGCCACCACTTCCCTCCTGGCTTTCCCATCCATTCTTTTCAGGAAGTAGGGATGGGGCAGGACGAAACCTGCTTCGGCTGGTTCCGAGCGGCTGTCTCCTGTCAGCTTCCATCGCCATCCCGTAGATCCCGAGCATTTACAAATCAGAAGTCGCGCTCAGCTCAGGAGTCAGCGAGCGAGGCTCAGGCCGCAGCCGAGGCAGTCCTGCAAAGGAAGACTGGTGAGCACGTCCAGCTGAGAAGTGCTGAAGCAGAAGAGCCCCGGCTTCAGAGTGCACCCCTGCTGGGGTAGTGGCACAGGTGTAACCACAAGGCTGGGGCCGTCATTCAGTTCACCACCCTCAGATACTTGTGCTCACTGTGTGGGCTGTGAGGGGTCAGGAAGTGGGATGGGCCACGCAGGCTGGAGTCCGTCAGCAGCCCTCCCCACGACGTGCTGGACATGCTCTCAGAGGAGGCCTCCTGTTGGAGGCCTGGAAAGGGCCTAGGGTGTGATGCTCCAAGGTTATGACGTGGAGATAACCCGTGCTCTTTACTCCTCCGTGCTGGGGGCATCTTGTCAGAAAACGCTGTGTGCTGCAGGCCCTGTTTGGTGACTGCAAGCTTCGGAGCTGAAGTGAGATTCCTGATACTTTCCAACTGAGGAAGCTCCCGATGTGGAAAACGCTGCTTCTGTTATGGATCCACACGACAAAGCCTCGAGCTTCGGCGAGCATGCCTCTAACCATGGTCCATGGCTCTGTGTGCCTTCGGCTCTTCCACCCACCTCATCCCGGCTCCACTGTGGAAGCCAGCTCAGCTCCCGCTGACACCCCACCTTCTGGCGCCTCCACTACTGTTTTCCCTCTCTCCTCGGTCAGGGCTTAGCTGCCACATCAGAGGCCAGAGACAAGAACATCCATCCTGTGCCTAAAGATGTGCCACCAGGAGAGCACAGTGTCACTAGGAGCGGGAGGAGCCATCGAATTTGGGGCCAGTCCTCACGGTGTGGGTGAAGCTGCCATGCCACCGGACATGCAAATTTGCTGCCTCTCTGCTCCTCCAGTACCCTGGGCCTGATGATACAGCCACCCCCAGTCAATGTTCGCTCTGTATGAAAGGGACGCGGGACAATGCAGAAGCCTAAGGAGAGGCCACTGTTCCATCCTGCCTCAGTGACATGTGATACCTGGATCGGGAGTTCTGAACCCCATGTGACACAGAGCAGGAATCATTCCGAGCCACAGTCCGTGTCAGGAAACTGCCCAGCACCCGATCTGCACCGGCCCTGCAGGCCAACCCTGACAGTGTAGACACAGAGACTGGGGCCAAGTGCTTCACTAGTCCGCAAGCCAGACTGACCCAGAACCCGGGGAACAGCCCGTGTCCCCTCCCAGGGACCTTGTACTTACGATGGGGCTGGCGTTGATGTAGTCTGAACTGCTGTGGCTATTCTCAGACTTCAGCAGGATCCTCGAGTGGTCATCTGCAAGCAAGCCGAGAGTGGGGTTAAACTCCTGCCCAGCCCGCCAGCTGCGGGAGCCAATCACTGCCCAGGCGGCCTCGAGGCTCGCCCCGGCCCTTCTCAGCTCTGTGTACCCCGTACAGTGTGGGCCTTCCCCGGCCCTTCTCAGCTCTGTGTACCCCGTACAGTGTGGGCCTTCCCCGGCCCTTCTCAGCTCTGTGTACCCCGTACAGTGTGGGCCTTCCCCGGCCCTTCTCAGCTCTGTGTACCCCGTACAGTGTGGGCCTTCCCCGGCCCTGTGTAGGAGTCTCTTGTATAAGGGCATATGCAGGGTGCATGTGCAAAGGCCCAGGACCTCTCATTTGGCAGTATTCAGACTCCTTTGCAGTTTTCCCATGCGGAGCCCAGACGCCATGTTTATCTTCTGTGCAGCATTGACCAAGCACCGGCCTTTCAGGGACAGACACCTCTGCCAGCCTACAGCAAACAAACACGCCGTGAACACTAACAGGAAGGCCACCAGCCGAAATGGAAGAGTTGCTGATAAATCGCTAAAGCTCGCCATTGTTACAAGTTAGTCTCAAAAGTAAGGGCCAAAGAAAATGCAGAAACACGTCCACTGTCAGAACAGGATGTGCCGGAAGTGCGGAGTCCACCTAGACACAGAGCAAACCGCCCTGCCTGCGGGGATCCTCTGTGCCCTTGGCACAGGTGTGTATGCGGGCACCGAGGAAGGCTGTGTGCTGCCCGAGAGTGCCAGCCCGTGTGGGCCCGGTTCCTCCTCCAGGGGCAAGCTCAGCAGCCTCCCAATCCCAACCAGTGCTCTCCCCGCAGGGAAGGCTTTGCTCTTGGGGAGACAGCCGTCTGGACTTGGAGGCCCAAAGCCTTCCTCAGGTAGGTCCCATCCTGCGGAAGGTGGCTCTTGGGTACGGGAGCTGCCCGGTTGCACCAACACTTGGGAACTTCTTTTTTTCACTTACGTTTCTGTAATTTCATTCTGAGAAAGGGCCTCACTGTGCAGCTCTGGCTGTCTGGACTCGCTCTGTAGACCAGGCTGGCCTCACACTCACAGAGGCCCGCCTGCCTTGCCTCACAAGTGAGGGCACTAGAGGTGTGCACACCATGTCCAGCTCTGCAAGGATTTCATCAATCTTGAAGATTTTCCTTAAAAATCCTGTCTGCCTGTGTTCGTGTGTGCCTTAAAAATGGTTTCTGCGCACATGTATGTGTGTGTGGATACCTTTGCCGTGAAGCATGCGTAGAGCGGGAATGTTGTGCAGTTGGCTCTCTCCTTCCACCTTTAATGCAGGCGGGGGCTGAGGACTGAGTCATGTTCTCAGGCTTGCACAGCGAGCATTTAACCCAGAGCCAGCTTAGTCCTCAGTCACCAAGTAGTTTTAATTCTGTGGGTCTTTGTACGGGTGCTCGTGTGAGCACAGGTATCTGTCGAATCCAAGGCCGCATACATGCGAGGCAAGCATTCTGTGAGCTGAGCTGACATCCCCCAGCCATGACTAAAGACGACAACAAAGAGAACAACAGAGCCACAGCAGGCGCTGGAGCGATGGCACAGGAGCCCGGCTGTGCGTCTGCTCTTGGACACCCTGAGCATCCACAGTGTTGGCCCGTGGCGGCCCGTAATTCCAGGTCCTGGGAACCTGGTGCTCTCGCTGCTGGCCGCTGAGGGAAGCCGCACGTGTGCACGTCCCCTCACACGCAGACACGCATGCAGGCGTGAAATTTAAAACCACCACCTCCGCGTTCAAGGGCTGGGGAGGTCGACCTGGAGGAGACGGTCTACCCGGGGCAGCAGAGGGGTGCAGGGCAGCAGCCTGAGGGTGTGAGGGCAGCGTCCCCAGCAGAGGCAGGATTCAGCGTGGAGCATCCACCCAGCCGAGAGCCTGCTCGGGGCTGCAGAAGAGAATGGATGGCAAGGCATTCCTGCAGTTTTTAGCAACAGCGTGGATGATAAAAACATAAAATAATAATAATAATCCCACGGACTCGACGGTGCCTTCCTGCAGAACGGTGCAAAAGCGTGGATGATAAAAAAATAAAATAATAATCCCACGGACTCGACGGCGCCTTCCTGCAGAACGGTACTTCTAAATGCCAACTGGCAGCCTCAGGAAGCTGAAGCACACCTCCCTCTCCTGACTCCAACTTGTCATCATAAACACCTGTTAAGAAATAGTCTCAATTTCTCCAGTATTCTACATGTTCATACATACTAGGAGAATAAAAAGATGTTTGCTACCTTCCGGTTGGTGTGGTGGCCTGTTAAATAAGCTCTGTAACACCGTGATAGAGCCGTGTTCCTGGCTGCCCGCAGAGTGTTCCAGAGGGGCACCAGGAGCCTGGCTCACCGTGAGTGCTCCCCCTGCACCGGCCTTACGTCTGTGCTGCTGGCACTCGGGGCCTCCTGAGACAGTTATAAACAGCAGGGGCGGTGAGGGAAGGACAGGGAGAAGAAAGATCAAACTAGTGCTGTGCTGGCTCCCGGCGTTGTGTGCTCAGGAAGCGGATGTTCCGAGTGGAACATTGTGCTAGGCTGGGGAGAGCTGAGAGCAACCATGGCTTCCCTCAGAGGGACAGTGTGGCCCAGAACGGCAGACAGGGTAGCTGTGTGCCTGTGCTCAGCAGATGGCCACCGCTGGGCTTCCTTATCAGAAAGCTACGACAATGTCCCCTAAATCCGGAGGTTTGCTAGGAGAAAGACGGAGCCCTGAGTGTGAAGATGAAGAGGCTCTCTCAAGGCTGCTGCCTGCTGCTGCCGGCCAGCTCCACCGAGGGGCCGTGGGTCTCAGCGGCAGCCTGCGCCTTCTTCCCTCACCTTCGTAAGAACTTCACGTCAAGGAGAGGCCTGCTTGGTGGTATATTGGTTTTGTATTGTAACAGTTTGCCTTTAAACTTAGGCTATTTTGTTTTTAACGTTGGTTTGCTTTGGGCCGTGGATTTGAAAGCCCATGGGGCCCTCCCAGAAGGGCCAGGGCAGAGGCGTGCACCGTGAGAAGTCAGTAGCAAATCTAATTTGTGGTTTTCTCTCCCTGTTCATGTTTTTAAAGCAGTGCTGAAGGAGTCAGCAAGAGGAATGAATGCATATGGTATAGTGAGTGTCAAAGACAGGCTTCCTGAACTGCGCGGTCGGGCATGCCTGCCTGACCCGCAGGAGGCTAAGGGAGGCAGGGGGGCATGCCTGCCTGACCCGCAGGAGGCTAAAGGAGGCAGGGGGGGCATGCCTGCCTGACCTGCAGGAGGCTAAGGGAGGCAGGGGGGGCATGCCTGCCTGACCTGCAGGAGGCTAAGGGAGGCAGGGGGGGCATGCCTGTCTGACCCGCAGGAGGCTAAGGGAGGCAGGGGCCAGGAGACCAGTCTACACAGGTCCGGCCACCCGCAAGCTTCAGGTGGCTATGAGCAAACACATGGCCCACCGCTATCTCCGCCTTATAAAGCTATTCCCTCCTGTCCCCAGAGCAACACACATGTGGCAGGATGACTGGGCATACCGGCCAAGAGCTGATGACAGCTTTGAGGCATTTCAGTTAACAAGTGGTATGTTTTCCAAAACAGTCTGGCGACTCAGGAGCCGGGGCCTATAGTTGTTGGGACATTTTCTTTCTGATGAGATCCACGGTCCTGGAGAGCATTGCTGATTGCTCCCGCCACACACCATCACCTTCTGACCCCTAGTACCCGTCACACACTGGTTCCTCACACCTGCCACACACTGCAACTTCTGACCCCCAGTACCTGTCACACATTGGTTCCTAGCTCAGGAACATTCTGAAGTCCTACAAGAGTCTGCCGTGTTACATATGACATCTCTGATCACCCAGAGACCTGAGCACATATTAAATAGAGCTATGTTCTTAGTTCATGCTGAAGAAGCTGAGGCTTGGGCAGATGGAACAGGGTTCTTGGCCAGTCTCAGAAGAGGACGGTTTTGAGTCTAAGCACTGCCATTTGCTAGCCTGAAGTGTTCTGATAAATTAACCAGTGTCTCAGAGAATTGGGCTTCTCTTTCACAATATAGTGTTTAATATCTAATTATAGGATTGTTGTGATCATGACACCTTTTATGACAACACAGTGAGGGGTTCAGGAATAAGTTCCTGGTATGGCTGCTCCGTGGCCCAACACAGCCAGTCACCTCCATCTTCCTGTTTGTGCCTTCCTCCAAGTCGAGGGTCTCCTCATGTTTCTCTTCTCTCCACTTGCTCCTCCTTCTACATCCTACACTGTGTCACTCACCCTGCTCCTCCCTCCTTTAGCTCCATCCAGCGAATGGTCTTCGTGGTCCCAGCGTCCTTCCCTGCTGCCGCCCACTGACAGTCAATAAACAGCGATTATGCGATCGGATATCACCTACTGCCCTCAGCTCTTCCCCCACGGTCCCAGCAAGGGATCACAAATACTCAGAGATGACCCTTTTCAGACCTCCTGTGATTAGGCAAGAGAACACGTTGTTACACGAGTCTGCCCAGTGCTCTGGGAAGCCAGACAGATGTTTCTGAAGGTCTAGGAACAGAAAGTGATAACACAACATGCGTTTCGTGATGTCGTGATGCTTTGAGGAAGCGCCAGATGTGGCAACTTAAGGAGAAATTTGAAGGTACTGCCCATCCTGTCTGGGGAGACGTGGTACCCAGCACACTGCATATACAGTGTGTGTGTACACATAAGCATAGATGCGCAATGTACATAGGTGGTATATACAGATGGGGATGCTCATGCTCGTCTCTTTATCCTTTTATTCAGTTGAGGAAACCAGCCCACAGGATGGTGCCGTCCACATTTGGGGTGGATCTCCCCTCATTAGTTACAGTCAAATTGTTTTTTAAACTTAAGTATGTGGTTTCATGTATGTGATACTTACGTGTGTGTGTGTGTGTGTGTGTGTGTGTGTGTGTGTATGCACCACAGGCTTGCCTGGTGGAGGGCAGAAACAACCTGAGGTCTTCTGAAGCTGGAGTTTCAGGGGATTGTGAACCACCATGTGAATGCTGAGAACTGAACCCGGGTTCTCTACAAATGTTCCTAACCGCTGAGCCATTTCCCCAGCCCCCAGTTAAGGATTTTTGGAAATACTCTCAGATACATCCAGAAGTGTGTTTCCATAGTGATTAAAAATCTAGCCAAGTTGATAATTAAGATTAATACTTGCAGGGTCTGGAGAGACGGCCCAGTGGTTAAGAGCACTGGTTGCTCTTCCACAGGACTGGGGTTTGACTCTCAGCACCCACATGTTGGCTACAACTGCCTGTATATCCAGTTCCAGAAGCTCTTATGCCCTCTTCTGGCTTCTGAGGGACCAGACATGCATATGATGCCCAGACACACATGTAGGCAAAACACCTATACACACATTATAAAAAAGAAATAAATCTTAAAAGTACAAGACTCACAACTCAACAGCATATCCACTTGACACTCAAGTATGTCATTTTGAATCGTGGCAGGCTGTCCTTGTCCTCTAAGTCTCGTGTTCATCTCTTGATGCAAAATACAGTCAGTCCCATTTTAAAAGCCCTTCAGTTTCACAGTCTCCACCCCGTTCAGAAGCTTACACCCACAGTTTCTCCTGAGACCCCATTTTCAACTAGAATCCCCTGCAAGATCAAAGTCCCACACTTCCAATGTATAACAGCACACAACAAGCATTGCTGTTCCAAAAGGTACGAATGAGATGAAAGCAAGGAAAGAGCGGAGCAAAGCAAAGCTGAGACCCAACAGAGAAAACACGGAATCCTGCAGTCCTGTGTCTGGAGTCTGTGGGTTGTGATGGAATCAGCTGAGCTCTGACAGTTCCATGACGCCAATTTGCGTCTCTGCTGGGGTGGCCTCTCTCTGTGCCTTCAGCCTTTCTCAGCGGCTAGCCTACCCTTCTGGTATTTTCAACAATGCAGCTTAGACTTCATCTTCCCAGCTTCCTGCGATGACCTCTCGGCGGCTCCTTCTATAGAGGAACTTTCTTTTATGACCTTCCAGGACCCTGCAGTTCTGCATCTTTTGTGCCTGCACACAGTACGGTGTGGACGGCAGTGCTGGCCTGGGGTGTAGGTGTGCCCGTGGACCACAGTTCCAGGGTTCTCTCGCATGGAGCCTGGGCCAGCACCTGAGGTCGTTGCTCAGAGCAGGAAGTCCCTCTGCTGGTCTTCGCAATTCAGGCTTTCTTGTCCAGTGAATTTGCATTTTCACTAAATAGAGCCTTTGGTGGGTGGGGTCTTCTCCTCAGGGTACATTTTCTATGTCCCCAATCTAGAGTACAAGGTTTCTCTGGCACTAAATCGAATATTTTCAGTTGTTTCCTCAGCCACCTTGTTAACAATTTCAAACTCATTAGTTTTCCTGCCAAATGGTACATTGTTTTGTTTTTCTGCTCTCTCCGTCTCTCCGAGTCTCTGTGTCTGTGTTTCTCTTCCTCCTCCCTGCCTCTGTCTCCCTGTCTCTGTCTCTCTCTCTCACAGTGAGCTATAGAGATGAATTGCAGCGAGCAGTAGCTATGCCATGGTCCGAGTTCTGTCCTGTCCTGAGACTCCCTCAAACAACTGAGTTCATAACTCACCCAGACTCAGGTTCTCAGGACATGGGCAGACCGCAGACAGATCTGTCACCAGACTGTGAGGTTAATGTCTCAGTTCTCGACATGAGTCCTAGCTGGCCCCACTCTCCATTGCTCTCATCACTCTGGTCTTCCAAACTCCCACCAGAGCTGCCTGTTAAGCTCTGCTTTGCTCTGAAGGCTCACTCCTCTGGCCAACTGGTCCCAAAGCCTGTCATAGCGGTGCTCCCGCTTTCTTGGTGACACTTTTCTGTACTGTTTACTTTCCTGACTGTTGTGAGGCAGCATCTGGCAAAAGCGGCGTAAAGCAGGCCTGTTTTGTCACAGTCTGAGGGTGCAGCCCATCACATTGGGGATGGTGTAGTGGCAAGATGTGAGGCGACTGGTGGGTCCAAGGCCAGGAAGCAGGGACGAACACCGGCTCAGTTCATGTGCTCCTAGTGATGGAGTTGGGGTGCCCAGGCTGTGAGAGAAACTGACACCTTCAGGGTGGGCTGTCTCCTCATTAGTTAAACCTTTGTGGAAACACCTTAGGGACAGCCTAGACGTGCATCCATGGTGATTCTAAATCCAGCCAGAGTGGTGACTAAGATTAAATATCACAGGTACCCTTTTCCAGAAAACCCTCCTACAGGCCAAGACAGTCGCACCACACGAAGGGCTTAGAGCTGATGCTCTCTGCTTAGCTGCCAAATGGACCGTGGGGCTTGGACTTTGCTTCCCTTGGCTTCCGTGAACTCCAGAAGCCTCACAGAGGTGGAAGTGGACTGTGATACAGTAGCCTTGAGTCTTGGTCTTGGGGTTCATTTCCTCTTTTTAAAAAATATTTATTTATTGTGTGTTACTGTGTAAATATCTTGTTTTTTTATGTGTGAGAGTGCTTGCTTGTATGTATGTGCTCCACAAAGTGCCTGGTACCTGTGGAGGCCAGGAGAGGGCGCTGGAGTTACAAATGGCTGTGAGCTGCCATGTGGGTGCTGGGAACTGAACCCAAGTGCTCTGTAAGAGCAGCCATGCTCTTGACTGGCAAGCTGTTTCTTCAGCCCCAGAGCTTCTTTATTAAGGCTGTTTTACAAGCAACCCTGCAGATCTTACAAAACGCAAGAGAGCAGCAGCTGGTTGGGCCAGTGAACAGTAGTGCGGGTAGAGTGCAGAGCACGTAGCACCACACCTAAGGGATTTTACCTGCACACCAATTCTGCTGCCAGTGTTGCTGTGGAAGTTCAACCCCTTAGCGTGATGGGGCTGAGCAAAACACAGGAAGCCAAACTCAGAGGCATCCACTGCGTCCCTCAAGGCCTTCCCAGACAGCAAGCTTTCCAAGAGGCTTCCAATGCTAAGAGCAGAAATGTGTCCTCCCCAGAAGGACCTGATATGGTCCTGCCCACTCTCCCCCAAGCACTAACCTTCTTGGGAACATGGTCCCTCCAGACATAATGATGTTACATTGAAATCATCAGGGTAGGACCTGATCCAACAGGACCAGTGTCCTATTAAGCAGGTGTGCAGGGTTGGGGTGGGGATTGGACGGAGATCACCACAGGAACAATTCTGAGGGACATAAAGGTGGCTCTTGGCAGTCAGAGACAGCTCTGGTGCCACCCTGGCCTTGGGCTATCAGCCACTGGAACTGAGAGCTCTGCTGTTTGAGCTGTCGGGTTCCATTGCTGCATTCCTGGGAGCCAATGGCAAAGTGCCAGGGACAGTGTATTGGGGTCTGCTCTCTATTTGCTGTGGCTGACTGCACGCTCAGTGGAGTCATTTGCCCTCTTTCAGGTTGTAGCATTTACACCTCTTACAGGGGTCTTCATGAAGAAATGCATAGGGTTCTGTGAGATTGGCTAGCTACCCCCACAAACGAGGTACAAAGAGGGCTCGGGGCAAAGTGTTTCCACAGGAGCTGAAAACAGGACATTGGCGGCAGTGCGAGGAACAACTTCTGGGGCCTGTCCCAGATGCACGGTGCCAGGGCACACTCACAACGGCGGTCCCGGGGCTTCAGCACCTCCGCTTTGCTGTACAGCTGCTGAACGATCTGGCGAAAGCATGCAGAGGCCAGGCAGGACCCGGCTTGGTCCTGTGAGGTCCTCTCAGAAGGGGCCACATGTGGGTTGTGACTCTGCTCTGCACAAGGATGTACAATCCACAGCTGCTGAAACACACAGGCTCACGGGACTATCAGCGTGAAGAGGTCAGCAACTCCCGTAGCTGCTTTTAAGTCTGCAGGGATTGCTTGGCCTTCGAAACATTTGCCTGTGAGCATAAGCACCTGATGCCAGCGTCAGTATGAACTGTCAGGCGTGGTGGTGTGATCCTGTGATCCAGGCAGCATGAGGCCGAGGCCAAGGCTGGGAGATCCTGGAGATTGCCAGCCAGGTTAGCCTAACTGATAAGCTAGGGGCCAACAAGAGAACTTGTCTCAAAGGAGGTGGCCAGTACTGCTGAGGAAGGCACGCAAGGCTGTCCATTGGTCCCTGCACTCATGTACATGTATGTGTAAGTGTATCAGCACATACGTGATGGTGAACACATCTCCTTCTCTCTCTCACACACACATCACATCACACCACACTTTCATAATTGTCAGAGAACGGTAATCTTACTGGTGAGTGTGTTGTATAGCAAAAAATAAGGCTTGTTTGAGGGACAGGAAGGCAGAGTAGCCATCTTAGACAGACGTCACGATATTTGGTAGGGACCCACAAATGTGTCCTCTGCCTCTGGGAATGCTGTCTTAGGACCATTAAAGTGGCTCCAGGAAAGCACAGGAAGGATGCATACGCGGGGACTGTCCCTCTTAGCTCAGAGGTTTACCCTGCAGTGAGCATTTGTGGAAGAACACCAGTGTGCCAAAAAGAACCAGCAATGTCACGGCACAGAAGGGGAACATCTTCTACAGTGGCAGAGGCCTGCCTCGCACGGTCTCTGCCGTTCAGGCGAAACACCACAAGAGCGATGGGCACAGGTATTCCAGAAGCTGTGTCCAGGCCGGGCATGGTGGCACACGCCTTTAATCCAAACACTTGGAAGGCAGAGATCGAGGCAGAGGAGGCAGAGGCAGAGGCAGGAGGATCTCTGTCGGTTTCAGGCTAGTCTTTTCTACACAGCAAGTTCCAAGGCAGCCAGAGTTACATGGGGAGATCCTATCTCAAAACAGAACAAAACAATAAGAGAAGCAGTGGCCTTTGCTGAAGCCCAGGAGGTGTACCAGAGCAGAGCAGGGGTAGCGATGGAGCTCGACTGAGCACGTGTGCAGGAGACGTGGCCCAGCACTTCCTACAGGTGTCCATCAACTGATGCCATCAGGTACAAAAGTGTAAGGGAAGGAACTGGGCTCTTCTCAGAGGCTGCTACCACACTGGGGATGGACGAGGCTGCTTCGTAATCCAAGAGGCAGCTCCGCTGTGCACCTCGCCTCCACGTCCGCGAGAGAACAGCAGATAGTTTTCACAAATACGTGTTTTTACCACCCTTTCTGATAGTTGTGGCAGAAATGCCTGCAGTGAGGGTCCTGCCGCAAGGGGGTCTCAGTGCTCTCAGCCGGCTCATCCTCGGTGTGCAAGCTGCTGGCACTGATGCGACAACTTTCATGACTTGGAGCATTAAGCGACTGGACCTGGCAGCTCTCACTTCCAGAGATCAGAAAGCTAGAACAGTTTCCTGCAAACCTGCCAGCTGGCTGCAGCTGACCGGCCTCACCTCATTGGGCTTCCTTGGCTCTCACCCTGGGTCACTCCCGTGGCCTCCCAGACCCAGCCTGGTGTGAGCCTCCCTGATGTGCAGCCCACCTGCATTAATGTCCTGAAGGTCTAGGACATGGTCTCTTGTGTGGGACACTGTTCTCTTCCCCCTGAGGCGACGGCAAGGTGATCACACACTCAGAGCCGTCTGTCCTTTAACCCTCTGACCTGCAGTTTCTGCTGTTTGTGGGACATGCGCGCTCTAATGCCATTCATGGTCTTGACTGGGGCTCCGAGCAGGATCAGCCCGGTTGCTGACGAGAGGCTACCGTGTGCTGCAGTCTGTGGAAGCCTAACCCTGCAGAGCCAGTCAGCCTGAGCTGAATGAGGGTGGGGCGTCAGGTGAAGAAGAGTAGATGAGGACGGAGGCTCCATGCACGAGGCTGTGGACTGTCCTGTGCCGGGCCCTGCGGCTCTGGGGAGGTGTGCTGGCCCAGGCTCACCGCTCAGACTGGATCAGCCTGGAGAGGAAGCAGCTGAGCTTCCTGAGGGTCTACACAGTCCTCAGCTGGGCTCCTGTGTGGAAGCCTCACGACTGCCTGGTGAGGAAGGGTGACTGCTGGGAGGATGCTTTAATGGGGGCCTGTGGGGAAGAAAAGTAGGACTATCCCAGAATTAAATTACGAGCCATGGTGGTGTCATGGCTAATGCAGGGGAAAACAAACAGCTGACACACAGGATGGGGAGTCAAGGACGCTTGGACATGGAGGCTAACTCTGGATGGGGCCATGTCCTTGAAGTCCATACGATGAACCCCACATACCTGCCTTCCAAACTCTTGAGACCATGACTGCCAGGGTGCTCTCAGAGGCAGCAGCAGCAGTGAGCTCATGCGGTTGGGCTCTGCTCCAGGTAATGGCATCCTTTCACAGGGGGGACTGTGGTCCTGGACACCAAGAGCCAAGGAGGGGCCTCAGAAGGAACTTGTCCTGCTGACCCTCTATTAGGGATGTCCCCCTGTGCTGGGAGAGAAACGGCTGCTGCCATGTAAGTCAGTCATCGGCTGTTACCAAGCCCCAGTAAGCCAATGAGGTCAGATGACATTAGCTAAGTTGCCCTCTCATGATAGAACAGGCCTGCAGCTGTGGATAAGAAGGCCCTTACCTTTAGATGTGGGCTCATATATGAGCCATCATATTGTCTAAAATAGACTCATCATTCGGCCCAGAATAAAGTTTCCAGGGAGTGGCTGAGTCCAGAGCCAGTTTGTGGGTCACTGCCAAGTGATTTCAACAGAGGGCCTTAAAATGGCATGGGGAAGTTTGGGGGCGCCCTGCCAAGCATTGTAAGGAGAGTCCCTGGGAACCAGCATGCAGGTTATGACGGGCCAGTTCTGCAGGTAGCTGTCTGAGAGGGAAGGCGGCCTTCCAACCCTGGCCAGGTCAGCCATCTCGGCACAGGTGCTCCTGCTTCAGTGGAGACAGCCTCCCGCCAGCACCGTTGTCACTGGCCAGCTTGGCGGTACACTGGTTGTAAGTACTTGGAGCTGCTATGGTCTGGGAGTGGGTCACACTGTGGGGCCACAGGCACAGGCTCACAACTAGAGCTCTCCCCGAGGACGCGAGGACACCTGGTGGACCCAGCCAGCACAGTCAACTGCTGTGTTGACGCTGCTTTCACCAGCGGCTTGAGATGTGGGAAATGCTATAAAGGAGTAGGAGTAGAAGCTAAGAGAGGAGGTGGAGTGTTGAGCCAGGCAGGGGCGGAGTCTCAGATGGAACAAGGCTCCCTCTGGTAGAGAGAATGCCAGGTGCAGCTCCTCCACTGTAACTCACTGACCATGGACAGGGCTGGCACCCTGCAGCTAACATCCAGTGTTAGGAAAACAACCTCAGACTGACTGCAACTAAAGAAATCCAGCATGGCCACAGGTCCCACACAAATGTAGAGGTGTACTCCCTACATAAGGAAGCCAGGCCTGAGGAGGGAGCCCCTGGGAGGGTTTCCTTCTGCCATAGGGAGCAAGCTGGCTGCACACCACATCAGCTCACCCCAGGACAGGAGAGGCTGGCGCTCAGTACAACCGGAGCATGAGAGAGGACAGAGCCTCGCTCCAGACCCCATCACGCCACAACCGGAGCCTGAGAGAGGACAGAGCCCCACTCCAGACCCCATCACGCCACAACCGGAGCCTGAGAGAGGACAGAGCCCCGCTCCAGACCCCATCACGCCACAACCGGAGCCTGAGAGAGGACAGAGCCCCGCTCCAGACCCCATCACGCCACAACCGGAGCCTGAGAGAGGACAGAGCCCCACTCCAGACCCCATCACGCCACAACCGGAGCCTGAGAGAGGACAGAGCCCCGCTCCAGACCCCATCACGCCACAACCGGAGCCTGAGAGAGGACAGAGCCCCGCTCCAGACCCCATCACGCCACAACCGGAGCCTGAGAGAGGACAGAGCCCCGCTCCAGACCCCATCACGCCACAACCGGAGCCTGAGAGAGGACAGAGCCCCGCTCCAGACCCCATCACGCCACAACCGGAGCCTGAGAGAGGACAGAGCCCCGCTCCAGACCCCATCACGCCACAACCGGAGCCTGAGAGAGGACAGAGCCCCACTCCAGACCCCATCACGCCACAACCGGAGCCTGAGAGAGGACAGAGCCCCGCTCCAGACCCCATCACGCCTATGTCTCCAGCTCTTTGTTCTCCTTGGTTTTGTTCCAGGAAGTAAATAATGCTTATGGCTTCAGAATTTTTTTTCCCTCTCTCATTCTCTATCTCTCTCTTTCTCTGTCTCTCCTTCTCTTCACAAGTCAGAAACAAATTTCTTTGCATTTTTTAAAATAGTATGCTAAAACAGGATTATATTTCTGTTGCCAATTTAAAAAGCAGACCAACAAACTATTGCATAATTCTTTGTAACTATGCACAAAACTGGCAAAAAGCCTGTGGATTCTTTAAAGCTCCAAGAGAATGCCACTAGACACAGTCACATGCTGGCCAGGTGCCTCCTGGGTGTGGGCTGTGGCTTCTTGGAGAATCTGATGGCATTGAGAGTCTGGGCTGGGGGAGGGGTGGTTCTGGCCCTGGCGTTCCTTCTTGTGGGTCTCCCACACCTCTTGCCACCTCAATACCCCAGTGCTGGGCTGCTATGGTAGGGTTTTGACAGAGCCATACCAGCAAAAGGAGCAGCAGCAGGCAGAAGGTGGGGCCCTTCACAGTCTTGCAAAAGCCAGGGGATGCAGGGAGTAACAGGAAGGCATAGGTGAGGTGCAGACTGGAAGAGGGCCTGAGGGAAGGTAAAGGATGAGGGAGCCCCGAGAGTTATGGCAAGGAGATGAAGAAAGACGTTCAGCATGGATGATGGTTCTGCTTTTGTGCCAGACACCAGGGGCCACACCAACAGGAAGGACAGAGAGCTGAGGAACGGAATCCTCAGTCTGTCACTCACCCTCCTGTGGGGGCATCAGCGTGCACGCTCATAGACATAGTGCCACGGAAAAATATCCTCAGCGGCCTTTTACTCTGTGGCAGGCCCTGCTCCTCCAATAAGGGAGAACAGAGCAGCCCAGAGGAGGAGGGGTTCCCCAGAGTCTGGGGCAGGGGTCAGCAAGCCCTAGCTGGAGGGCACTGCTGGGGAGGGAGAGAGGACAGTTAGAAGGGGTCTTGGGAGCTGGAGAGGAAAGAGGCCGTGGCTAGTGCTCGTGGCTGGGATTCCTCCAGCTGGAGAAACTGGTTCCTCTGGCGACCCTGACTTCCTAGCAACTCGTGCTTTTCACAGCCCGTGCAGCTGGGAGCTGGGCAGCAGAGTCCCATTGCTGGGCACCAGAAGTTGGCATCAGTCATGTTCCAGGCATGCCTGGAAGCATTTCCCTCTCTGATGGGGACAGACAAGGCCGAGCATCTGTCTGTCACAAAGGGCCACGGTCCTCCCCACAGTTGTCACGGGGGTGCCAGCCTCTGGCCTGTGCCTGGCTCTTAGGGAGGGCATGCCCTGAGGAGCAGATGCGCTTACTCCATTTCCCCCCACCTCATCTCCCCTCTCCCACCTACTGCCCAGCCCTGCCCCACCACAGGAACACCGGCCTGGTACCCAGGCATCCCAGCACTTGCCAAGAGTCTCTGACATGCCTGGTGCTCAAGAAAGCCTGACTGCTGAGTAGACATGCTTTGTTCTGCTTTCTTCTAAGTACAAAGCCTGTAAGCTACCACTGTGGCTGTCTAAGGGGAGCAGAGGGGGAAAACCAGCTTCCCTCTGGCAAATGCGGACGTGCAGAAGAGTGGCCTGGATTCTGAGGGCTCACTTCTCTGCCTGACTTTAGCACAGAGCTTCCGGCCTTGAAACTCAGGACAAACTCCTCCGTTTGTTCTGAGGAGAAGCCACGGGGGTCTGACTGAATGGGACGCTACAGTGCCCTGCTGTTTGCATGAGAGTCCCTAGACGCCCCTGGCCTGCAGGCTGGAAAGCTCCGTGTGGGCCCAACGACAAGGCATACTCTACCATCTTAGCACCAGGCTTCACTCTGTGTGCCCTTTGATGCCAACCTAAGACCAGCATGGCTTTGCTAGGCTCTCAAAACTGGGCTAGCAAAGCTCATTGTATGACTTCTGTAATACGAGCCAGTGCCTCCTGTCCTGAGGTGGACGAGTAGCTGATGTATCGACATGCACCCACCATCACTCAACCGACCAGTGTTCATCGACCGCCCATTCCTGGGGAGACTTTGGTCCCTGAGGCTTTCCCTGCGTGGGCTCATATGTTAGTCAAAGTCCAGCCTTTCCCTAGGTCACGTGACACCATGGCCAGTGATGCGGAAGAGGCCCGGGCACTACAAAGACCTACACACCCAGTTCCTAACCAGGGCTCTGAACCCTGCATGGCCACCTAGCGTGTGTCAATGACACCATAAGAACCTACGTCCTTCTCTTTGCACTGGCTTCAGGACAACAGTGACACCCAGCTGCTGTGAAACCATCAATGCTTGTGGCAACTGCACCAGTGACATCAGCAACTGTGGTCAGAGCTGAGCTGGGACACAGAGCTCCATGTTAACCCGGGTGCCCATCCCCTGTAGCACAGTGAGTTCTCAGACCACTGTGATCAGTTTCCTACACTAGCACCAACAGCTCCCGCTGGGCTTCCTGGGGCCCCAGCTGCCATTCTCGGGGCTCTGGCACAGAATGCAAAGAGGGAGACTGGCTTTTGGGGATGGAGCAGCTGTAGGGGGAACAAGGCACCAGTCTTCAGTGGGGGCCCAGGTCTGCAGACAGAGATGGAGAGGACCTGAGGGCCCTGCCGAGAGCGGTGAGCAGAGGGAACCACAGCCAGGCGTGCCCACCCCCTGCGGGTCACCCAGGCTAGGTACATACAGGTCAGCACGGCCAGGGAGCGGTTCTTGGCTGCGTTCTCCTCTCTCTGGGCCACAAGGGAGCTGTTGGGCTCGGCTTGGTAGGCACACAGCGCCTCCCACTCCTTCTCCAGCCGGTTCTTGTTCTTCAGGTGGTCTTCCATGTAGGCCTGGAAAGAACACACAGAGTCAGGAGTGTGGATCCAGGACTGGCCCATGCCTGGTCTGGGAGGTGTGGAGCGCGGCAACTAGTCCGGCTTTTGGTTTAGGCTGAATGTATGTGTGATTTCCCCGCCTGGGGCCTGGGCTTCGGTGTGAGACTGGAGCTGTGAGGTGCCCTTGAGTCAGGGTCATCTGCCGTGGATGATGGGTTACCTCGCCAGGCCGCATTTCCCCAGCCAGACAAAACTGGCAAAGACAATGTGCCCAGCTGGGGCTTGTGGCCGGCTATAGGGGTAGCATTTACCCGGGTGGGGAGGAATAGACGCAGGGCCCGGAGGCCAGGTCAGCATGGTGGCTGTGCTGAGGAGTGAGGAGAGCTGGTCTGAGGAGGAGCAGGATGAAGGGGCTGTCCACAGGGCTAACTCGGACACTGGACTCAACAGCGGGAGCCATGGGAAGCTTCTGAGGAGGGACAGCTGGGGTGTGCACACTTGAACACCCCTGAGGACAGCACTACTCAAACCAAGGAAGGGAAAGACAGGAGAAACAGCGGTGCCCGCTCAGGGAGCAGACTAGACAAAGCTGCCGAGGAAGGGGGGGAGCGGCCCTGCGTGGCCAGACTTCATTTTCTCCTCTTCCCAAGAGGACCGTTGGGTAAGCTTTGAAGTTATTTTAAAAATCCAGCAAGTGAGCTACTTGAACCCTACTTTGTATGCACCCAGCTGGAAAGCCTCTGGGTAGAACTGAACCAGACCCATAGCCTTCCCCAGGCCCTGGGTCGGGAGGCAGAGCTCTCAGCTTTCTGAGGGGCTCAGGAGAGAAAGACCTTCTCTGCTTCGTCCAGGGGGTGGGCATGTCACTCAGGGCACACATTCCTAATTAATGGGCGCTAATGTGTTCTCAGGTGGGGCTACCGACCTACCAGACACAGCACACACTGGCCTGGAGACACGTGCACTGTTAGCACATATGCAAACACGTGAAAACATGGCTGCCAGGTAGGCATCTTAGGAGGTTGTGTCTCCTCCTGCATCAGTCCAGAGCCAGGGAACTCTGATTACCCTGCCTGCCTGTAGGCCTTCCTCTCTCTCTTGGGACTCGCCACAGAAGTTACCTTTTTATTAGAGGTAGAACATGGCTTCACCATTTACAGCCGGAGCTGCTAAGAGCTGTGCTGAAATGCGAACATCTCCAGCGTTAACCAAGCACCAACCAGAGGAAGCCAAGTTTGACCCTGTCGTTTCAGGCTTACTTTTCTCTGTGGGCGCACAGTACTCCTGGTGGCTGATACAAAGGCAGGTAGACGGCAGAGGCAGGTGCTCTGACCCTGGTGACTCGGGAGGGAGCGGCCCTCACTCAGCTGTTCCTTGAAGCTTTGACAGGAGCACACTGGGGTCCCTCTGGTTAGCTGTGCCCTGCTGTGCCACAGCCTGTGCCCTGGAAGCCAGGAGCACCAAAGAAGCCTCTAGGGATGCTGGGGAACCTCTGGCCCTCCGAGACGTGAGGGGGACCAAGACGGCTTGCATAGAAGGCCCCCATTGCAGCTGGCTGCACTGAGTCTCAACAGACACTAATCTGTCCACTTTTCCCTTTCGGTGCTGGCCCTCAGGTCCCTCTGGCATGGAACCAGAACCCATGAGATAGAAAGATGCGAAACTGGACAAAACAGGGGTGGGAGAGAAGGGGAGCAGTGCTTCTCAGCCTGTGGGTCACGACCCCTTTGGGAACCACATCTCGGCTATCCTACATCAGATATTTACATTGTTGTTCATATCGGTAGAAAATCAGTCAGGAGGCGGCAATGACGTAACTTCATGGCTGGCGTCAGCACAGCAGCAGGAACTGTGTTAAAGGGCCGCAGCGTTAGGGAGGCTGAGAAGCGCTGATCTGGAGAACAGAGCCCACAAGCACCCTCCTTAGAGATACTTGTGTCTGGGGAAATGGCTTAGTGGATAGCGAGCTTGCCGTGGAAGCATGAGGGCCCCAGTTTGATGCTAGCATCCGTGTGGACGGAGGCATGGTGGTGTGAACCAGAATCCTAGAAGGAGGAGACAGTGGACCCTGGGACCTGATGGCCAGACTCGGCCTAGTAAAACTGGCAAGTTCCAGCTCAGCCAGAGACCCTGCCTCAAACATAAGGTGGAAAGTGGTTGAAGAAGACGCCCAATGTTGACCTCCAATATTCACACTCACGCGTACACACAGGCATGTATACCACACACACAATACATACGTGAACACATATATAAATGGGTACACACATACAAATACATGCACACATGTGAATGGACATAATCACTGGGGAACATCAAAGCTGTATTTTTGTATACAGTTAATTTTTTTCTTTAAAAATGCATTCTTACATGTATGATGTGGGAGCATTTCACAGTGTTATATGTGGAGGTCAGAGGACAGCCTTGGGGAGCCAGGTCTCTCCTTCCAATGTGAATTCCAGGAATTGAACTCGGCTTTGCCAGCTTGCACAGCAAGACCTCTGACCTGCTGAGCCATCTTGCTGTCCTTTCACACCAGTTCTTTAAGACAGGGCGACCTCTTCACAGGGTGACAGTTCAGTTTTGTGACATTCTGGCTGTACAGACTTGGAGCCTGCAGTTGCTGCCTTCCTGTGAGGAGCAGGCAGCCGTGGCTCTGGGCAGAGGCCGGCCCTGGCGTCCCCTCAGAAAACCCTGTGAGAAAGCCAGTCATGAGCAGGGCCCTCTCTGTGGGAAAACGATGTTTGGGTGGCAGGCTGTGGCCGGATCACCACAGCTCCAGGTCCCGTGGGCCTGTGAGCCCTGTTCCTGTGAACCATCAGCAAGTTCTCTTGAACTGAGTCTGATGCCGCCTGAGCTCTGCGCATCAGCTTGGGTGGGGGGAGAGAAGCAGCTCTTGGCACTGAGGTTTTCCTCCTGAGGGTTAAGTCAGGTATGGATGAACTTGTTTATAATGAAACTGAGGTGAGCACATTCAGCCAGTGCCACTCACCCAGCCTGAATACCCCTATTTGATCAGCAAAAGAAGGCGATGGCCTCCCCCCCCCCCACAGCCACGTTCTAGCTGTGATGCTTTACCTTCACTGTCACTTAAGATCTGTACCTCTGGCTGTGCCCCTGTGTGAAGGAAAGAGTCACCTGAGGTGGACGGCGGCATCACGGGCTGGGGGCACAGACTGAAGAAAAAGTGAAGAAGGCAGGGTGCCAAGTGCTGGATTCCTCTCTGGGCAGCTGTCCTCCGAGCTGGGAGGACTCTCCTGCCACCCCCACCTATGGAATCTGTCCTCACTGGCCCAAACAAACGTCGTTTCCCTTCAGTCACTTTCCGTCACCATTTGGTGCAGTAATTAATGCGGAGGCGCCTTTCTTTGTCCTCTGCGGTTTATGGGAGAGCCTGTGGGGAGGCTCGGCCTTCAGAGCGGAATAGCGCACGCTAATCAATGGGGGAAAGACCGAAAATTGCCACATGGTTCTGTCCTGTGGCCTGCTCCTGCAGCAGGACCAGGAGACACCGAGCACCGCCCTCGGACCAGACAGCTCTGGTTGCCAGGCCAACAACCTCGCAATTGGAGTTTGCACGTTTGCTGTGGTGGGAATCCGACTCCGAGTGTTTAAAACGGCCATTTAAACACCTCTGCCTGGTGCTTTGGTTGGTTTTTGGTTTTTCAAGACAGGGTTTCCTTGTGTAGCCTATGCTGTCCTGGAACTATAGATGCAGGTGTGAGGACTGAGCAGGTGGGGGTGACCTTTTGGTTTTGGTGCGTGTACACGTTCACGCGTTAATGTGTATGGGAGGCTTAGAGATCTATGTCCAGAGTCCTGCTTAGACACTGTCCACCTTGGTCTTTCCGGCAGTCTCCCCCATTGAGCCTGGAGCTCCCTCACTCAGCTGGACTGGCTGGCCAGCGAGTCCCGGGGTCCGCCTACCTCTAGCACTTGGGTTAGTGGTTCACGCCACCATGCCTGGCTTTTCTATGGGTGCTGGTTCAAACTCAGGTTCCCATCCTTGTGTGGCAAGCTAGTTACCTACAGAACCATCTTCCTAATCCTAAGGTTTTTTACTGTAACTTTTCTGTTACATAAGTAACACATAAAGAAATGAACAGAAACAAGACAGAATGAAACAAAACACAAAAATAACTAACACCACAGACATTGTAAGCCTTTGATGAATTCTCTTCTTCCTGGTACCTGGGGGTGGGGTGGGTCTTTTGTTTGTTTGTTGTTGTTTGATTTTATCTTTAGTGACTGCTGTAGTTTAGGCTTTGAACATTCACTTTTTTCCTAAGGTGAAAAGCTGCCCATACCAGATGTGATCTCACACCTGGGAGGCCAGATCCTAGAGAAGTTAAACAGCTGATTGGGGACCCCCAATCTGCAAAGCCTGGCCTCAGGACCCCCTGCTGACCTTTGCCTGGCAGTGGTCCCAGCCTCCTCGTGGGCTTTGTGTCACCACATCCACTTCCCAGTTCCTTCTTCACAAACCATCCCAACGCCACCGTGGCTGTCTGGGTCTGAGTCTCGAAGGGCTGTCTGCCTGGAATGTTACCCCTTGCAAGCATCCCACGATCCGTCAGCTTTGTAAATGAAGCCCAGTAAGGGTTTCACAGCAGCAACTTAGTCACAACCCCTCAGACCTTAGTCTGACCTTAGTCACACCTTAGTTGCACCCTAAGGCTTGATGTCTTCTCTGAGGAATTTGACTTTTCACTGAGAGGAGGCATGGAGGCTTCTGCTGACACGGTCGCACTGGCGGCCTCACTCCTGTGTTCTGGCTGCTACTCAGCAGAACGATGCTTGGATGCTTGTTCACCTGAACTCGGCACGGGCTGCTGTGGCAGTTGACTTGATAGTAAGAGAGTAACTAGCAGCTGGGCAGCGTGTCCAGAGGATACGCTGGGTAAGAGTGCGATCCGCCTGGGAGGGGGTGGGAAGGCTGGAGGGCTCATCAGCGCTCAGAAGGGCATGCATTTAAATTTTACCAACGACTCAATGGCTACATAATGTTCTCTGACCAAAGGGACTGCAGGTAGCCAACACTTCAGAAATGAGAGTGGGTCTGGGGTATTGGTGGTATTTTTGTAATGGGTTTTTACCAGCAAGTGTGGGCTAGCACTGCTTGTTGACCAGCGTACCCTTCTCTAGCTCGTTGGTTTCCGTCCCACTGCAGCTCCCACTGTCTGGTCCGTTTCTGTGCTTTTGCTGTAACAGATCCATGCAGAGACGGAGGCCTAGCTCAGACACTGGCCTGCATTCTCCAGTCTGACCGGGACCTGCTGGCAGCCCTGCCTGTACCACCCCTTACTGTCTGCACTGGCTAGTTTTATGTCTCAGTTGAGCGAATACCTAACTAGGACACTGTCCTATGATCCTTAACTTGTAATCACCTCCTATGACCCTCTTATCCTGTGATCTTGGACCTTCCTGTCCTGTGCTCTGAGTCCTGATATCATCTCCCCAGGTCCTTCTTGTCCTATGGTCTGGGACCTACCCCATCCCTGTGACCCGTACCGAATGACTCCAGTCTTCTTAAACCGCACCCCACCATGTGGCTCTCTCCGTGATTTCAGCTCTCCCTCTTCAGGCAATCAACCTTTTCCCAGGGTAGATCGGTATCTCAGCCCTGTGGAAAGAGTGTTTGTTGGTCCCTGGGATTGCTGAAAGGCTTTGCCACAAACCAAAATTTTGTACTGATGATGGGTGCCCTCCAAATCCTCTGAAACTTAGGAGCACTTGGTGGGGAAAGCAATGCAAGTTATTCGGAATGTCTCACTTGAAGTTTCCCTTCCGACTCTTCCACTTGGGCAACATCTGCGAACCTGTGGCTCTGCTTCCAGCATTCTGCTACAGTGCCACGAAAGCTCCTTTCCGAAACCCTTCTACGCCTAAAGCCTTTTTCTGTGACATGTTCTCCTCTTTTTTTCTTTTATTTTTTATTAATAATATAATTTTTTATATATTACAATTTATTAACTTTGTATCCCAACTGTAGCCCCTACCCTCATCCCATCCCAATCCTGCTCTCCCTCCCTCATCTCCTCCCATGCCCCTTCCCCAGTACACTGATAGGGGAGATCCTCCTCCCCTTCCATCTGACCCTAGTCTATCAGGTCTCAGGACTGGCTGCAATGTCTTTTTTTGTGGCCTGGTAAGGCTGCTCCCCCATGAGGAGGAGATGATCAAAGAGCCAGCCACTGAGTTCATGTCAGAGACAGTCCCTGTTCCCCTTACTAGGGAACCCACTTGGAGACTGAGCTGCCATGGGCTACATCTGTGCAGGGGTTCTAGGTTATCTCCATGAATGGTCTTTGATTGGAGTATCAGTCTCAGAAAAGATCCCTGTGCCTAGAATTTTTGGTTCTGTTGTTCTCCTTGTAGGGCTCCTGTCCTCTTCAGGTCTTTCTATCTCCCCCTTCTTTCATAAGATTCACTGCACTCTGTCCAAAGTTTGGCTATGAGTCTCAGCATCTGCTTTAATACCCTTCTGGGTAGAGTCTTTCAGAGGCCCTCTGTGGTAGGCTCCTGTCCTGTTTCCTGTTTTCTCCCTCTTCTGATGTCAGTCCTGTTTGCCTTTCTGAATGAGGACTGAGCATCCTACCCAGGATCCTCCTCTTTTTAAATGTCCACCCCATTATCCTCTCCTGTTTCCCCTCTCAGAGTCTCTCCACTACTTTCAGGTCTATTTTTAAAGTCTAGATTTCATGTATGAGAGAGCACATGCAACATGTTTCTGAGTTTGGCTTATTCTGTGTAGCATGAAGGTCTCCAGTTCCATGTAATCTCCTGCAAATGGCATGATTTCATTCATATTTTATGGTTGACCAAAACATTTACCCCTTTGTGGTTAAGCCCTGGTGTTTCTCCGTGGACCTTCTCACCTTGCGTACACAACAGCTGCTCTCTGTGCACATGAGGGAAGCCTTCCTCCGTGCATGCCATGAGGGTATGGGCTTGTGTGGGAACTAGCATGACCTGTGCAGATGCAGCTGGCACTGGGCCCTCAGTGAACTCAGGTCTCTGGTTTCTGGGGGGTATCTTAAACCAGCGTGCCTATGCCCTTTGTGGGCACTTGGCTGGTGCTTCCAAATAGAGGCAGGAAGCCCTGGATAAGGGGAGAGTGGACGGGCTGAGATGCAGCCAGCCCAGGACAGGTGAACCTACTGCCACCTTAAGGAGCTGATGCTTAAGTGGAGTTTGGAGGTTTTGTCTGAGACACTAGTTAGGGAAGCCGGTTTTCAGGGTGGTCAAGCTTTTGCGGGGTGCCAGGCTGCATATCTTCTTTTTCAGCTGTCTGCTTCACTCTTGACAGATTTTCAGGATCTGAAGGGTGCATGTCTAGAAGGACTTAGCTCAGCATTTTTCTCATTCTAAGTTCCGCTAAGAGCCTTCAAGACCACTGATTCTAGTCGGTGTTTGAGGGAGGAAGTCCATCCTCTTGCATGCTGCTTCTTCCTGAGGATGTGCGGGATGTGGCTTCATTACAATCAAGAACCACGTAGCTGCAGGCTACCCTTGGCAGCCAACTGTACATTTTACTTGACAGCACAGAACTTTCTGTCACTCGTAAAGAAAGGCTGGAGCAGTGGCCAGAGGCCTTCTGAGACATGTGGAGTTTTGGTGCAGGCCTGGGGTCCCTGGTGTTAGCTCCTTCCCACAGCCACTTTGGTACCCCAGGAAACCCAGTGTAGCAACAGGGTGGAGCCCACGGATATCAATATGAGCCTGGCTCCTTAGAGGTCACAGAAACTGTGCTACCTTAGTGGATCTTTGCCCTCACTGTGATGGAATCAGACAAAAAAGATTTATTAATAGTATCAAGTAGAATAATGGCAATAAACTCAGTCCTTGCGACACAGACACTCAGAAAACAGCTCACCAGGGCCTACCTGGTGTTATTTCAGTAGTCAAGATACACAAAGAACCTCAATGCTGCATTAGATGAGGCTTCTGGGGTCACAGACAGGGAACAAGCAGAAGCTTCTCTACAACGCTTCATTCTTACAGTGACGCTGCAGAAAAGCAAGGTCTGCCCACCGCGGGGGAAGGCGATTTTTAAAAGCTGAGTTTCGGAGTGCTTGATTTGGAGCAATTAGTACTGGAAACGCTCTGCTTCCAGCCTCTCCTGTTTTTACTCTGGGAGCCCATTACGGCACAATGCCCTTTAATTTACTGATGTTACAGTCAGACATTTTGTGGACGGGTATGCTCCATTTACATTTTCCTTCCTTGTGTCAAGACTGTGAGGTTTGATTTTTAAAGTCACAAGTGAGAATAATGTTTTTGAAAACAAGGACTAAGATGCTTCAGTGCCATTTGGGGGAAACTGATGACCTTTTTTCCTTTAAAAATAAACACTGTCAGCTGTCTTCATTATTATGTTAAAGGCAAAAACTCATGTTAAGTGTTTGAATTCCAAAAGTAAGACATTTGAAGTTCAGCAAAAAGACAAACAGATGTAGGAAAAAGCAGGTGTGGCCACTTGGTTTTGTCTGTGTGCACGGGTGCAGATATTTAGGGGTGGTGCCCTAGGCTTAGGTAAAGCTTGCTGGGGACCTGCTGAGCTGCAGCCAGCATGTTCTAAATGCTGTTTGTTAATAAACTGTGGCAGACAGGGTAAATATTCAAAATCAGAAATCCAAAACAATGTGAGAAACTCAAGGAAGGACACAGTTAAGTGGTCAGAGGGGAGAGTTTCAGTAATTTTTATCTTAGAAAAGATAGGCTTGGAGCAGGAGCCAAGGATTATACAAATGAAGAACCAGAGAGGTACCAAAGGTGAAGGTGAGGTTTAGGGTTCAGGTTAGGGTACGGATGAGCTCCCTGCCACATTGCCCCTCTAACACCTGTCCTGCCAAGTGCTACTTCTGACTCACGAGGAAATGGACTGTCCTGTAGTGGTCTAAAACTTCCTGCTGTGGTTCCATCAGACTGGGCACTTAATGCTCCCATTACACCACAGAGGAGCCCGGGAGCCCTAGGGATCTGAGGGCAGGTCCCTGCCAGCATCCTGAGAATGAAGACAGACACGCTGTGCTGAAACTCAGACTCTGGCTTCTCGTTACAAAGCCGGAGAAGGAGGATAAAAAGAAACAAGGGGAGGAGTAGAAGGCCCTTTGGGGAGCCTTTTCTTCCTACTGCAGTTTAGAGATTGCTTTCGTGGAATGTTTTTAAGAGCAAGGAATTCTGACAGGCAGCCACAGCCAAATGCCAGGCTTCCCTTATCCTGGTGACCGCAGAGTGGCAGAGCAGGCGAAGCTGGCTGGCAGAAGCCTCCTAAGTGGCTAAGAGCTGGATTTGTAGATAAGCATGAACTGGGATAATTCTCGTTTGTCTTCTGAATGTTCTTTTTCTCAAGCTGACCAGCTCTGACCAGGGACCTTGGGAAGCTGTTTTCAATGTAATTTTTCAAGTGGCTAAGAAATGTACCTCCCTCTTATCAAAACCAATCAAACCGTGAGGATAAAAATATCATAAATCCTTGGTGCAGTGGAAATACCTCAGAGCTGAAAGCTCCACAGAGAGAGCCCCCAGCTGATGCTCTGTTCAGCCGGGGAAAACAGGCTTTATCAGCAAATGAAGGTGACGGCGCAGCACAAGCAGGAACGCAGGCTCAGTGCGTGTTGGTCTGAAGCCACGAACACTGCTAAATTATCTGGTTATTAAACACCCTTTGCATGTGTCCAGGTGTGGTGGGCCAGGCCTGGTCACTCCTAGCTCTAGCTGAGGCTGGGCTTGGCTACACAGGGAGGTCCTGACTCACGCATCCCGAGACCTTTCTCTACTAAGAACTCCCTGACCTCAAACGATGCTCTAGAAATGCCAAGCCTCTTCCCAAGCACCGTGGGGAGAGGCTTCGGCCTCAGGGTGGGCCAGCTCCTAACCAGCTACAGGTCACTTGCTCAGAGAGACTGAAGATGAAAGGCTAACATTGCAGAGCGGCAGATCAAGACACAGAACTCAGACTACTGGGAAATGAACTATTAACTGTCCTTATTCCATAATGTTGACTTTGGTGTTTCCACTCCAGAATAGAGTCGAGAATTACAAGTCCCACTGACAAACCAGTTCTAGATGTCCGCATGGCCCATGGGACTGACCTAGATTCTGGATCATCTTCACTGCCTGTCATGGAGATGCCAGAAAGGAGCATGGGCCCTGGCCATGCTAGGCCAGAGCCTGGCCACTGAGCTGCACCCCAGCCCCCGGGTACCACCCAGAGATCAGCAGAGCGCTAAAAGGCCCCCAATGCCCAAAGACTCAGGGAACAGTGGTAGGTTTTCAGCTTCCCCTGGACTTTATGGTACAGATTCACAGAAAAGCAAAACCACCATTTCACAGAGTTAAAGCTGAAGTCGAGACAGAAAGCATCAGTAAGTGCATTCGGCCCCAGAAGTGTTCTGAGTAAAAAGCCTAAAGAATTAATTAAGTTTGTTCTTTTTCTCTACTCAAAACAAGCAGAGGCAGGCTTGTTTCTTCATTCAGATGAGTGTTTCATTCTGAGGTTTATTTTAGCTTGGTGTAATATACGGTATGGCACAGGACGGGGTCATAGGTCACACGGAGTCTCTGTGTGAAGACGCTAGTGCAAGGCGCTGCTTTGGTGAGGATGACAGTCCTTGCATGGTCTTACAGTTGGGCTGTTGTTCTCAAAGGTGTTCAAAGGATGCTAAATGCACAATTTTATGAATCTCATTATCTTATTTAACATCTTAAGAATTGAGGTTATATGAACATTGGTAAAATACAATGATGAATGAGAAATGGGAAATGATGGCATTGCACCACACTGCCTTTTCCTGGGGTGCAGAAGTGTCAGTATTTACAGTCAGGGCAAGGTGGGTTGTCTGGCCAGCTGGGTCTGCAGCCTAGGAGCTGTGGCTAGTTAAGGCTGGTCACTCTGGCTGCCTCTGCCCTCCCACGGCTGTCTTACTCAGCTAGTTTGACCAGAATGCCCTGTGAGCCCAAGTGCTGCAGGTGCTGAGGCCCAGCCCTCAGCTTGTCAAAGCTCAGGTCTGAGGGGAACATTCCCTTAGTGGAGAGTTCCAGGACACAAACAGACACAATTAATAAAACGACTTCTAGTGATTACCAAGGAACCAAGACACAGAGCTGTGAGGGCTGAGTTGGGGTAGGCATGAGGCTGTGGTTTTGGAGTGGTTCTGGATTCAACAAGAAGAGCTGGAAATGTACAGCTGGCATTGCAGGGGAGACAGCAGAGCTCCTAAGTCTGAGCTGAGAAAGGATTTGGAACCTTCCAGAGAGGAGATGGCTGGAAGGGAGAGGGAGGCAGAGTGAGCTGCCAGCCTGGTCATTCAGAAGATTGGCTGTGGCAGGGAGCCAGGAGTTTATTTTAGGAGCGAGGGGAAGCCATTGGAGCATCTGCAGTAACCCAGGCATCCGATGATGGAGCTTCAGAGAGGTCATTCTGCACAGGGCAGATGGATTACGTAAGCTGGAACTCCAGCTGCCTCTGTATCCCGCTTCGGTGACTGAGATCTACATGACAAGGGCAGAGACAGAGTGAGGGAGAGACATCCATGTACCCTGCTGCAGAACAGACTAGAAGATTTTAGCCATTTCCTTGAGTTTATGCAAGCATTATGTGCAAAACACTTGAGTTGTTTAAGCTCTACCCCAGGAAGAGACAATTCTTATGATTTGCTCTAACAAGGCCTCAATGGAATGAGGTCAAAAGTTTGAGAAACAAATCATAAAAATTCCATCAATGACCTTGACGTTTTAAAAATCCTTCAGGCTTTTGTTTCATTGACCAGTTTTTAGACATTTAGTTAATAGCTCTATCTAGCTGTAGGAAACCTCACCAAAGACAAGTGAACCCAGGGTAGCACCAAAAATCCACAGCCGGTGACTTGATCTAGGGCTCGGAACGTGAGAACAGTGTTGGAAATGCAGAGCACTGGGTAAGCCTCTCCGCAGATAGGGTGATTCTTGAAGCACACGTACAGCTGAGCTCCGACATGCCTCACTTGGCATGGTTTGCCACGACAGGCACGGTCCTGGCAGGTGGACTGTGCCTGGTGCGCGGGGACACGGCTCTGCCCCTCGGACCACCTAATTACCTCTGCGATGCTGCCAGAGGACACAGAATATTTTATGAAGGCTGTACCCCAGGAGGTTGAGGGCTCTGGCTGCTAAGATGTATTCAGATTGAGATGAAAGTGAGAGCAGACTTGGGAGAAGAGCTTTTAAGAGACGAGGGCCCCACTGCTGCCCTCCTCCCTGAGCACCTGAGGAGGTGATGCAGAACTTTCTAAAGAGCCTGGCAGAGCTCCAGGTTTGCAGCACCTCAGCCTGTCAACTCTTCCCCAGCAGGTGAGTCTAGCATGTATGCACTGCCGGGGAGGCTGGCCCCACCAGGCCCCCGGAGCTTTAGGAAGCTTAGCGCCCTCCTTTCTCTCTCTTACGCAGGAGCCTCCACCCACACAGGATACAGCTGTAGTCCTTAGGAGGCACCACTGATACAACTGATGGCACTTTCCGGCCTCCCTGTGAGGAAAGTCCTCTTAGGAGACTGCCTGGCACAGAACCTGGCACTTCCTGAATCACAAAGGAGCAGGCTCCTCCCAGCCCCAGTCCCCGAGCTAGCTCCAGGGCTTCTGGTTCAGTACTGGAAGCTGGACACAGGGGTCGGAAGCCTACCTCAAGCTCTGCCTCGTCCACTGCGGAGAGTGGCGGCACAGCAGGTCAGACAATAGGCTCCAGCTTTTACAAAGGATCTTTCCAGCAGCATTGACTGTTTATTATCTACAGTCCAATTAGCCACGAGAAGGGGATAAAGGCAGATGTCTGTGATATTAAACAATTAAATGTTCATTTCTTTTAAAATATTCTCACATCTGTTATTTTTTTTTCAGCCTCAGCCTTTTTCCTTGGCTGGCTTGTAGACTCACTCTAGCCAGAGTATGTGGGAATATTGCATAATCCATTCCCAGAATGCATGAGCAGATCTGTACACCATAAAATATTCATTCACTCTCAAAAATATTTGCACCCTGCTGTCAAATGTAGACAAATTCACATGGAGTATCAGAAAATGGCCATTTTAATGGGGGCTGCTTTCCCTGAGTCTCTCTTCCCACTAAAACATATTCTCCAAAATTATTTTCATAAGAAAGATTAACAATTTCAACACTAACTGCTAATCCCTTTTCATTTGAAACTCTGCTGATAAAATTCTTTGCTTGTCATTCAAATGTAAGTAATAATTATAGATTGTGGGCCTCTGTCTCAGGCCTCATTAATGATAAATTGTATGGAAGTGTGAAGCCAAAGTCAGCTTTGATACATCTCGAAACTCAATTTCCACGGCTTTCCTTAGCTATGTACAATTAATTACAGTTAATAAGGGAAATGTGCTAGTGAAAGGAACGTTATTTGCTCAGACTGCCTGCCTTTACCAAATGTCTTTCGTATTCTTTTCTACTTGTGATTTTGGTATACAGACAGTTTAAAAGGAAAAGAAAGAAAATCGACAAAGTGGCAGCTTTTACTGCCAGTCTGCAGCCACTCCGCTTAAACACAAGGCAAAAGGGATTTTAATCCAATTTTCTATTTCTACTGACTTCTGCTTTTTAAAGTCCTGAAATAGCCATTTATCAAATAAATAATTACCACTAAGCTACTATACTGTACCAAAGATATAGTTATCTCCACAAATTGAAAACACGAAAAATTTTAGAAGAAATTACATGGAAGACAAAGACGGAAATCTCAGTCATTCTGAACAGACCGACAGTCTTTTCTTATCCTTGAAACCTCTCTTAGAACGAGCAAATCTGCTCATTCTGTTTGGATAATCAAAGTTTGGCCACGGAGGGCTTAGCAGACACCAGCGCTAGCCTTTATGGAGAAAGATAGCACCTTCTCAGGCTTTGGCAAAGTCTACATCAGAAGAGAACTACAAAAGACGAGCTGGAGAAGGCGAGGTTTGTTTGCTTTTCATAACACACTGGGAAGCATGAAAAGCTTCATTGCAAATCTTTGTTTTACAACATATTTGTATTAATAGCAACCAGTGAGAATTCTTTACTAAGTGAGAAGGCAGCCATTTGATCCCAAGCCTTATCTCATCTCTTTGACGTAAACAACGTACGTTAAGGTATGAGATCTTTTAAATTTCTGTTAGTAAGCCAGTAATGTACTCCAAAGGGTTCCAGGGGAAGGCAGGGGCTAAGGGGCTTAAAGAGCACTCATTAAAATGCACTTCTGATAACCAAGCCCACCCTTTTAGCAGGGGAACAGAGTCTAAGGGAAAAGAACAGTTTCCCCAGCAAACACTATCCACTGCCCTCCATGCTGCGGCCCTGGAGTGCCCGGGCCTGCCACCCACATCTGTGCTGACATCTAGAGAGCCAGGCAGTGCTGGTGCCTTTAAGAGCGCGGGACCCCTGCGGGGGAATATTTCTGTCTGCAGAGTTACAGCAGATTCGTTTGTTTAAAGCAGTCCTCCACCCACCTCACACCAACTGGACAGTCTACAAAATTCAAACAGCTGCTTCCGAGTCACAAGGACAGGAGTTGAAGTTCTCAAAGACCCAAAGCCTTCCTATTTCCCAACACAGTACAAGAAGGCCCAGTGGAGACATTTCTGCTCTGTGGATGACGACAGCGGTTAGAGCAGGGAAACCTTTGGGAAGAGGGAAGAGGAGGGATGGTTGCTTAGCAACGCACAGCAGCCTGGCGGTTACAAAGCAGCGGGGCTTTTCTTAGTCTTTCATATTCTGTGCCAGTGATGTAGTCGTTACGATTTTCTGATGAAGTTTTTAGGAAGAATAGAGAATTCCAGCAAGTGCGCCGAGGTTACCTAGGACAGCGGCACAGGCAGGGGCTTTGTTCCACCAGAAGTTGGGATACTGGTTCCCCAAGACCTTAGAGAATGTTTGCAGAGATCCCGAATGTGCCCACTGGAAGGAGAGTGCTTTGATTGTTATCTCCCTAAAGCTAACAGGCTCGTGAGGAATAGAAGCAGCCAGAGAAACTGACTCTGACCGGTAAGACAGCAGCACACAAGCTCCAGCACATGGCTCAGTTCTTCACCAGCCGGAGGCCTGCAGCCGGGGGTCCAGCTGCTCCTCCGCCTCCCTAGACCTTCCCAAAAATCCGAAATGGCACAATGTCGGTGAAGCCAGAACTTAGGCTGCAATCCAGAAGGGTCCCCTCACCTCATCCACTTACTCCAGACAAGGAGGACGGAATGAGAGCAAATGGAGTATCTGACAGCATGGATTTTCACACCTTACGGTGAAATTTAGAGCGAAGACTGTCACATCGCCTCAGTCCTTTTCCACGTCAATGCCAGTCATATTGTGGAGTGCACAAGTCTGTTGCCACACGTTTACCAGGCTTGACAGGTGAGGCAGGAGTGGACTGCCAATGGCCTCCTGCTCGTGCCACCTGGATGTCCCCCAGGCCAGCGTATGTGCAGCTGGGGTTTCCCCTGAGCTCATCTGCTGCCTGAGCTGCTGCTTCTCCTCTTCTTTTTTCTCTTTTAAAATACAAGGTCTTATATGTAGCCTTGGCTGACCTGGATTCTCTATGTAGACCAGGCTGGTCTCAAACTCACACAGATCCTCATGCTCCTGTCTCCCAAGTGCAGGGGCTAAAGCCTGGTGTCGCCTGGGCTGGCCTCACTGAGGACAGCGGCTGCACACAGAGCATGAGAGTGGTGTCCCAGGCAGCCCTCCGGTGAGGTGAGAGTCCATGCAGAGCAGCGTCCTCCCTGTGTCTCCTATCTAACTGTACAGTGTGCTTCTAGCACGAAAAACAAGAGCGCCTCAAGTGTCTTCCTCAACAAGACCTTGGGACACGGCAGCCACCCATTTACAAAGGGCCATGTCCAGGGACACAGAGTGAAGAGGAAGCCCTTGCAGAGGCAAGTGGCATGAAGACACCCACATCCTTGAGAGAGGAGCAGGGCAAGGCAATTTTCTTCATCTAAGAGAGCGGAGAAAAACCTGCCTGCAGGAGGCAGGGAAGGGACCCGGAGCTCTATATAGCTCGAACCCTTTGAGGCCTGCAAGCACAGCATGTCTGTTGCTAAGGAGACTGGCAATGCTGAGACATTTGAACCATGAGCTTTATCAAAGATTAAGGCTCCAATCAACCACACATGGGCCATCTGGAACCCTCAGGTGAGCAACCCATGAGAAAATGGCCCGGGGTTTCATGCCCGTCTTCAGTGCTTGCCAAATGCACACTCTAAACCCCACAACGTGCTAACTTTAGCGTGAGGCCACACAAAATCTTCAGGTCCAAGCCCACTCCAAGGAGCTGTCTGTCTGTGTGTGGCACAACACCAGCTGCCCAGGCCCAGAAGCAAACAGGCCAGAGAGGACAGCTAGACATGGGAGCTTCAGAGGAACAAGCACACTCTGCCTGGGCTGGGCACCTTCCAAGGCGTCGAGAGCAGAAAGCAACAGCACCGGAGAACACACCAGGCAGGTGTGAAAATGAACCGAGCAACTGCCGGTAAAAACATACTCCTTGAAATTTCAAACACAGCGGGTGGGGCAGATGGTAGACCCTGCTGAAGAGAGGTCTCAGATATGAGAAGACGCACTGAGGGAAGTTCCTGCGACTGCAAGGCGGAGAGTAAGAGGGAGGGCGCTAGAAAGAGTTAAGAGAGGGGCACAGAGCACCCAACATGCTTCTACTGGAGGAGAGGGTGGCAGGATGTACAGGGGCCTAGACTCAAGTCTCACTACAGAAAAACAACAACAGAAGGCAAGAAATCTCAGATTCAGGATTCACAATAAGTCTGGAGAGAGAAAAATTAAAATCCTGATAAACCGCTCCTAAATTCTCAGCTTTATGCCCACAGACTGTACCAATCTGTCAGCCCTCATCACACAGGCTTCCTTTTGCAGTAAGTGGCGGCTAACACAGAGACTCAGGAAGAGTCAGTCAGTCAACAAACAGTGAGACACAGTGAAGTCCTCAGCTTCAAATGGAAAATCTAGATAACCAAAGCTCGGGAGCCATCACCGGAGATGGGGTAAGAAGATGGTCAGTCAGAGGCAGCGGACACCTGTGGGGAAACAGTACATCCAGGCATGGCAGGGCCCACTGCACACGTGAACTCACGGGGCAAGTCAACTCCTAGCACGGACAGAGGAGGGGCTCATGAGCCCCACCCTGGGCTGAGGAGCGTTGGCAGGAATGTGAGGTTGACAGGAATGTGATCTCAGAGAAACTACACACCTCCAAGAAGATCCTGCACATCTGTCCTTACAGGCAGCCCTAAGTGGACCCCATAGGCCTACATACAAAGAGCATGAAGTGTGGAAGGAAAAGTGGTGGGGAGCAGGGGGAGCAGTGGGAGGGGGCTGGAGGGGTGGACCCACCATTGTCCCGTTTCATAGGTGGGGCATGTGGAGACCGGTTAAAGTCACCCCGTGACACGGTAGCACTAATGTCACCATAATCACCCTATGATACGGTGGCTCTGGCTCTGTCCCATCATCCTTTCTTGCTCCAGGAGAGGACACTGTCTGTAGACTGTGGCAGGGCCCTCCCCATCTCCGGTTACTGTCTCTTAATGCTACTGCCTTCTGGCAAACCAACAGGGTACTTGAGGGAGGGAATGCTGACCTTTCCGTTCAGTGAGCCACAGTAATTCATGTAGACGGGGTCATAGACCCACATCCAGCCGCTCAGCGGCCTGTTTCTTCTGCAAGTCTTCTAATCACAAATAGCCCTGAGGGTCCTGATGGAGCCAAGCCATTTCTGGGTCTCCTCCTTGTCCCACAGGGTTGCTCCGCAGTAACAAAAACCTTGTGTCAACATCTCTGTCCCATGAAGGACAGGGTCTCCTAGTAAAGCCTATAGAGGCATTTGGCTCTCCATCATGTTTCCCTAGCTGTTCGCCCTAAACTGAGAGGAAGCTTCCCAAGATCCACGAATCTGCCATCTTTATTCCAAGCAGTGCCAGGCACAAAGGCAGGCAGACCCTGTGATGTTTGTGGAACTGTGTGATTCAATGAAACCTCAAACCTAAACATGATTTTATAAATCATGTTAATTGGATCTATGTATATGAACAGCAAGGCAACTCAACCCAGCTGAGTGTGCCCACAACCACAGAAGGCACTGAGTGGGCCGGGCACATGCCCTGCCAAGTCTGTCTGGGATGGCCCACCAGCTTGCAAGCATCCATCGCCAGCACCCAGGAAACACTGTCTGAGTGACACCTTTGAGTCCTGCTTCAGACACTGCTTCCTCAGCTTCCCCTGCGTGCGTCACTTGTGAGGCCGCCAGTTCCAGCCTGAGTGTTGATTTTTTTTACTTCGCTCAGTGAATACTAATTGGATATTTATCTAGTTTTACTTCCACAAAGAGTGGAAGCAGTAGAAAATAAAGTAATCTTTAAAACAACAACAAAGAAGGGCTCAAGGTCAGGTGCCAGATCCAAATGTCCTCCCAGACACCCACATGGCCCATCCAGGCGACCGCACTCTTCTTGCTCACAGTCTTTGTGGCCACCCACCCTCGGGGACAAAAGTCTACCTCAGCGCATCTGGCACGTAGTGTGCCTAAGCCACAGCAGGGCTTTGCTGTCAGTCTCGCTGGGGTCTGGTTGAGATTAAGCCGTGACTTTTTTTTTTTTAAGCAGCCAGAGCCAAGGCAGAAAAGATGAGATCAGAAAGCCAGGGGGCAGGGAAGCAGAGTACCAGCAACTCTAGCACTGTATGGGGCCAATCAGATTAGATTCAGCTGCTTTTTAATAAGGAAAAGAATCCTTCCATTTTACCCACCCAAACCATAAGGTCTTTCTCTCTCTCTCTCTCTCTCTCTCTCTCTCTCTCTCTCTCTCTCATACACACACCACCACCACCAAGTTAAAGAGAACAAACAATGCTCTCCTATGTTGCACCTTTACTATCCATAAAGAGCTGGCCTCATAGGCCTGGCCATGAGAGAGCAGGATTTACCCCTCAGGAGGGTCCAAAAGTGTTCTCTGTCCTAGCAGCATGTGGCTTGCATCCCTGGAAAGTGTGGGTGGCAGCATGGAATGGCTTTGCCAATGGGGCCCCTGCAGCTGGGAGGCTGGCAGCCAGAGCCCGCAGTACCCTGCCCCCACACTCTCTGTGAGCAGTGGCCAACACTCACTACAACTGGAGCTTGGCCTGAAGCAAATGAGCTTCCTGAACTGCCCCAGGACCTGGATGAACACTGTGCCCTCCCCAGCCAGGCCGTCAACACCAGAATGTGGGGTGCGTGGCCGGCTCTCCCCTGGAGACTGCACAGCTTACTCCACAGCCAGAGAACATCCTGTCACCCGGGCCTACAGTAGGTGACAGGTGAGAGAGGGCTGAGGGCATCTCAGCCTGCCTAGGGCAAAAGGGAGGAAGATCCCCCCCGCCCCTGCCACACACAAGCCATTACTGGAAAACCGGTCATCGTGAACCCAAGAGAGGCCTTGGGAGAGAGCAGCCTGCCGTGCCTCCTCAGGGGCTGCTGGACTCCAGGACCTCAGGTCTTCATTTCCGTCTTAAGTCTCAACCCTAGCAGACTGGGGTCTGAGGCCAAAAAGCAGAGCAGCTTCCCACGTGCCTTCCCCCTGACACCTGGCAAGGAGGTGAACCGGAGCAGCCCGCCCTGAGTCAGTGTAATGTCACAGTTTTCACACCAGGAGTGTGTGCCCGACACACCTGGACACACACATCCCTACATGGCGGCTGATGACATAACCGACAAGATCTTCTCTGCACTTTTTAAATTCTTGTCCTGAAACTTGGCCCTAGTGAATTGATTCCTGAGTCTTCTGGGATGTCAAGATTGCTGGTGCACATTGCAACAGCATATTGGTAGAAGAATTCTATTATTATAAATATCCATTCTGTCCTGGCCCCATGGTAGATGGATGGGCCTGAAGGCCAGTGCTTCCTCTCATCAGGCCCTTAGAGGCCCTCCTTCCAGAAGGAAGATGGTGGGACTCACTCCATGTTGGCCACAGGCACACAGTGGGAGCTCATATGTGTTTCTGTGTCTAAATGACCAGCTCCTTGTTCCCAGACCACCTTCCGCTCTCAGGAGGCCATGACCAGAAAGGCCCAGTGCTTTCTGTCAGTGTCACTGGTTTGAGGCCAGCAGAGTCAGGCTGAGGGAAGACTCCACAAGGTGTACCTGGACCTGGACCTCATGCCTGGCTCTGTACCCTAAACCCACTTCTTATCCTCAGCATGCACCCTGCTCCTAGTCTGAGGGCTGGTCTGGGAGGTCCTATCCTATGCTAGCCTCCGGTTGTCTCCACCACGGACACAGCTTGCTTTGCATCTCTTGACCTTCGGCTTCTCCAACTCAAGTCCCTGAGCAGAGGGCCCCTTGGCTGTCGACAGGCCCCTCTGCTTAGGTGACTCTGTTTTCTGTTCTCTGTAATGAGAAGACACATTGGAACCTTTTGTGCTTTGTGATTTTGCATCAGCTCTGGCTCTTACTGCCTTCATCTGTGAAATGGGCCCAACCTTTGGTCTGCGTGGTGGGTTTAGTCTGATGAGCTAGAGCTTCTGAAGAGCCAAGGGACCAGACCTCTGCTCCACTTTACCTTCACTGTGAGCATAGGACGCTTTCCTTCACTAAACCCTGTGGCTCCAACAGGGATGAACAGACCCACTTTTCTCTGCATGTAACCATTCCCTGGGGCTCACAGCTAGTGACACCAAGCAAGCAGGAAAGCAATCAAGTGACATTTTATCAGGACCACCCCCAACGAGGGCTTGCCCCTGTGTGTGTTCACACCACTCCCACAAGTGGATCTTCCCAGACGGGAATGCTCTCAGCTCCTCCATGGCCAGCCATGTGGAAACACCCACTGCAGAAGGCAGGCACGGTGTGGGAACATATTCCCCGGGATGCAAACACAGAAACACAGGCTGCGTCTCTACCGTGAGCAAGGACTTCCCAGGATGGCGGGTCCCACCTCTGATGGTGGCTTCCCAACAGCCCTAAAGTGTCATTCAGTGGCTGTCCTTGTCTCACAGACATCCTTTAGAGCTATGAACTCCCTTGGACATCTCACATTGTGAGAATTTCCTCAGCAGAGCACAAGATGGGCTGATGACAGTCCCCAGGGCATCGGCCCCCTGTGTGTACCCGTCAGCTCTGCTTGCCCACACCTCTGCCCTTACCTGCTTCTTACCAGGTAGCCCATCTTATAGAGCAGCTGGTATGTGGGCTCTGGGGAACCAGGACCATTCCCCTGAACTCCATCAAAGCTAACTTGAAATCTTTGTTTTTTTTTTGTTTTATTTTTTTAAACTTTATTTATTACCCATCAGCATAACTAAGATCAAAAACTCAAGGATGATGCATGCTGGGGAGGATGTGAGGAAAGGTGAACAGTTCTCCATTGCTGGTGGGAGTGTAACCTTGTATAGTTGCTTTGGAAATTGATTTGGAGCTTTCTCAGAAAACTGACAATAGTGCTACCTCAAGATCCAGCTATAGCACTCCTGAGCATATACCCAAAAGATGCTCCACCATATAGCAAGGACATTTGTTCAACTATGTTCATAGCAGCTTTATTTGTAATAGCCAGAATCTGGAAACAACCTAGATGTCCCTCAGCTGAAGAATGGATAAAGAAACGGTGGTACATTTACACAATGGGATACTACTCAGCAATTAAAAACAAGGAAATCATGAAATTTGCAGGCAAATGGTGGGAACTAGAAAAGATCATCCTGAGTGAGGTATCTTAGAAGCAGAAAGAAACACACAGTATATACTCACATATAAATGGATATTAGTCATGTACTATAGGATAATCATACTACAATCTGTAGTTCTAAGGAAACTGTTGGTTTCTTAAGGCAGAGTATGTGGCTCAGGTTTGTTTCAAACTCGCAATTCTCCTGCCTCAGTATGTGAGTTTAAGTATATGCCATGACCTAACTTTGTGTGTGTGAGAGTGTTGTATGTGCAAGGGCATGGCATTCATGCTCCCATGTAGAGGCCAGGGGAGTTGTCATGTGTCCTGTCCTGCCCCTCATTGCCTTTCATTGAGCCATAAAGCTCGGGGGTCCTCTCGGTGGCTCCCACAGTGCTGGGGTTACAGCCTGCTGCCAGCCATGTCTGGGGCTGGAAGCTGAACTCAGGAGGGCAAACACGTGCAGCAAATGCTCTGTGTGCACACATGTCTTTTTAAGAACGGGTTCTGCATACAGGAAACACACGGTCTTTCTGACTGACCTGTTTGTCCTGATCTCTGGTTCCCGAAGATAGCATGACTTCTGTCACTGACCAGTCTTTCCACCCTGACCTTGTGTCACCCACCTGCTGACAGGCTGGCTCTGTACCGTGGCTGTCCTCGACACTGTAGCAATAAAGGTGTCTGTGCAGGTGTCTCTGTGCATGCTGACGTAGATTCTGCCCAAAACTCAGAAATCCTCCTGCCTCTGCCTCTCCAGTGCCAACATGAAAGGCATGCACGACCACGGCCAGCAGAAATGTGTAAATACTATTACATTTTTTTTTTGTTTTTGCTTGTTTTTTGTGGACTCACTTAGTGTGCATGGTGGCAGCTGCCCCTTTCCCTGTGGCTTTACTGTGACTGCAGGGGAGTGTGTCTGCAGGGACATCGTGAGCGTGTCCCGTAGTCCCGCCCTGCTCGGCACTCACAGGGACTGGGGTGGGGCACGCTCTTTTCCAGCCCTGGCGTACAGATAATAAGACAGGGGTGATAGACACGAGCTTAGATTCCAAAACCAGCGGCAGCAGCCAGGGAAGCAGGCTTCATCCCCGGTTTGTGGCACCCCAGAATCTGTGTCTCTGCTCTAGTCAGGTCCCTAATCAGGACACTGTGCTGCCTGCAGCTAGGAGAACCCTGAAACCCTGGCCAGGTGGCCTCTCCATGTCTGATGACCTTTGTGAGCATCTGGCCTGTCTATACGTCTTCTGACCCCTGCTCTACCTGCAGAGACACCTTGTCCAGGGACAACAGAGACCATCCGTGCAGCTGGCAGTGAGTAGAGCCATGGGGAACTGGGCTCAGGCCTGAGGCCCTCCTCACAATGGTCATGCTTGCTGGGCACCTCAGTGGTCCACCACAGGGGAAATATCCAGTCATGTGAACTAATAGTCAGTTCTGGGTCAACACAACTTTATGGAGTGCAATTATTGCCAACCTCAAGTTGAAACCATTTTTGATCTTTTTTATCCCCTTTTATTCTTTCAAAAAATATATTTCTTTATTTTTATGTGTATGGATATGGGTATTTTCTACATGTGTGTCACATGTGTGCAGTGCCCATGGAGGCCAAAAGAGGGCATCAGGTTTCCAAGCCTGGAGTTTACAGATGGTTGTGAGCCGGTGTGTGGGGACTGGGAATTGAGCCCAGGGCCTGTGGTCTTTCAGTCCCTTTCTTCAGCCTTCCTGCTCAAACAAGCTTTGCCCATATGCTCTGCTGTAGCAACTTTTTGACTGAACACCCAGGCCTGGATCTACCTGATGGCACACTCACTCACCCTTGCCATGCATTTTAGTGTTTTGTCCTGCCAGCTGTCCAGTTGGCAAGCACTTTCCGCTGAGGGGCAGGGCGGCTGACCACTGCAGTTGCCTTCCCTGTGGCTTTAATGGGGGCTGACATGCACTGGCTCCCACAGCCTGTGAGAGAGGACCAGCACTGAGGCTGGCCGTCAACTGGCCCCCCGGCTGCTGGACACTAGCTTTCCTGGCCACAACCCTGGGCCAGACCCTTTCTGCTGCAGCCTGAGAGGGGCTTCCCAGCCTGTGCACTCAGGGGCTGGGATCTGAAGAGAGTGCCTAAGGCTCTGGTCTTCTCTGGTCCAGCACAGAGAAATGCTGAGGCAAGACCCCATGTGACATGCCCCCACCTTGAAAAGTGGATCGGGACTACTGGGTGGAGAGAAAAGGGAAGGTTTGGCACCACCCAGCTTCACAGCTCCAGTGACTGGGTGGGCCTGCCTCCGGCCTGACTCCTAGAGAAGGTGCTGAGTCATGTCTCCTGCGACAGAAGCAGCAATTCCTGGAAATGCCTCACCACCCTGGGCTTACAATCTGGGCAAAGGGAGTGGGAGAGGGGGTGGGTGAGTGTGACCTGCACAGGTCTGAGTAATTTCTGGATCTCGTGTGGGAGGAGGGTGAAGCTGCGGCCATGCTCAGGGAGATGCCTGTGAGGGGCGCTGGTGGACTGCCGCCCTCTGCCCATGCCGCCCTGTTTTAGAACGGTAAAGTCTTGGCTAGCTGGAGGCTGAGGTCCCCTGCTGCACACAGAACGGCCACTCATGTCCAAACATAGCTTCTCTTGAGGATGTATCTCATACACCACAGACAAACACGGTCTCACAGAATTGTGACCCAGAGTTATGAAGCAAGCGCCAGGTCACAAGAGCCGAAGTGGGCCCCTACTGCTAAGGACAGGCACGCACGTGATGTGCACTCTCTCTCTGTCTCTCTCTGTCTCTCTCTTCTTTACCCCAGCACCAAACCCCACCTGGACTGGACTTTCAGGTGCTTTTCTAAAAGGGATGAATGCCATAGTTCTTGAGAAGTCAGATCTGAGTCTGGCCATTTCTGTGGATACGGAGGACATCAGCCACAATACAAAACTGTGAGCACCGGCACCGAATACCATGGATAGTTGACATATTGGTCAAGAACAACGCAGGGCCATGGCACACCTGCTGAGTGATGACGCGCTGTCTGCCCAGGTGTGGGAAGCCCTCTGCTTCTGTCCCGGAGCAGCAAGAAGAAACAGGAGCTAGCAAGACAAGGAGGCGCCACAGACAACCCAGAGAGGTGATATCCTCAGTGGCCGCGTGTCATGAGTAAGTGAGCTGCTGAGCACCTCTGTCTCTGGACACTCCCAGGGGTCTAGGCTACCAAGACCCCAAAGCACTGATGTGGGTACTCACAGGATCTGCTTGGCTAGCATGGCTTCTGCCTGACCTGCTGGCTTTGCCAGATTTCTTATCAGTAAACAGTTTTCCAGCTTCCTGTGGCCCCCCAGGCGAGTGTGTAAGGATGACCTATACAGAAGCCTTCAGGCAGGAGGACTAACTCTGTAAGGTCAGTGTTTTCCTGACCCATGACCGCAGCAGGGACCTGCGGCTGGGCCTCAGGCTGGAGGAAGCCCGTCCCCACGTGAAAAATGACTTGCTCACGCACTGTGCTTCTATCTCGCATTCCCTTGACAGGAAGGTGCCTCCTGCTAGGCGCGCCCAGGGACAGCCTGACGAAGCTCTGAGTTATGCACCTCTGTGTGAATGAAACTGGACAGTAATCAGATACTGTCAACACAGATAGAGGAAATGTACCAGGCGAATGTACGCATGGCCCAACAGAGAAGCCACGTGTGTTGGCCAGGGGGCTTGGAAGGCTCTGACAGACTGAAGACAGCACATGCCTCCTCCTGCCTCCTCACCTTCAGTTTCACCATGCCCACGATGACATTTGTTGATTTTTTTAAGTCACACAGCAGTTATTGGGCTGGGAGCAGGGTAAAGGAGGCAACAGCCGGTCTCTGTGAGTCAAAGGCCAACAAGTATGGCACAAGCAAAGCTAGCACTAAAAGGCATGCATTCCCAGCACTTATCTCAAGCCCAGGGAGCATGTGCACATGTGCACACGTGTGCCAAGCTGGACAGAAAGCTCAGTGAGCAACACACCCTTTGTTTATAGCCAGGACTCACTGGTCACACTGGCAACTTCTGAGCTTAGGAAGCGATTGACAGGGTCACAGTAGAACACAACCCACAAAGGAAAACACCCCACCACTGCCTGTCCTTCCCTCACAGAAGTCAGCCTTACCAGGATCATGTGACCAGTCGAGATGTCCATGTTAGACTGGACAGGCTCCTCAGACCAGGATGAAGTGCTGCTCCGAGCCGAGGGACTAGGCATGGGCCCATCGCTGAGCTGGGATGAGACGCTGTTGATTCGGGATGTGTGGGGTCCCTCGGAGCGATCCTGGGGCCGAGCAGCCATTCGCTGGCGGCACAGCTCCTGCAAGACAGCCAGAGGCGGAGGAGTCAGGGACTAGCAGCCTTTGGGGAGGAATGCACAGCGGTCCCCCGGGGCTGCAAGCCCACCCTCCCTCCACCTGTCCACTCAGCCTCCATCAGCACTCACGCTGGAGGAGTTGATGCCCACAGAAGCTCAGCCTGCAGCCCCAGCAGTGCGCTGCCAGGCACCATCCTTATGCCTCTGAGCTCTTCAAGCTGCTGAAGCAAGCTGACTCTAAGAAGTATATGAGTACACACCTCTATGCACACATATACACACTTGCCCATGAGTAGACACAACCCCATTACACGCACATTTCTAAAGCAGTCCTTTTTTTCTGTTTTATTCTGGTCAAGAACAGTGCAGCAGCTAGGTCAGGTTGGAACCTTTCCCTTCTTGTTAGAACACAGGCCACATGGGAGAGCAGGAGTCTACAAGGTGGGGACACCCTCAGTCTGTCACGCTCTTCTCTCCCCAGACAGCTCCCACTCTGACCAAGGTAAGGAGTCTGGGATCTTGGCAGCATGACACCTTAGTGATGACCTTGACCTTTGGCCTATAGATCTCACCTTCTGACTGACAAGAACCTATTCTGAGAGCTTCCAGGGGTTACGACATGATGCACATCTGGAGAAAATGAAACTGTGACTTGAGTCACCGAAGCAAAATGGCATCAAGAGGAGACGGGAAAGCACAGCTGAGCCCCTCAGGACAGCAGTTAGGAGAACCGTGTCCTCAGCAGCAGTGCAAGCCAAGATAGAGCCTGGCTTCCCGAGACAGAGGCAGAAGGCCAGAGAACGTGACCATGTTTTCATCTTGTTCCCCCCAGGCCACTGTTACCCCAGCTTCAGACATCCCCACAGAGGCCCCCAGACACTCAGAGGCTGTCCTCCATCTTCTCAGCTCTCTCCAGCTGACACCCATGCCCTGGCCTCTCCCCTGCTCATGTCCAGAAGACAGTCCAGGCCCTAAGCCACAACAGGAGCCTCACTTGGGCCTCGTGGCCCACATAAGCCTGGAGACTTGGAAGCAGCTGAGATGGTGAAGGTCATCACAGATACCCTAGACATGACAAGAGGAGACAAGAGGATAGGGAAACCCCAGAAAACAGTGGGGCTTGGAGTGAGTATGGAGGAGGCCTCCGGCAGAAGGGGCAGTAGGACCAGTGGGGCCTTGCCACTCCTTGTCTCCACTTATCTGGGTTCCTCCTGTCTCTTTTTAAATTGTTGGCTCACTTTTTGACAGGTCTCAGAAATTAGGCAGGTAAAACAAACAGCAAGGCCCTGTGGCCCCAGAAGGGGTCTTCGTAGGCTGCAGGCCACCAACCTAAACAGGCACACACCTTGTTCACATGACAATGTCACTGGATTCTGGGAAAAGACACCAGAAAGAGGCCCTGCAGTCCCTCCTATAGCTTAGCTCAGGCTGAGACTCAGAATGAGCCTAGGGGGTTGGGGGATGCAGGAAGCCATCCTGTTCATGCATGTGTGCCATGAATCAAAAAGGAAGGCCTGAGTGTGTGTGCCCCAGGGGAGTCCAGACCTGGAAGGGGTCTCGGCTGGGACACATATGCCCTCTGTGAACTTGGGCAAGCCTCTGAAAACCTCCAGCCACCAGGAGGGGCCACTACGAACAGCCCGAGTAGGTGCAGAGCCAAGCTGAGTTCTGAACCAGGGTTCCTGCGGAGCTGGCACAGAGGCTGCGCAATGGCGCCCTGTCCCTCCATGCTGGTTGCGGCTCGCAGACACAATTTGACTTCACTTAAGCTGCTCTGCTCTAGATGCCTGTTCCTGGCAAGCCAGCTCCTCAACTTCTGTGGAATTCCCACTGCTTCCCATGTGGCATCTCTTGCTTAGCAGGGTCAGAAGGGAAAACCGCCTCAGGGGCCGAGTGTGGCCTCAGGAGACCACTTCTGCCAGCTGGGGGAAGGTCATTGTTCCTAAACCTTCCACTTACGTAAGTGGTGACTTCATGGTCCCACATGTCACCTCCAACATCTCCGAGGCCTGTGTCACTGCAGGGTCCTTCTCTTGGTTACACTACAGCTTGGCCCAGGACAAGGTAGCCTGGACCTGCTGCACCCGGGCCACCGGGGTCTGCCCTTTGCCACATCCTCCCAGTCTTCCCGATCTGAGATCTGGGAACCTGCAGCAGCCAGCCTGAGACTGCAGTGCTGTAAGGCCTGGGCACACGGAGATGAGAGCCACATCAGTGAAGTAACGAAGACACCCCGTGTGAAGTCTCGACTGAGGACAGCTTGCGCGGGACTGTGGAGTAGCGCGGCCAACCACCAATGCTGCCCTCCACGGACTAGAAATCAGTTCCTCTCCATAGCTCTATCTGAGATATTTGCCCTCTCCATGGCCAACTCTCCTCAACTACCTGATGTGCTATGGTGTGTGTGTGACATATACCAGAGGTCAATGTCAGTGTCTTCCTCTAGCTCGCTCTCTCTCTCTCTCTCTCTCTCTCTCTCTCTCTCTCTCTCTCTCTCTCTCTCTAGCTTAGGGTCTTAGCAGGCAGCCCTGGCTGGTATGGAACTCACAGAGTCTCCCAGTTGCTGCTGGGATTAAAGGACATCAGGACCGACGCCACCTTAGTTTTTGAGATAGGGCCTCTCACTAACATTACAGCCTACTGATTTGGCAAAACTAGCTAAACAGTTATTGAGGCTCAAGGGTCCTCTTGTCCCTCCACCATGCTGGCAGCTCATCCATGCATCACCACACCTGGCTTCTTCCAGCTGCTAGAGGTCCGAACTCAGCTTCTCACACTTATTTGACAAGAACTTTGCCAACAGACTCATCTCCTCAGGAAGTCGATTCCAAGTCTATGGCCTGTAGAACGGCCCAGCCCTGCTCCGTGCAGATCTACGCTTCTGGTCTGGCTGGGTTGTGAGTACTTCTGTGTTCCTCCCAGAACTGGAAAGCTTTCACAGTTGCAGCCTCTGTGTGCTGCTGTGTGACGCCAGAGAGGGTGAGCATGTGCACAGTTACCAGCAGTGGCCATGCTTCCTGGCCTGCAGGTAAAGATAGAAGGCTGAGGGAGCACACTCACACTGTAGGGATTTGACACAGCCATCCTGCCGGCATGGCCTGGCACTCGTGTGCTCCCTCAGTTTGTATCATGGTGGTGGGAAGCTGTGCAGTGCACACTGGAGGTGCCGATGGGCAAGTGACAGGCATGGCACAGACAGCACGCACGTCTGCAGGTGATGCTCTGAGAAGCGGGTCAAGACAGAGCTGTGGAGGAGGAGACAGCTGTGTGTGCGAAAGATAACGGGTGCTAAGTTGCATGAACACGACTGAAGGAGGCCCGGAGAATTCCAGGCCGTGTTTGGAAAGTCTCCTCATCCATAACCTGGGCAGCAAACTACCCCCTGAACAGAGGTTAATTCTATAAATGTCCTCAAGGAGAATGCCAGTACACAGGCTTGTCCAAAGCTGTAGCTAGGGAGGAAGGCACGAACCCAGAAAACCACAGCCTCCAAGCCAGCTCCAGCACTTCGCTGGGGTCACAAGCCCAGCTGTGCACGCAGAAATAGGCAAATGAGTCCTCCCCTGGGTGGACTGCTGGCCAGTGCCTACCCACCTTACCATAATAGAAAAAGACTCCCTAATACATGCAGATTCTGGGGGAGGTCTAGTAATTACCAAAGATGCCATCTGGGACCTGGGACATCTCTCCAGAGAAAATAGCCCAGGGCTGTCAGCGCAGCCTGGCGTTCACCGACAAGATAGTTATCTTCCTAGCTGCTCGTGACTCAGCAGCCAACAGGTGGCTGCTTGCTCAGGAGGGAGGGATGCTGTGGGGTCAAGGGCAGCCCGCAGAGCTCTGCTCAGACGGCACACCCACACTGTGAACAGGAACAGACGGCTGTGCTACACCTTTGTGTGTCCGCCATCTCTATTTCATCCACACCCTTATTCCTCAGCAGCAAGAAAAAGCCCAAGTATGTAAGCCAAAATATACCCCCGGTGTCAGGAACACTGTGTCCTGTGGCCCTTTCAGGATAAAAGCCTTTCTGAAAGGGCTCTGTGTCTTTAGAGTGAGGTCCAGGTCTGTCAGGAGCAGGCTCTGTCCCTGCAACAGGATCCATGTCTAGAGCAGGCTGGTTCTCTATGTCTTTCTGGAATGGTCTGCTGGTTTGAGCCACCCGGGCTCCAGATTTTTGGCTGTGTGGCCTCTTGAGTGTTGAAAAAACTGTCAAGGAAGTTAGGTGTGAGATGTGTCCAGTGCCTAAGGAGAAGGGCAGGCACGCCGACAGCCATGGAAGAAGGGTGCGACTTCGCAGGAGGCTCCCAAGGTGAAATCATCAGTGACGGTCAGTGGCCTCTGCATTTGGGCAGCGAGCATCTCAGAGGCCTTGGTGAGATGAGGAAAAACTCTACAGAGGACACAGAGCCAAGATCTGTACAGGCAGCGTGGTGTGGCAGCCAAACCGCCCTGTGTGGGTCCCCGCTCTGCTGCTTAGCATCTGGGTGACATGGACAGCATTTCTGAACCTCTGTGGCTCCGTTTTGTGATCTATGAAGTGGGACAATAATGGGACTTTTCTGTCAGTGTGCTGCCTGTGAGGCAGAGCACATGGCTTGGTGCCTGCTAAACCTTCAGTCAGTGGCTGCCCTTCTCAGACACAGAAATGTCAGAGCTGCAAGTCCACAGGGAAGGCAGCACCACTGGCCAAGGGACCTGGCGGTCTGAGGCCCTTATTCCAGGAAGCTGCACTTCTATGAGGTTAAAGACACACAAGGCCGTCCCCAGTGGACCGAGACAGCGGTGACACATGACAGCTATTTTGACATTTAACCTCTGTTTACCAAGGACGCTGCCTGTCCCACATATACAGCCATATCAACTAGGACTTCAAAAAGAAAGGAAAAAATTCCCACAATCCTCTAGTTGGCATAGATAGACAGAGAAGATTTCAGGCACATCGGAAGGGAGAAAAGGTCTTGACTCTGGAGTCTGCCTGAAGCCTCTCACCAGTTAGTCGGCCAAAGATTCCAACATGAAGGCTGCTGACAAAGAGAATGCTCCTTTTCCACAGACCTGGTTTATGCTAAAATACTAACCAAGTGTGCTGAAGGCCAAAGTCTAAAAAAAAAAAAACAACCGTTTAAGGTAAAAGAAAAAAATCTTAACTTCTGGGTAACCCTGAGACCTAGCATTTTACCGTTTCAGAGCTTCCTACGCAAAGCACAAGAAGGACCCTGTGATCTCACTTAGATCCCTTATCAGCCTCGGAGCTGTCACTCCAGAGGCCGGAGACTGCACGTGGCTGCTGCAGGCACCTAACTGCCACTCTCTTGGAGCTGCGCAGGTCTGTGCTCTCTGATGTGTCCCCAGTTTTCCTGAGTGCCTTTCCTTAATCCTCATGCTGAAATTCCATGTTAACGTAAGGGGCTGGAGAGATGGCTTGGTGGTTAAAAGGTCCTGCTGCTCTCGCAGAAGGCCTGGGTTTGGCTTCCAGCATTTACACGGAGGCTTGTCACCACCTGTAACACCCTCCTGTGGTCTCTGAGGGCGCCGAGCTTGTGCGTGGTTCACGGATGCTAAGTGCAGACAAACACGCACACATTTAAAAAAAAGTTAGAATTAAAAACAAGTCCCTTAATAAGCTCTATTTCTGCTCCATGCAGCTCACCCTGCAATCACTTTCTGCAGAAAAGCCAAGTGTCTGATTTTACATGAGTCGAGGTTCCTAAAAGATGAAGTAAGGGAAGTCCTCAAGTGGCCTCAGGTGACAGCATGGAGCTGTGGCCCCAGCCCTGCCACTGCTGGACACGCCCAGCTTTCAATGCAGCGTCACTAAACCAGCAGGAGTAAGAGCTGCTTTAAGATACCCACATGGAATCCGACCTGCTATGAAAGGCAAGACACAGAGGGTCTGCAGCCTGCAGCCAAGCTCTCCCTTAGGTAAATGTGAAACACTAATCTCTGGGGCACATCACTGTTTCCATCACATCCAGAGCCTACGAGAGAGGCCCGTGTGCAAGTCCAGGGCACGGGACCCCAGCCCTGCCCCCGGGCCCTGTGTGGCTATGCACAGGCTCTGAGCCCTCGAAGCTCTCTCTCTAGAACAGCACAGGCAGGGTCCCCTCAGCCTGAGTCAGCTCTGGGCTGGGAAGCAGATGCCACCCAGAATAGGTCCTTGGGGCTTGAGGACACAGGCTCAGCTCACAGAGGTGCACACATGCCTTGTGAAACCATCTTTGTCTCTTGCTGTGCAGCCATTTGCTCTGCTCCATGCTGAGCTTGGGCTCTGGGAGGCTTCTGCAGGGTCCTCCAAGTATTTTATATTTCTTTATAGCACAATTTGCAAAATAAGTTGAATAGGATTCCGGGGGCAGAAATTCATCCATACACACAATAAGCAAATGCCTCATTTCTCAGCTTCACGTCTGACGGGGAAAATTACAGAGCGGGAATCACTCCCAGAGAAAAGACCTGTCACTCTCAAATTCCGGCAAAAGACCAGGACTACAAAGGCTGGGGAACGCTCCGCACCTTTCGAGGAACAATCGGACAAAGCCGAGCCTGCCGGAGTGTGCACACAAAGGCCGCCTGGGATTTTTAGGGTTATTGGTGGAGCATAATTAGTAGTAACGGGACAAAAGTAAGGAAGAAACACACAAAGGCAGCGAGGGAAAATGGTTCATTACGATGTGCTGGGCGGGAGAAAGGCCAATTACTCCGAAGTTGGATACAACCCTAGGAGGCCGCCCTGAACCCAGTGGCCCTGGGGAGCGGCTGGTCCCCGAGCAGGGACGGAGAGCAGTGGGCACAGAGTGTCCCCAGGCACCTGCTAGACCCAATTGGTGAAGCCCCGAGTTCCCCAGCCCTGTGGGATGAGGGCATGTGACTGCAGGTCGCCCTGTGTGAGGAAGGAGAAACCAAGCTGGAGCCAGGCAGGGAGGCACCGGCCCTTGACAGGTGGGTGGTGGCTTTTACTTTATTCCTAGCTTGCTTCTTCCTGCTTACCGATTTGAACACACGCTCCCGTTACCATAAGAATAACCATTAGAAGGCATGTTTAAAATTCACAGTGCCCTACCAATGTGGGAGTCACAAAGCATGCGTGCACAGGCTGGGAGCTGTCTGTCAGGTGAGGAGAACACCCAGGAGGGCTTCTTGCATAATTGTTTCTTTTCATCTGTAGCCTAGTGTTATTTCAGAGGTGTTTATATCACCCTAAACTAACGTTACAGAGGAGACCTTTAAGTCCTAAGTGAGGTTGGCTGCTTTACACATGCTGAGGAGTGTCTCTGATGAACACTGTGGATGGACAGAGCCTCCGTTGCCTCCCTCCCTCAAGGTCAAAGCAACAGCAGCCCCATTGCACACAGGCCCTCGACTCAGCCAGGGTGACGCTTACTCCCCACTTGTAATAGTGTCACTCCAAATGGTGCCAGCCAGCCATGTGGCCATCACCTTCCAGGTGGTGTGCTTCCAGCACCTCCAATGAGGTCTCTTGTGGTTCTTAGCTTCAAGGTGCCCACTAGACACATGAGCGTTCTCACTTCCGCTTAGGCCCTCCTCAGAGCCACCCTGAGTGGAGGGTAGCAGCTCTGGGGGCCTTGCTGCCTGGCTCTGCGCTGCTGTGTGCTGCCCGCCTCGCCTCCTGGAGTCCCGCGCCTTACGACTTGAGCTCTCGAGCAGTGTGCGCGCAGCTCTGTTATCTGAGGTGCCGTGCTGCGCAGCGTTGTGATAAGCCGACGGCAGCGCTGGGCAGCAGTGTTTGCGGAGCAGCGCAGAGCAACGTTCCCATTCTGCAAGATGTCTTCTCAGAGTCAAACTTCAACACAGACACATTTTAACCGAAGTCAGGGAAAGATCACTTTCTCCAGTGCGCTCAGCGTGGAATGGTCTTGGACCCTCTGACGGAGCAGAAAGACAACACCCTGCTGCTGGCACCCAACAACCCCCCATCTCCTGAGTATACACCACAGCCCCACGGTACAGCCATGGCTGTGATGTTCCGGTCCATCCTGCCTCCCAAACCAAGAGCAGGGTCATTCCCGCCTGTTTTCCACTCCAGGTCTGAGCGGCCACAATGGGGCTTCAAAAGATGCTCCTCGATTGGGGCATCCAGATGCTCTGGGGTCTTGGACACCCAACCCCAGCGAGCAGTGTGAGTCCTTGAAAGAGCCCCCCCCCCCGGGAAGGACACCCTGCCAGCTGCAGCCCAAGCGTCCTGTCTGACGGTGAGCATCGCTTGCCTCTCGGTGGCCCTGGGACAGGCTGGGAATGTGATCTGCTGCCCACTTCACAGTGCCCAGGACACGCAGCTCATCTGACCTGCAGGCGGCCGACGCCTGGAGGTGAGGGCGTGAAACCAAATCACTTCCACTGTTCAGCAGTGGCCAAAAGTTACTGACTGCCATGCCCCAGAGCCTAACTGCGCGGTGGCCCTCACCAAAACAACCGTCCTCTTCAAGACGCTGTTTCTGAGGAACAGCCCACTGAAGTCGGGGAAGAGTTGTAAAACTAAAAACAGGAACAGGGCAGGGAATGTGCAGTGTGCCACACCTGGAATCTGCCAGTGCTGCTGACGGGAGGGCAGCACCCAAGCATCTCCCTGCTGAGGCTCGCAGGCAGGAAAGTGGAACCCCTGCCTCAGCATCTGAGGACGGCGCACACAAGGAAGTTGCAACTGCTTCCCGCGTGGAGGCAGGGCCAGGGACAGCAGAGAATTGCAGGTTCACCAAGGCCTCAGCACCTCAGCCAGCAAAGCCGGGCCTTGGCAGCCTCTGTGGGCATTCATGGCTCAGTTTCATATTCAGACAATCTGAAATAGCCGAGTCAGTGGGAAATCAATCATTTGTCTTTTGGGGCAGCCTGGGCCTGACAAGGAGTGAGGCTGGGAACACGCGCTTTCTGCGAGAACCCTCTCCCCACCTTCCTAGCATTCTTTTCAGCAAAAGGCAATGGGCAATCATTTGTCACCACTGTCATCTTCACCGGCAACATCTGAAGAATACTTCCCACGCACTCCTTCAGTCTCCAGGAATCACGCACGGTGGCTTTCAAGAGGTGGAAATGGCCTCCCTGCACAGCGGCACTTCACACATCAATACTTTAGTCTGGCCTATTGACTGTTTTTCATTGATCACCTACAGGCCCCCTGCCAGGTGCTGCAGACAGCGCAGATGCGACCCTCAGGGAAACTGAGGCCGGCCTCCAGTGCTGGAGGGAGGGCAGGTCAGAGAGAAGAGTGGCAACCGCTCGACTGCAAATAGGAAGGGTGTGAATGGGGGTTGGGCCACAGGAGGCAGCCTGGCGCTCAGATGTGGTCGCAGCACACAGGGCTGACAGATGGGAATGGTGGGCACTGAGGAGAAGCAGGGCCTCCCCAGGGCGAGGGTCAGAACAAAGGCGCGGAGCAGAAGAGCACAGGAGTGGTTTGCGGCTGGGAGAAGAGGGGCTAGAGCACAAAAGGTATTCAGGCTTCCATTCTGCTGCTGCTTAATTAAACCAGAGGCCAGGGCCACGGAGGGGGGCGGCCGAGGCAGCTGCTCCAAGGACCCTCACGTCATCCTGGCCCACCACCCCCTTCCCCCTCTTGCCTTTCCACTATCACAGATATTGGTGAGCAAGAGTGCTCAAGCTGGAGCGCCCAGAGGTTTAGGGGGCTGTGTGCAAGTCTGCCTGGGTTGTCACACCTAAGACACAGCTGAGGGTCCCTCTGCAACCCGAGGGAGGGAACCTCATGAGGGGGCAGGGGTCCAACTTGACCAGGAGAGGGGATGAACCAGAAGGAGGGCACTAGACTCTGCCTCAGGGGAGTGGACAGGAAGACGATGGTGATGGACCAGGAAGCCACCTGCCTGGGGAACTCTACCTCAAGACCAAAGCAGCAGCTCCAGAGGCAGGTGACTTTCTCTGCTCTCGGCTTCACACTGGGAAGGAGTGACTTAACTCTGAGTATTTTTATTTCCTGTTGAATCTGGCAGAAGAAAGCCACAGGGGTCTAGATAGGGTTAGAGAAACATGGAAATCTGAAAAGTACGAATGATTTCCATCTCAATTAGTTGTCTTGATTTACTTGCAGAACTATTTTATTTTCTCCCACTCCAAACCTCTCTGTTCCCATGCAGGGCATTAGGCATGCCTGCCCAGTGCTTCCCACGGGAGGACATCTGATTTCTGGCTTCAGGATTATCTCGGGGCCTATACTAAAGCACATTCTGTGGGTGCTTGTTTATGTAGCTTTATTCTGGGTCACCGTCATTGAAAACAGGGGCAAGTGATAGAAATCTTTAACTATACTTAAAAAACAAACCAACCAAACAAAAAGTAACAGACTTCTGGCTATCCTTGGCAGACTTCTGTTCCCTCGCGATGGCACAGCTGTCGTCCTATACACATGGTATACATGAACTTTCCTACTTGATCTGCTATGAAGTCTCACACAGTCACATGGCATTCTTCAGAGACCATGGTATCCTGGATTCTGAGGCGTTCACCTTTACTTGCTATTGTAATCATAATAATTTACTAATTGCATCGTAGACACAGACAACCTTCCATCCAGACACTTAAGTTTTCTGGTTGTAATATTTCATATGCAAAACCAAATATTGTGAGCTGGGGATGCCATTCAGTTGGTAGAGTGCTTGCTTGCTCAGTGTCCTGGGTTTTGTTGTTGTTACTGTTTTTGTTTGTTTCTGGTCAACGTGACACAAGCTAGAGTTTTCTGGGCAGAGAAACCTCAGCTGAGAAAACACCTTCATCAGGTTGGCCTATGGGGAAGTCTGTGCGTCACTGCCTTGATTTAGGGTTGACGTGGGAGGCCCAGCTCAGCCTCTCCATGTGCGGTGCTGCCCTGGGTCCTGGTCTCAAGAAGAAGGCCAGTGAGCAGGAAGAGGAGCTTGCTAGTAAGCAGCATCTCCATGGCTCTGCTTCAGCTCCCACCTCCAGGTTCCTGCCTGACTTGCCGCCCTGGCTCCCTCCACATTAGACTGTGATGCTGAAGTGTAAGCTGAGTAAGCCCTCTCCTCCCTAAGTTGCTTTTGCTTATCAGAAATCTAAGAGCAAATTAAGGCACAAAGCCCTGGTTTCAATTTCCAGTACAACATAATCAGTCATTGTGCTGTGCACATGAAAGCCAACACATCTGGGAGGTAGAGCCAGGAGTTCAAAGACAGGAGTTCAGGTAGAGCCTGGGCTCTGTGACACGGTCTCAAAATAAATAAATAAATAAATAAATAAATGAAAGACTGTGGGTTCACACTCCCTTCACGTGGGTTCTTTTGTGTCTTTATAAACAACCCACCACACTTTTCTTTTTGATTGCCAGTAATTTTCCTAAGCAGAAACAGAACACTTGGGGCTTCACAGTGAAAGTACAATTATAAGGAAGGAAGAAGGAAGGAAAGAAGGAAGGAAGGAAGGAAGGAAGGGAGGGAGGGAGAGAGGAAGAGAGGGAGGAAGGAAAGAAGGAGGAAGAAGGAAGGAAGGAGGAAGAAAGAAGGAGGGAGGGAAGAAAGGAGGAGGAAGAAAGGAGGGAGGGAAGGAAGGAAGAAGGAAGGAGGAAGGAGGGAGGGAAGGAAGGAAGTAAAAAGGAAGGAAGAGGGAGGGAGAGAAGGAAGGAGGGAGGGAAGGAAGGAGGAAGAAGGAAGGAGAGAGGGAAGGAAGGAAGAAGGAAGGAGGAAGGAGAGAGGGAAGGAAGGAGGGAGAGAAGGAAGGAGGGAGGGAAGGAAGGAAGAAGGAAGGAGAGAGGGAAGGAAGGAAGGAAGAAGAAAGGAAGAAGGAGGGAGAGAAGGAAGGAGGGAGGGAGGGAAGGAAGGAAGGAAGGAAGGAAGGAAGGAAGGAGGGAGAGAAGGGAGGAAGGAAGGAAAGACACTGCTATAGATCACTCCCAAACCTACACTGAGGGAAAGGCCACATGGTTCTCCATGTGAGCCCCCATCCCTCTGCCTTCTTCAAACTTCCGCCTCAAGCCCCAAGGAGCCTCCTTTCCTGTGGCCTCTTCATGTCTCCTGAGACAATCATAGGCTCTCTTTTGCTCCAAGTCTTCACACGCCTTGCCTGGGTACGCTGAGCATCCTTGGCATCTTTAGGGTCAACCGTCTGTATGTGAACAGGATGCTGGTATCCTTCACAAACGGACTGGTGCTCAGCCATTCCCACTGCTCTGGAGTATAAAGAAGAAATAAGCTATAGAAGAAATAAGCTTTCTGCTCTCGCTCCAGGTCTTGCGGTTGTCTGGGGCTCCTGCGTGACCGCTTCTCAGGGGCCACCCCCTGTGCACAGGAGCTTAGGAGAGAATTCAGCATCCAGGGAAGCCACCCCCCAGGGCTGGAGAGAGGCCAGTCCAGAGCAGGGGGAAAGGGCTCCAGTCCCGGGGGTCCTGGAGATCATGAGCCAGACAGGGGCCGCCCAGCCGCACGGGGCCAGGGCAGCACACTGTGCCCCTCAGGCCCCCGCCCCAGGCCTGGCTCCACTGCTTCCCCAGCAGCTCTCACTTGCAGCACACTCGGCTTGACTGACTTCTGCAAGCTCCTCTCACCGCCAGTCCTCCTGGCACAACTACACAACTGCTTTCCTTAAAATGCTCTTTCTCTCTCCCTCTTCCCCCTCTCTCCCTCTCGCTCTTGCTCTCTCTCTTCCTTTCTCTTTTCCTCTCTCTCTCCCCACCCCCATGTGACACCACTCACTGGAGCACACTGTCCCCTGCATTTACCCAGGGTCTGCTCTGCAGCTGCTGTGGTCACCTGCGAAACCCCGGGCCCTACAGGGAATCATTCCTACACCTGAGGTGCTGTGTGCTAGGGAGGTGCCAGCTTGGCTGAATATGGACCAAGGAGGTTTTTGCTCTGGCTGGAGCGGGGACCAGCTGTGCTCCATGGCTCTGTCTGCCTCTTTTCCTGCCTCCGTCTCTCAGCAGCCTCCTTTTAAAGACCAGCAGAGCTGCCAGAGGCCTCTCTCAGCTTCTGCTAAGGGCAGTAGGATTCTCCTCACATGTGCTTCCTCCCAGTCACCCTCTCCTGGGTGTGACCCTGCCAGGCACTGAAGGATGTGTCTCTACACATCCAGGCTGGCCAGCGCTCACTCAGCACCATCTGAAGACCCTCAACTTGGACACACACTCACATCTTAGTCTCTCAAGCTCCTCTACAGAAGCCCCCGTCTGCGAAGGGTCTGGGTGCCGGGGGTTCCTGGTGGCTCCTAGCAGGTGCTTTCTTCGCACACTGTACTCCTGAGTCTTGGTTTAAAAAGCGCACCCCGCTTTCTGAATCAGCATCCAAGATCAAATGAACCCCATTTAAGGGAAACCACATGACAGAATAGGCAGGTATGTCAGGGCCCCAACTCTGTGGGTCCATCACCTACCAGCATATGAAGCCCCCAGTCCCCTTTGGCTGAGTTCAAATAATGAGAAAGAAAGAAATTTACAAAATGAACATTGCAGAAAGGGGTAAAGAAGACAGAGGAAGAATCCGACGGTTAAGGAGACAAGAGAACATTGTTGTTCTGCTCTGGTCAATGGCATGAGGGACAGCCCGTCCATCAGAGCCCACAGGGAGCGCTGCCCTGTCTGCAGCTTGCAGTCCTCCTCTTGGTGCACAGCAATAAGAAGTGGAAGTCCTCCCCATGATGCCAGCCCGAAGATTTCCCATGATTCCTGTCCTAACGACTGACCTGGCAGATCTCAGGCACCACAGAATGCATTCCATGACCCCCCTTCCATGTCCCTCTCCGTCCTTCCCTGACCCCCACCATTGGGAAGCTGGCCACAGGAGACCCTGTCTGACAGAGGACTGAGCAGCCTCTCCTGTCATCTCAATCATCCTCAAGGTCCCACCTAGATGTTTGCTGTACTCAGCGGACCTCCAGACAGCACCTGTACCTCCAAACAGTCACAAGCCATGAGGTGAGGGTGTCCCTATTCCCTGTCTTCTGCATGACCTTCTACCATGGAAGGACATGGGTTATAGGACGAGGCCCTCGTGGGTATGGGTGCCAGCTGAGTGCTGTGGTCAGAGTGTCTGGCCCAGAAGCTGCTGCCCTATCATGGTTCACAGGCAGGTGTTACTGGGCATTCAGGGACAGTCATGGGGCAGCTGGTATCAGCTTTGCTCCCCTGTCAAACAGGGTGGTGAGGATCTCAGCTCCTCAAGCGGTTTTGGGGCCATCCTTTGCAGAGCTGGCTGAGGGACTGGGATCGGGGACTGTGGTAAGGGAACCCCAGAAGGACAGCCAGCTGGGTGGGCAATGGCCAGCAGAGATGGCTTTCCCTTGATTCTAGCAATAAAACCAACCAGGTAAGCTAGAATCCTGCCCATGCTTTGGAGAGGACTCAGGCTTCTGGAGACGCCATTCGCCTATGCTGTACCATCAGACAGCAGAGGGAGCCCAGAAAAGCCACCTCTGCTACAGTAAGGCTGAGTTAATGCCCTTCAGTCCTTCCGTCTGCTAATAAGCCACACACACACACACACACACACACACACACACAAATCAAACAGCACCATATTAACAAAAAGAAAGCATCAACCAGGCCTCAGGACACTCCTGAGCTGGCAACTACAATCCCTCTAACTTCCACGTGTCTCACTGAGTGGCTTGCAATTTTAAATCATGTCTGCCTAGAGGAGCAGCTTGTGGTTTAGGATGGGAAGCATGCTGTACTTGCTCGCATGCTTCTTTGGCCATCCTCCAGACTCTGGGGTTCTCCGAGGTCCTGTTTCATTTCAAAAGCTGTGCATTTCTTGCCTGTATGCCTCTGTATAACAGGCATGCAGGTACTAATTTGGGAACCATATGCTTGGCAGGTTAAAGTTTCTGAGAAGAGTGAACTCCAAATAGCTGCTCTCTGGAACAACGCTCAGGCCTGAGCATGCAGGAGCATTCTGGTCACTGAGGCTTAGCACACAGGGAGTGGACACATGCCTCGGACACTGGGGACTAATGGGCAACCTTCCCTTTGCCACACTTCCTTGGACGGTCACATTCCACCCTCAAGATACATGCAATTTGGTACCAATTAAATGGTTGCTTAGCATCTGCTTAATTTATAGGAAGGACCAGTAATGTTTCAGGACATCACAGGCCCAGGCAGAGCAGGAGGAGGCCACCTTGGAGGAGCCAGCTGCACTGGCATAGGGGCAGGTGGCAAGAACTCTGCCTACACTCAGTAACGTTTGCAAAGATAGAATAGACACACCCCAATTCTCAGGAATGACTATTCAGTAAGCAGAACTGTCACTAACAACATTAGATTTTAGGGTCTCTGTCTAATTTTGAAGCAGGAGAGAGTTTGCTTTGGGGATATTTGCACAAAAATATTTCAACCTGAAAATTTACTCATAAAGCCAGGACAGCTATCTGAAAACACAGAGCCAAGTCAAATGGAAAGGCTTTCCTGAAAGCTGTGGTGAGGTCAAGTGCTTCCGGGGAACTCACTGTTTCTGACTTCATTAGAGGAGCCAGTGCTTTCCCCATTTGCGTGGCTAGTGACCACACCACTTATGGAGAATTGAACTCACCTAGACAGAGCAGGGTCTGTTAAGTCATGGGAGAACGAGCCAATGGGTAACCTCAGCAGAGGAAATCAGGACATCGGCACAAGTGCACGGAGCAAAGGGCAGTGCTCACGTGGCCCGGTCATCATGTTAATGATCATTGGCTAACAGAGGCACAGCAGCCAGGGCGCACACTTAGGGATGATCTGCAGGCGGTCCTGCAGCTTGATGCGCCCTCTCCTCTGGGGTTAGTTCCAAAGGCCTCCAAGTAGCACGGGAAAACCTGCTGGGTATTGCGAAATAAACCATCAAAAGGGAAGTTGCTGAGCATTCTGCAGGAGTCTCCGTCTCTGTGTCGGGAGGGAGAGCGGGCCAGCAGCATACTTAACTCACTGCTCAGAGATGATCAAAGCCTCAAAAAAAAAAATGCAGCATTCAAAGGGACTCAGAGAGAAAAGGCGAGGATGGCTTCTAATCACCTAACAACTTATTTTTGGCAGTTTTTACCCAATCACCTTCCCTAGAACTAGGACACCTGCATGAATAGTAGGCAAGACGTACTAGTGCCAACCATCACGATTTGGTGCCTGTGGAAAAGCGGGTACATGGGTGTGTTCATACAGGCATGTACGCATGTAAGCACACACAGCATTTGAAGCCCATGTGAAAGAAAAAGCAGTTAACGAAGGGTTTTTTTGAGATGATGAAGGACGGATTTAACCCAAGCATGTCTTATGAATTTATAAGAAAAACAACACTTACTGAAACAATGGGAAAAGTTCTGCCGGCATGCACAGTGACCATGAACTTAAATGTGCATTTTTGCTGTCAGCACCCTAATTTAAAAGCATGCAGAAGTCAGACCTCACCGATGACATTACTGATGCCCTGGACCAAGATCAGGTCAAGGAGATTTGGTTCTCAATAGGGGAGAGAGAGAGAGAGAGAGAGAGAGCGAGAGAGAGCACTCAGAAGTAGAGAAAGCTTCCCGCTCTTCCAGATGGCCAGAGTTTGCATCCCAGCATCTACGCCTGGTGTCTCACAACACCTGCTGCCCTAGCTCCTGGCATCTGACACCCTCCTCTGGCCTCTGTGGGGTCCAGCACACTGTGTGGCTCTCTCTCTCTCTCTCCCTCTCTCACACAGGTGGGATTTGTATGTATTTGTATACATACAAATACATGTCAAGAAAAATGAGCATGTTTACAGATATTTGTAATACAGTCTAATCAGTTACATTCCAGAGTGGTCGGGGCCATTTGGAGACAGTCACTCCCAGCGCATGGCTTCCAGGGTTATTCGCAAGGCCGGGTGGTGGAGGACACAGCCTGCCAACCTATCTGCAGAAAAGGCCACAGAGGGGCCTCCCAGGAGACGCTCCCACCACACCCACCTGTGCTGCCCAGCACGAGGGTTCTCCTTTTGGGCTGAGGAGAAAGGAAAGTTGCAACCAGAGGCAGTAAGTCTGGCCCATAGCCCTCATCTCTGCCTCCCCTCTCTCCACGGTCAGAACACCTGCAGCCTACCCCACCTTCTCCCTCCACAGGCTCTGGGCTCCTCCACTTCCAAGGTAACATCACCCTCTGTTGGAGATCACACCTAGTGCCGCCAGCCACCGACATCCCGGGAAACTTTGAACCTGCTCACACCAGAGCCCTTTTCCTCTTTAGAGACACGAACTGTTTTTCTGTCATGTCCCCATGAAATAAAGCACAATGGCAAACTGTTCAGTTGTCCCTGTGATCACTGACGAAATATGTGACAAGGCCTATTCATAGCCTCAATTACAGAATAAGCAAATATGGAAGCACAAATACCTCTCATATATATATATGAATTGGCAATGAAATTTATGCTAGGCAAGTGCTCTACAGCTGAGGTACACCCTCAGACACACAAAGATTTAATAGTAGATGCATTAATTCAAGAGGACCCTTTCCCTGAAATTTACAGTTGCTTGTTTATAGTTTCATTTTTATTACATGTATTTATAGAGGGGTCGTGCCATGTTGTGTTTGTGTGTGGGGGTAACTGTGAGAGCTGCTTCTCTCCTTTTACCACGTGCGTTCTGGGCATCGGTTCTTTCACTGAATCATCCCACAGACTCTCAATTTGCTTTTTTTTTTTTTAACTTTTAAGAAGATGTTTTCAAATGAAGGTTGTTTCAATGACAGCTATGGAAAATGCAAAGCCATAAGGCTGCATCCATGGTTTCACATTTGCTTCCTACTCCCACATAACTGCTCCTTGAGCAACCACAAGTGCAAGCCCTCAGTATACCCAGCTAAACCCAGAGCTGACGACCACGTGATCGCCACGTGCTGAGGCCGGCGCTGCTGAAAACAAGCCAAAGCAACAGGACTGTACAGCGCATGCTCCTTCCAAGAAGCATGGGGATCAGGCAGGGGGGCGGACGCATCCTATGGGGTAGTGTGCTATGTGGGTATTTAGCAATTTCTTCCTAAATAAGCTCAACAGAAAATTCTTTCAATCATTTCACTTCCAATTTTTTCTAGATTATATTTTTGAAGGAAAAGTTTTCCCTGTCTTCTTTTTATTAATCTGGATTGAAGAAAAGCACACATTTCATTTATTGTCAGGATTACAGATTCTTATTAAACAAACCAGAGCTCATTATAAAATCAATATCAACTTAACCACCATGCCCCCAGGAGGAACACAAAAAGGTCACTCTAAGAAATTCAAACAGTTTTCTTGCTGCAAGGACATGATTTTAATTACAGATACTATTAATTAGAGCTGTCACTGGGAAGAGGGTTTTTATATTTGTTGTTGTTTTTAATTATCACAAACTCAGTCATAAGTATGCATTTTCTACTCACAGTTTTATAAAAATTAGTCATTTCTGCATGCAAGTCCAACCTTTCATTCTATCAATATTTTATATTTGAATTTCAAAGTATATCAAAGGATGCCATGCTTCCTAGAAACCTCTGTCCTATGATCTCTGTCTCTCACACACAGAACTGGCGAGTGAGATTATTTATTTATGCTCTGACACTAGCTTGGCCCTGGGGACCTGGCATCCTCTATTGATGGTCTTGCTCAATAGAATTTCTGGGTAAATTCTTACTAGTTTATGTGACATTTTTTTCCAGGCTGCTTCTTCAAACATGGTTTTTCTTTGGCTTTGAAGCAAAGCTATGTGTTCTGTGCCTGAAATGCCATCTTCAATGCATTTGAAGTTGCCATTTCTTTATAAGAAAAAGATCATCCTGACCAGGCTTGTGACCCCCTTCAGAAAACTAGAGCTGTTCTCCATCCAGTGATGATGATAAGAATTTTGAAATGGGAGCAAAAGCTGTCTCCTCATCTCTTTTAAGCACAGGGGCTTTATGAATTCTTCTCAACTTGCCATGTGGGGCAAAGGCAGGACAGCCACAGAGCAAGCTGCAGCCAGTGAAGACTAGCTGAGGGCGGCTGCTGGGCAGAGGTATTTCCTGGAGAACCTGCGAGCTCACTGAAGCAAATTTGACAACAGGGCAGACAGCATTTGCTTTATACATATTGTGACATGTGAGCTACCGACAAGATGTTACACAGCACAGCCTAAAAGACAAATGATTCAATAAACGAGAGGAAAATCTTACAAATGCATATTGATTAAACCTTCAAAAGTAGCAATCAAGTGAGTTATTTAATATTCCTAAATAAGAAATATTTAGATTTAAATGATACTTTATATGAAGAAAATTGAATTCCCTGATTTCTATTCTATATCTCCTGGGTTTGCATTGCTGGCGAGTGAAGTCACAGTTTCATCATAGAAAGTCATGAATTATGAAACATACACTACCGAGCTCCCCCAAATTATGGGATGTTGTGTACGCCTCTTGTGTTTGAACCTGCCTCTCAGGTGCCTCCAGGCTCCTCTCTGGACTGTCTGTGCTCCCAGCACACACCTGCCACTGCTGCGTCCTGAAGACGTGTGCACTTCACACTCCATTTATCAGCATTAGGCTTCCCTCCCTCTCCCGGGTAGCAGCGGAGGTGGCAACAGAGCAGGTCAAAAGATCCCTTCCTGTAAGACCCCAAGGAAGCTGATGGTGTGAGAGCCATCTTCAAACATCTACACAATCAATTCACGCTGCCACTGTGGCGTGTTTCATTAATAGTGGCCACATTAAGATACAGATGATGCATAATTCATGCATTGTGCTTTTTCCACATTTCTAATTAGCAACCTACTTTCACAGCCAGCACAAGACTGTCCAAGAACGGAGTAAGATTAACACAGAGCCATAAAATCGTGGTTGCAAGGTATTTACATGAATGCTAATGAGAAGCCTCAAATTGTCGTCATAAAAGAGCCCAAACTATGAGTTAATGAAAGAGTGTAAGAATGGGGGGGGGCACAGCTGCCACCAAATAGAGTGTGCTAAATGCAACAGGGTGCTTTGAAAAGTTGTCTTTACCTGGTAGGCTTCAGTGGCATCTGCGCTGGGGTCACCTCCTAGTCCAGACAACTTATCCTTCAGCTTATAGTGCGAGTTGTGACGGAGACAGTAGGCAAAGCTGGAAGCCAGGAGCACCCCCAGGATGCAGGCGATGGAGAGGAAGGTGAGCACAATGAACTTGGTGGAGTCCTCTTGCTCTTCCTGGGGCGGCAGGAGCTTGAGCTTCCCTTTCTGGGGAAGGAGGAGGGCGGGTTAGTGCTCAGGATGTGACAGAGCAGAAGCAGAGCCTCCCCACCCCATGCAGAACTCCACGCTTACCATGGCATCAACACAGGGGGAAGGGGGCGTGCAGGGGCAGGTTGGGAAAGAAACTCCAATGCCACAGCACCCCCAAACTGTGAAGCACAAGGCAAGAGCAAACACAACGGTGGGCTTTTCCAAACTTAATGTAACACATTTGGTGCCTAATTGGCTACTTCAGGTAAAACAGTGTGCGTCCTTTCTAGTCAGGTTGTCCAGAGACTACAGCTCAGCACATGCGCGGCTGAGGTGGGTAGTGTTAACAGAGCTAAAAACTGCCCAGCCCCAAGAGAGGGCACTGGCCTGAGTCAGCCGAGCTCAGGGCCTTGGTTCCTGGCACTGAAAGCGTTCTATTGGCTAGCCCAACCACCCAACCACCTCAGCCACTCTTTGTGTGGGATAAGGCTCAAACTCCAGCTCCCAGTGCTGAACACTGTACCTTAAAAGAGGACAGGGTATTTAAGAACAGGGACGCTCACTTCTCGTCTTGGGGGAGTAGGTGAGAAAATCCTTTCCTGCACGTCACTCAACTCCAGGGCAGATAGCCAGATAGCGCCCCCCTCATTAGCTTCATTAGGAGGTGTATTAGCAACAATTAAACACGCCACAGGAAAATGGAAGGGCCGCCGGCAAATCGCCCAGGACTCCCGGCCAGCAACCCCCACAATTACTCGGGAAATGAATGGAAGAGCACGCCCTGCCTCCGTCCTGGTTGCTACGAGAGGAGAACAATTAGCGAACTCCTTTCCGCCGCCTAATTTCGCGTGGTAACAAAATGGATTTTTCCCCATGAATGCCTGGCCGGCCTATTCATTATCTCTCTTCTATTAGTAATTTTCTGCTCTGCTTTCAGCCTTCCAACTCTTCGTTTCCTCCAGTCTCTGAGTGTACACAGTGTCTCTTATGTCAGCCCGGGCCCATTTTTATCTTGTAATCATAAAGGCCACCAAAGCAATTATCGCTGGTCTTGACTGGAAAAGCTGGTCATTAATTAGCCTGCTTTTTTGCCTTCGGTGCGCGGATTAGCGGGCGCCGGACCGAGTTAATGGAAACGCGGGTTAAATGAGAAAAAACGCTGGGATTTCCTGCCTGGGTGCGCGGCTTGGTTCTGCTTGCCTCTGGACCTGGGAGGTTCCTGGGCTGCAGCAACGGATGAACAGAGAAAGGAAAGGAGACCAAAGGCCAGGCCGAGGGGACCATGGGGCGGGGACGCCTCGCCCCTGGCCTGAGTGGCCAGAACCCAGCGGCTGCCACGGGCCAGGAGCACACAAGGACGCGGAGAAGGCTGTGGGACCTTCCTCCTCTTTCCAGGCTTCCTCCTGGGTCCCCTCCCCCTTCCACTCCGGCCCGGCCCACACAGGAGTGCTTCTAGAAAGAAGTCGCGGGGAATCTCGCGTCCCTCCGCCCAGCCAGCAAAGTCCCCTTTCCACTTTCCAGGCTACGCGTCTTTGCCCGGCACCTGCAGACGCCCAAACCACACAAATAACTCTTTCGGCCAGTGCCTCCGTGGCCCACAAGGCTGTCCTTCTCACAGGACAGGCAACTGGGTGCAGAACGCGTAAGAGCAAGCCATTTCTCCACCAGGGAGCCCAGGCATCGCTTGCAAAGCAGAGCAGCACGCTCCCCAGGGTTCAGAGAGGTCCCAGATCTGTCAGGGCGGGAGCTGGTCACACTCCGCCCCATCGGTGGCTGCCTTCTCGGCTGCCCCAGCCTGTCTCTCCTCTTCTCAGAGTACCACAACAAAGACAGTGGAAGGAAGACTGCTCCAAGCGCTCCTGGGCTGCCGCAGGGGTCCTGAGCCAGGGTGCAGCCCAGGCTTTGGGCGGACCTGTCCTGCGTGGCGCTGGAACTCCATCCTCCCCAACCTCACTTCCAACATGAAGCATCTCAGCTTTAGGTTCTCAGATAGCTCTAAGTACCAGCCACAGAGAGCCATACCGACAGCCCATCAGTACGCTCTGCTCTGCACCGGACCTACGCTTCCACAGCTCCACATCGCCAAAGGCCCAGAGGAAGAACACAATTGCTGCCAGGTTGACGGTAGTGCCAGGTGAGCGGGCACTCCGGAGCCACAGGAAGAGGCAGGCGGTGCTCCAGAAGTGAACCTGGCCCCAGACTGTGGGACAACCACACCCCGTGAACAGCCTGGCACAGAAAAAGAGGAGGAGGTGTCGCAGCTCAGCAGGTTTCATCCTTCTAGGTTCCACTTTAAACCAGTTGCTGCCTCAGCTCCTCCTGGCTGCCTCTCCTCTAGAGCACCGGGATTTACTGAGACTCAACCAAACTGTCAAGGTGAGAGCAGAAACCCATTCCCCTGGACCACACAGGAGAACTGAAGAGAGCAGGCCACCTGCACGGGAGTGCCCTCAGCTTGCCCAGGCCTCCATTCTGGGCCTGAGGAGTGGCTGGTGCCCAGGGATAGTGCCAGCTATACTGCTGTCCCCAGACCTCCTTAGCCACCTGGGAGGGGGCTCCCACCACTGGCAGAGGACCCAGATCTGAAGCTAAGGGCTTCTGGGCATGGATAGGAGAGTACCCTGGAAGATGGGCAGAGTGGAGGCTGAAGGGGAGAGAGATCTGATAGAGGGGTAAGGTGGACTCCTTTGAGTCGATATTGAGGTCTGGATTTTAACTGACTGATGTCATCTCAAATGTGAAAATTATCTCTTAGGGGTTCTCTGTTAGTTCATGAATCTTGATGTAGTAGCCCACTCCCAGGTTGCTTAGGCATCTGTGATGTCATTATTGGTCTCCCATAGGGGCCTGGGATAAAAGGACCCCTGCCTCTTACCTCCCTCTCTTGCTCTCTTGCTTCAGGGTGCCCACTTCCCCTTCTCTCTCTCTCTCTCTCTCTCTCTCTCTCTCTCTCTCTCTCTCTCTCCCTCTCTGTCTCTCTTTCTTTTTCCCTCTCTCCATCTCTGTCCAATAAACTCTTTTATATCATATTTATTGTACATGTGTGACATCATTTTTAAATACTACCATTCTCTGTCTGACAATAGCTCCAAATGCCCTGCCCTGGAGGGTTGGAATGGGATGGGGAAGAGCTGCCAGCTTTGGGTCAGGCCATAAGAATCCTAGAAGAAATAAAATTTCCTAAAACTCCTTATTTTAATGTCAGCTGAACCTCCTTTTCTAGGGATAGTGGCTGAGTTAACCTAACCTCCTATCACCTTTCTCTTTGTGGAGCTAAAAAACAAATTTAAAAATACTTGTTAACTCAGAGCCTCGAGAGAAAAGGTGAGCCCACCGGAAGCTTCAAAGCGAGCTTGTCCCTGTGCAGACCCGAGTGCAGCTGGTGTGTGCCCGGTCCCTGTCACACTGGTGACTTCCAGGGAGGAGCAGCTTGGTGTGGACCACAGGCGGCTTTCCTGGGCCTCCCGGATGACAGCCTGGACTAATTAAAGACATCTTATCAGTCTTGACTTGAAATTGAAAGAAAATGATGTTTAAATATTTATGACTTGACATTTACAGTCAGATGTCTTTTAAACTCAGAACACCTTCTGCACAGTGGAAGATCTTTCTGAAAGTTTGGAGCAGCTCTGAGACACTCTCAGAAGCAAGTTGTTAGAGGTGCTGGGGGGAGTCTGTGCATCTAGCATACAGAAGGCACAGCACTATCAAGTAAGTTCCCAGCAGCAGAACAGGGTGGGCAGAGGTGATCAGAAACAGCCAGGCCCAGCTGCGCAGTTCAGAGGCAGGCCGAGTGAGGGAGAACTGAGTGTGAGCATGCCCTGCTCCCCGGGCACCTGCAGCTCCGCAGACTTAGACCATGCAGTACTGCAAAGGCTGTGAGGCCAGGTCAGCATGGCATGGGAGGGCCAGGTCACGGAGCCACTCTTGGAAATCATCTACAGGCCTGGTGCCCCGGCTGAGCTCAGCCCTCCCACTGCTGCCTGAAACGCACTTGTGCTGTCAGTGACAAGACTTCTGAGCCACCCTTGACAATCACCCTTGTAACTTTTTAAAATGTTTGGTAAGCTGAGGGGAGTGGGATTCAAGACGTAGAGTCAACTGTGAGAAGTAAGCCACACCAATGCAGAACTCTACGGTGAGCAAAGGTAGACATGGCAACAAGACAAAGATTTCCCGCAAGGCTGTGAATTACCACAAGGCTGTGAATTACCACAGCCAATTCACAAGAGCCAGGCATCTGAGCCTCTGACTTGCAGTTTAAAATCTGCCTGCACACACACATACAAGTTATGGGCATAAACATGCAGCGTCATTAGCACCACATTTCTGTTGCTGACACACTCACTCTGGATTTCTAAGGAACCTGATTTGCAGCCTTGCTCCAGCTCCCGCTGTATTAACACACCACCCCCAACGCCAGGCACACATTCTGATCTGCAGAGGACTTTACTAAAGATAAGGTGAACAGTATGTCCCTCCCTCTCTTTTAGGGACCCATGGTATTATGACTGCAAAACCTCCCCCGTGGGAAACAGAAATTAGTCTCAGAGGCTATTAATGAGTTACTGTAACAATTTGTTCTTGGCTAGATGGGCATCTTAGAGAATTATTTGGAAATTTCTTCCTAAATTTACTAAGCTATATTTATTGAAATGTAGCTGCTGTCACTTTAAAACTGATCACAGTTTTTAGTGAAGCATTTTTTCAAGCCTGGACAAGTGACCAAACTTTAAAATGGGGAGGGGAGAAGGGTGTCTTGAAATATTTTAAAGTATTTTTTAAAGCTGTTAACTGAACTATTTTTAATTTGGAATTTGCCACAGAATTCTAATAAATGAGAGAAGTCAGGCGGAAATAATCATGTATTAATTCTCTGCATTACAAAATCTTTTCAGAAGCTATTATCAGAGCAAGAGGCGCTGCGGTCTGAATTCAGGGTGGGAGAGGGCCTTTGTGCAGCTGAAAGCTATTGTTCCCCTCTACGGATGAAATTGTACTTGCAAATCTGCCACTCAAATGGCTTAAAAAAAGCTTATATGGGCAAAAGAATCTCCCAAGAAATAATTATTTTTAAACATAAACTTCAATGAAAATAAGTTAGGTGCTGATTTTTAAAAAGGCTGTTTGTTGAAATTTTTAGGCACACACGTAAGTGAATGCACAAAAAATAATAACTTATTTGCTATCTTGAAGCACTCCTAAAATAGTTGTTCTAGAAAAACGCTCTGTTTTAGACTAGGGAAGATTCATGATACCGATGTCGAAAGCGAGGGAAGACAGCGCTCTGAGCTCACTCTGAGCATTGCTTTTTAACCACAAATCGTCCAGGGTGGAGGAAGCAGCCAGCGTGGAGAACAGGCCAACACGGTCAGTCCAAAAAGGAGACGTGCCCCTCGCGTTTTCAGATCCACTGGCTGCCTCTCCATCACATCAGAAATCAAAACCGCCGGGCACCCTCCGCGCGTGCTCTCTCGGCCTGTGTGAGGCCTGGCGTGCCCACAAACTCATGGTCAGGAGTTTTCTAGGGAAATGTCCTGCGACTGAAGAGGGACATTTGGCCACCGGTCTGCTCCAGTCCCGGCCTCCCCCCAACGCGGAGAATCAACTCCCTTCAAGACTGGGTTATCTTTTTTTGTCTTCACCTGCTTCCCCTAGGCCGGGAAGGCCTTGGCGGAGGATGGCTGGTCAGGCCCTGGGTCTGGAGACCCGGGAGCTGACTGCATGGCGGCAGTCCTTAGTCCCCTCCCCCACGCCGGGAGGCTGACCGCACAGGCCTCCGCTTTCTCACCCCTGTTCCCTTGTCCCCCACCCCCTAATTCCCAAGATCCTTGCCGAGGTCGTGGAGATCAGACCACGGCTCAGGACACAAAAGGTCGAGGATTCCTGGGAGCCTCGGGTATTCACAACCCCGAGAGGGTCCTAACTGGGACAATGCCGCGGCCCAGCCTCCCGGGCCACAAAGCGCGCCGGCCAGCCAGCCGAGGGGAAAAGGATTAACGTCCCCAACTACGCCCGTGTCCATCCAAGAATACCCAAAGTATCTGGCACCACCGCGGCTGACCAGCATCCCCTCCCGGGGCCGCCGTGCTCTCGGGAGCCGAGCTGGGCAGATAGGCAGGGGCGGGTGGGCATTGCCTCCTGTGTGGGTGGAGAGCAAAGAGCTTCCACCTTCTTTCTCCGCTTCCTCACATCTGCTTGATCCCTAAAATCTGTCTGTCCCAGCTTGGTGGAAAGCGAGGACCGCTAAGCCCTTTATTCCAGGCGGGAAGGCTCTCGGGTGACAAGTGGGCCGGGTACCAAGGGAAGCCCGAGGTCTCCCGCCTTCAATGGACAACTGAAGAGCGGGGCAGAGGCGCGCAGAGGGACGGGACCCTGGCGGGCAGAGGCGCGGCGCTCGACAGGTGGACCGCCGCTCAGCCAGCGCTACCGACGGATGAGCAGGGCCCTGGAGACCCCGAGGCTGCCCCTCTTCCTTCAAGCGGTCCAGCCTGGAGCGTCGCGGTGCAACGAAAACGCAAAGGGACTCTAGCTTTAAAGTCAATGCTGTCGACTTGGGGGACTACCCAGCTGTCTGGGGGCGCAGCTTCCGTAACCGCATATCAGGCGGGTTTTCAGAAGGGAGCCGGCAGTCAGAAAGGAAAGAAACAGCTCTTGTTCAGACAGCTCTGAGTCAGAAGTTTCTCTGGCGAGCGCGCGACCGCCCCACCTGGCGGGGGTTCTCTGATGGATAGAGGGTGGGAGAAAGCGCAGGTTCCCCTTGGGTGGGAGGAGGGGGAAGCTCGGAGGTGCTTCTTTGAGAGGCTGGGTTGGGGGGGGGGGTAACCACATTCTCCTGGACCGCCCCACCTGCTTCGCTAACGCTCCGCCCCGGGCCCACTCCGACCTCTTAACTGGCTGCCAGCTGGGATGGCATAGAGGCACACTCTGGGACCCCAGAGAGGAGAGCAAAGAGATTTCCAAAATGTGGTCAGAGGAAAACGATCCACACGGGTCTCCTCTATGCCGCTACTCATCCTGTCCTTCATCCATCCTCCCTCTTTCCCCATCATACCCGGCTCCATCTCTGTGTCCGCACCACCTCGCATCCCTGAGGCCGTTTTCTCCAACTTCTGAATTTCTGAGAGAGCCGTCCTTGTGACAAGCCGAGAGGAGTCCTCCAGGGGAGAAGTCCTACGGCCCACAGTCCCATTCTCCCCCGGGGAAGTCTCCAGGAGGTGCAGGCTCAGGGCATCTGACTCTCCCTTCTAATCCGTGCGCTCAGAAAGACCTGCCACCATGGGCGCTCTGCCTCCGCCCCATCTGGAGACAATTCCAAACGCGGGTCTTTCCTGGCCGAGCCTTTGACACGTGTGCTGCGGCGGCGGCAAGTCAGTTATCCCCTGAATTAGGCGAGATGCCCCTCGAGCACATCCTCACCGCGAGGAGGGCTGTTCCGCGCCCTGCTGCCACCGTGCGTGGTGATGCCTGGAGAGCCTCTCTTCAGCCCTCCTGCCCCACCCCGCTCCTGTCTCCTCTGCCAGGGCCCACCCGACCGCCCCTCTCGGCGCTCACGGCAGGGCTGGCCACCCCTGGTTACCTGCGGCTGGGCGGACGCTGGGTGCCCAGGGGAGCAGGAAGAGGTGGGGGTGTGCGCCCGGCCCACCGGCTTCGGGGTGCAGCGGCCGCGGCCGCAGGCGACAGCGCCATCCTCGCAGCCAACCGCTTCCCCGTGTCGGAACCACTGCCGAGCCGGGCCGTCCTGCTTCGGACCACAAACTTCTCCGGCGGCGGGTGGAGACAAAGGTACCGCGCGTCCCGGCGGCGGCGGCTCCCGCTCGCAGCCGGCGGGTGCAGGCAGTTCTGGGAGGCCTCTGGGGCGGCCCGGCGTGCTCCGCCCCGGCCCGGCCCCCCGGCTAGGCACGACGGGTCCCGACGCTGCGTGGGCGGGTGCAGGGTTCAGCCCGGACGGTCCCCGCAGGCGGCCGGCCGCGCGCGCAGCTCCAGCCCGCACGGCCGCCGCGCCCCGCCTTATATCCGGGCCCGCGCGCACCCGGCCGGCGGCGGCGCGGCTCGCGGCCCAGCCACCGGTTGCTATAGCGATGTCGTCGTCTCCCCCCCCCCCCCCACATGTTGCTGACAGCAATTGGCTAAGGGGCCGCGGCTCTCCATACACCCTTATCCGCCCCACACTATGAATGGACATAAGCTTTGTCAGTCATTGGTGAGGCGCCGAGCCGGGCCTGCACCGGTTCTTTCTTTCAGTCTTTTCTTTCATCCCTGAGTTGCACTTTATTCTGGCCAAGTTCGGAGTAGCACTGGGGTGAGGGAGTGAGGCCTTGGCTAGAAAACTGCCCTTTGCTCATTGCTGCGTAGAAACTCTCCAAAAGGAAAAAAAAATACAGTAAGCCAAGCCTTTTCTTGCCTTTCCCATCAGAAGCATGTTAATTACCTGGGTCACACACACACACACACACACACACACACACACACACACCGTACAGGGACCCCAGTTTCTAAGACCCACATGCTCACAGGAAGCAGCCTGTTGAGAGCAGGTACCAATGAGACTTTGCCACTATTTGGTCCATGCGGCCGCTCACCCAACATGCTGCTCTGAGACAGCAATGAAATCCCAGCAATTCTTCCAGTATCCTTATGCTCTTGGCTCTCGTGCTTTCCCTAAAGGACACCCTCCCTTTCCCTAAAGGACACCCTCCCCACCGTGTGTGTGTGTGTGTGTGTGTGTGTGTGTGAGAGAGAGAGAGAGAGAGAGAGAGAGAGAGAGAGAGTCGCTGGAGCCTACCCAGTTACTTGACTCCCAGCGCAGACCTGAGGCGGGAGTCCGAGTGGGTTTGTGCCAGCCAAGAGGTTTCCCTTCCCTGAGCGCTGACTCTTCGCTAGCGCAGCATGCTCCCACTCACTCCTGGCTCTTGCTTCCCACCCCTTGTTTGCCCCAGGGGCGAGGCCACAGGTTGGGCACCCTGGTGTGCCGCTCCCCCAAGGAGCGGCCAGGAGCCAGAGAGCCCAAACCCAACATCTGTGCGCACAATGCGCTCTTCAAGGCCCACAGCTGCAGGAACAAGGGGAAGAAGGAAAGTGTGGGGGAGCGGAGCCTGTCATACGCAGATGACAGTCTGCGAGGGCTCTTTAGTTCCTCTTTTTCTGGAAACCCCTCCGCCCCCCTCCGCCCCATCCCTTCTCCTGCCGCCTTCCCTTTGTTCCCTGCACTTGGGACAGCTGGAGACAACGGTGGCTTGCACCACGGACACACCCCGCGCACACCCGGAGGCCCAGGGCCTTGTCTGGCCCGGACAAACTCTGTAGCCCCCACTGCAGCTCAGGTGGGGAAAGCTTGGTAGAGCCTTGCCTTTTCATCCACGGGGCGAACAGCCAGCCCTGCCCAAAGCAAAGGGCAGCAGCTCCCGCAGCTAGGCAAGGGCCAGACTCTCAAAATGATGCCCAGTGCTCTCAGGTGCCCGCCTCTACCCAAGCGGTTTCTCAAGGACCACTTCCGGCTGCTACTCTTTTGTTCAGTTAGTTTTAATTTACAGGGGCTGAAGGAGGGAACTGCCGAGGCCTGGGGTGGTGGTACAACCTGCCCCAATCTTTTAGGCCTGTGTAGGTTACAAGACTTCATGGGAAGATGAGTTTGAGCGGTGGCGAAGAGGAGGAACCTGGCTTTTTCCAATAGTGGCTTCTCCTGTGATACAGCAGGGGCAAGGAGTTAACTGTTTGGGCTCCGGGTGCCCCTTTGCCACAGGTCACCCTAACCCTAAACCAGCTGACCCCTTTAAACCTGGTTGCTGCGCGGTGACCCTCTCCAAGGCCCTCCACTGGGTTCTCCAGAGAAAAGCCGTCCATTCCTCTCCACAGGCCGAGGACTCAGCAGTGCTCTGAGGCCAATCGGCTTTAGGCTTGCTGTGGGAAGGACTAGGATGGCGGCGGGGCGGTTCTTCTCAAACCCTGCCATCATCCTTAGGGATCAGCCTACTTGAATGCCTGGTGCCTCTATAAGCCCCCAAAGGGAGTCTCAGTCCAGCCTTGGACTGAGAACCCGGAAGGAGAAGAGTCACACACAGGCCGGAGTTCTGGAGTACAAGAACAGGGGACTTGGAGTCTGAGCGAGGCCCAGAGGAGGGGACCTGCCTGCCGCCCTCAGCCCTCAGCCTCTTTGGCAACCGGGCCTCTCCATAGCAACGGCTATGTGTAAGCAGCGCCTCCTCCTCCTTCCCCCCTCCTCCCTCTCCTCCTTCTCTCCCTCCTCCTCATCCTCCCTCTCTCCTCTTTTTACCCCCCTTTCCTGTCCACCCCCACTGGACTTGGAGATGACAGAATACTGGGACGGGGACACAGACTTCTCTATGACGAGAAGCTCTGTCTCCCAGGTACCTTGCGTACCCTTAGGGTGAGCGAATGCATCACGTACCCAGGGCAAGGGCGCTCACCCTTTGCTTGCCCACTGCTCTCCTTTGGCTCCCCTACTGCGGTTACAGTGTCCTAAGGTCATGGGGGTGGGCGCAGCGGGGGAACACAGGGGCCTGCAGCCCAGGGCGAGACCTGCACTACGCCCAGGAGATCTGGGCGGGGCAGCGGAGTCGGGGCGCGCGGGTCCTGCTTATAGGAACTCGCACAGCCTGCAGGATGTTCGCGGGCCTTGTGCTCCGGCCCAGAGCCAGGGTTCGGCTAGAGGCGAAGCACCTAGAGTACCCTAAAGGAGGCACACTCCAAGATGCTGCTCAGCACCACCCCACTTGCTCTCTTCGCCTTTGATGGTCCCGAGCCACAAGCAGGTGTGGGGCACAGTCCCTTTGCTCCAAGTGGCAGGGACCCCTCGCGGTTACTTCGGACGAATAGCTGGAGAAGACCAGAGCCCAGAGCAGAGGCAGGCCCGAGCCGAGCGCGCTGCCCAGGCAGCCAGGAAGCTTGGTTTTCCACAGGCATCAAAAGACCTGGAAATCCGTGAGTAGAGTTGTTTGTTTTACTTTAGTCTCCCAGTGTCCCAAAGGGCTCCTTCACCTGCCATGTCTGAGAACCATGGTCCAAATTTTATTGGAATCGGCTAGCTGACCTGCCTTTCCCCTGCTTTGAGGGGGGAGGGGTGCAGAGATGCAGGCAGTTGCATTTTGGTCCCCTTTTCAATGACGAGATGTCCTTAAAGTCACCCTGCGGTTGTTTCTATCGAGAAAAGTGTATTTTCACCGCGGACCCGTAGCTCCTCTCCTGCGTCTGGCTGCAGGTGCCTCGGATAGCTGGGCCCTGAAGTGGAGAGCCCTAGACTGACATTGTGGCTGCGGAGGACACGGAGCAGCTCCGCTCCGACAGACAGGCGCTTGCTGACCAGGGGAACAGTTTGTACTGCACATGACGACTTCTGGGATAAATTGACCCACGAGGTTCTTTTTTCCCCCTTTCCTTTTAAATTCTTATTTTCAGAGCAGGGGAAGCCCTTTACAAAAGTTTCACAACAATGATAATTCAGCAGTCCTCAAGAAAGTTAGTGGTATTTTTCCTGAACCATGAAAGTTTAGTTCTAATTTCATAATACACTTCATTGTGTGTCATTTCAGTAACATTTGTAGAAAAAAATTAAACAACACAAAATATGTTTGAGACATATTGCTTTAAATTTTTTATAGATGACCAAAGGGTATATTATTTATATAGAAGTTAGGGATAGTTGGCTGATGAACAAATAAAAATTCTAGCATATGAAACACTCCCTAAACTTAGAAATTTCCTAAACAATAGAAATAGTTTTAATGATTTGTTGGTCTCTACTAACTCTCTGTTGTTTAAAGTGCGTTTTACACTCATGTGTGAGGCTAACTTGCTGAAATAAGAATCTCTCTTTCAATTTAGGGTCCAGAGTAGCCCTGAAGAGCCCTCAGCTAAGAGATTACAGTCGCCAGAACATGGACTTCTCAAAGAAAACACAGTTTTAAGCAAAATAGAGAAAGGCTGTTTTGGTAGACACACGTGTGGCAAGGCCACACACTATCTTGGGAAGTGTAAACGGCCTGGTGAAAGTAGAGAATGGCTTTTAAAGTGCTCGGTGTCAGCAAACCAAACCAGCTGTCTAAAAAAGGCAAACACTAATGCATAATTATAGCTCACACATAGTGTTTAACATGCCTTTGGTTTAGGAATCTGTTCATGAAAACATGAATTTAAATTATTAATTAAAAGTGAAGCCAGAGTCTTAAACTTTTTGTAGCACTTTTCTCACATCTATGAAGGTGAATGACTATTTCTGATAATGCATTATTGGGTTTTTTTGGGGGGCAGAATGTCTGGCTAGGGCAGCTTCCCAGGGAGATACCACTTTGCACTGCCATGAGGGGAAGAAACGCACAGCGCAGCCTGCGGACTGCAACCCCTGTCGGTGACATTTTGTTTTGTTTTTATTTTTGTTTCTCCAAGGCCCATCTTTGGGAGAACAGAAGATCAGCCCATGCTGCCACGAGGGCCAGCCACCCGGAGAGCAATCACAGTGAGCCGGAGAACAGGTGCTTCCTCTTCCTGCCGTTTGGGGACCTGCCACTTTGCCTTTTGATGATTGTCAGGTATAGTCCTTAGAGCGGTGCCTCCATTTTGAAATTGGGAAGAAATGACACACCCTGAGATTATTCATTCAAATGTCTTACTTGATTTTAAGGGAAAACAAATAATCCTTTAATCGACACTTTTTAACTTTTACTTTATTTTTTGTGGGGAGGGGAAAGATTTGCCAGCACAGCTCAGCCTTTATTATCAGGCCTAGTGCTGGCTCATGTTCTCATTGGTCTAAAGTTTTGTAAATGGAAAAAATAGGGACTGCACTATGAAACAGGGCTTCTGCTCCCTCAGTGGTTTAACACAATTAATAAAAAGGACTGACTGGCCAGGTGGCTCAGTGGGTAACGCAGTTTGCTGGCGAGACTGGTGGAAGGAGAGAAGCATCTGCCCTGTTTCCTCTGACTTCCACACACAGTGTGGCCCACACACCCGTTCTCCCCAACAAATAAGTATAAAAATATTTAAATAAAAATGCGCTTCAGCAAAAGTTTATGCTTGATAGTTGGTTAGCATAAATGTGGCAGCTTTGTAGACTTCTCTCAGAAGCTCTGAACTACAATTCAAAGGATGTGACAGGCCGCTGGCCTTCGTCTGTTGTTATTCGCTTTGCCCACCAAAACCTGTGTTCTAGAGGCCATGGCTTGTGGGCAGGCATTTACAAACACAGCTTCATCTGGCTGTATTCTCAGATTCCAGACAGTCTCTAAGATGAATGACTTTCTGGCTCCCTCTTTAGGAGGAGCTGGCCATTTATTATTCACAAATAATGCTATAAATGCATATTTAATGGTTGCTATTCAGAATAGTGTGTATATTGTATGTTCATGACTAGAGTTTTCTTCCTCACAAAATTGGGCTAACATTAACAGAACCTTTGTAAGAAAGACTCATTTCCACGGGAGTAGGGTTCTAACTTTTTTGAAAATGGATAAGTAGTACCATTGTGCTCCCATGAAAGAAAACAAGATACCTCTGTAGAAAATTTCCAGGGTGTCTCTCTCTCTCCTTATGGTTAAGCTCTCTTTCATGTGTTTTGTCTTGTCAGGTATGGACCATAGGTCCATTATAATTGTTTGGAAACAGCTCCTTCCTTGAATTGCTTTGGAATTAAACATGAAACAACAATTGAGGTAAATGTTTGTTTCACAATTATATAATTGTGCAATGCACTGTTCACATTCTTTAAGAGAAATGAATGTGTGTGTTTTAACATACGGAAAGAGGCCCCTTGAGTGACTGAGCAGCCGCAGTGCAGCCAGCTGGCTTCCAGGGAGGAGTCCACAAAGGAGTCACTGTAGACACAGAGTGCTCACTTCTGACATTGTATTGCAGGGAAGTTTGTAAATATTTAGGTCAAACGAGAATAAGCTTTTGGTGGTGGGGGGAGCTGGGTGCTTCTCTGGCACATAAGAAAAGGTGTCAGGCTTAGCTGTCACTGAAAAATTTAGTGGCAGTCATTCAGAAGTCCACAAAAATTCACACGTAGTTCATTGACATAACAGTGGATTGAATAATCGTTTGTAAAGTCCATCAGCTCTCCTCTGTGGACACACCAGGACTCTACGGTGCTTCTGGGTGTGTGGTTCACATCAATGCATGGTCCCGCCGGCTCTCCCGATGCTGGGGACACGGTCCCACTGGCTCTCCCGATGCTGGGGACATGGTCCCACATGGCTGCCATGATCTGTGGCAGGCTACAGCCTTCTCGACAGTGCTCAGTCCTTTCTAACTTTCCTGTTTATATTTGCCTCCAGAATTCTGATCCAACATTTTAAAAACATTTTTTACTTTCCACTGTCCCAAATTGTGTGGTCCAGTCACCCGTTTCTCTGTTCACATCTCCAGTGGCTTTTGAATATCTAAAACATAAATCTTTAAAGAAAGATCTTTGTTTACCATTATTTTTAAAAAGCCACTTAAAAAGATTCTTGCTGGACCTGACAGGCTGGACGGGAGGGGAGGAGGACCTCCCCTATCAGGTGAATGGCTGGTCCAGTATTGGTGAGAGATCAGGGCTGCTCTTCCCACTCAGTCGCCGGTGCAGGCTCGTTGGGAAAGGTAAATAACCATTCAGCCCACTCTTTCAACAGTTTTGGACTCTCAGTTATCTATGGTTTTGATTTTTGCTGAATAATGCAACGGCAAACACAAATAGAAGCCCACAGGTGTCCCACATTGGCCTCGCCAACTGGTGGTCCAGGAGACCGAGAGGGTAGAGTGACTAGGAATCTTGGGATGACGCACAGACCTCAGTCTGCTGCCATTTTGAGACATGCTGGTCTCAGGAGAAGGCTGGGACAGAACCTGTGGGAAGCCGCGCACTTGCTTTGGAGACAGGGTCTTGCTATGTATCTCAGGCTGGCCTGGAGCGTTGCGGAAGCCGAGCACTCTGCACAGGAACCGTACATTAAAGTACAGCGAAAAGGGATCACAAGTACACTGTAGGAAGCAGAGAAGTGTTACTCGGACCAGCCTGTGGCAGAGGAGTCGGGCTGAACTTGACTGTTGGCCCCGACTTGTTACTTCGTGGCAGCCAGTCCTCCTCTCTAGGAGAGGACTTTGGTCAGCATGGTGGAAATCACTTTCAAGATAAGGTGACAAGTCGCTTGCTGTCTTCCCAGCTGTGGTAAACCCATTGCCAGGCACAGACTGCTGGTGAAATGCCCATGGAGCCACACCTGGGTCTGCAGCGTTGAGGGCTGAGGCTGCTGGTGTAATGGGCGTGGGGCAAATCCCCGCCCAGTGGGCGCTGAGATGACGCTGGCAGCTGGAAGCCTGCATGGTCTGCTCCTGACCTCTGGCTCATCCTGGCTGCACGGCTTTAAGTTGCTGCATTTGGAGCAGCTTGTTGCACAGTAGAGGACAACCATTGGAGCTAGGAATGGGCTTAAGCTGCTTGTGTCAGACTGCCCTCCCAGCTAATGAGAGCCCTGCACAATGGAGTGTGAGAGTCCAGGTCCTGTGCAGGGCACTACTGCAGGATTGCTACACCCGCTCAGCCCATGGCTCCCAGCAACGCTTTGTTCTCTGCCTGTTTCTCGTGTCTCTGCCCAATACATTCCCCTCAAAACCCCAGTTCAGGTGGTGAAGTTCTGTTGGCTTTGCCTGCTTCCCTTGCAGCTTTTCTTCCTCTTTCTTTTTCTTTTCTTTTTTCTTTTCTTTTCTTTTCTTTTCTTTTCTTTTCTTTTCTTTTCTTTCTTTCTTTCTTTCTTTCTTTCTTTCTTTCTTTCTTTCTTTCTTTCTTTCCCTCCCTCCCTCCCTTCCTTCCTTTCCTTCCTTCTTTCCTTCTTTCTTTTTTCTTTGCTTCCTTCCTTCTTTCTCACTCTTTGTTCTTAAAAGTATTTAGTGTGTGTGTGTGTGTGTGTGTGTGTGTGTGTGTGTGTGTAAAAATGAATGTCAGATGATGGCATTAGACTCCCTAGTGCTGGAATTATAGGTGGTTGTAAAATTCCAGATATACATATAGGAACCAAATTTGGATCATTTGGAAAAGCAACAAGAGCTCTTAACATTGAGCCATCTCTCCAGCCCCACAAATGGCCTTTAGAAAAAAAAAGGGGGGGGGCGTTTTTTGAAATAGAGTCTCCTCTAGTCCAGGCTGGCCCCAAGCTCACTATGCAGCTCAACAAGACCTTGAACTTTTGATCCTCTGAGTTCTGGAATTACAGGTATGAGCCACCAGCCCTGGCTTATGTGGTTCTGAGGATCAAACCCAGAATTTCATGAATTCTAGGCAAGTGCTCATCCCCTGAGCTATCGCCTGCCCCACAAATGACCCTTCTCCTTTTTACATTTTTAATTACATTGTCTGTGTGCACGATGTGTGCGTATAGACTCACACTTATGCACACGCAGGGTGGGACGCTCATGGACGGCAAACAACATATTGCAGAGTCAGTCCTTTACTCCACCATGCTGAGCCCAGGGTTGAACTCACACTTAGTGGAAAATGCCTTTCTTGGCCTTTCTCTTTCTCATGCCTCAGGCCTTCCACTCCTTGGCCCCAAGAGGGTGAGTTTACCCTGTATGCTCCTGGTTGCCTGCTCTGAAAGGCAGAAGCCACAGTGCTCCCTGGTGCTCTTTGCCTGCTCGTCCTCTTGACTTCCAGTGGTTCTTCCTGCTGACCCCCTGCTTCCCCCTGCAGGCTGTCACCGCTAGATCACGCCCCCACCCACTGGTGCAGTGCTTTCTGATGTAGAATCCTTCAAATGCATCATACCACCCCACCCCTGCCCCACACACTCCCTAACCCTAGGCATGGCCTTTATGGTCCATCATAGGTTTGTATGGTGGAGACCCAGACACTCCTGTTACCACTGCCTGCTAAGGATGCAGTAGATGGAGAGAGAAAGAGAGAGAGAGAGAGAGAGAGAGAGAGAGAGAGAGAGAGAGAGAGAAGCTGCCCAGGCTGTGAGCCAAGAGGATATTAGCCATCTCTGCACGAAATGTGTCTTCTGAAGTGGCTCCAGGTCTCCACACATTTTTTAAGCAATCCCCTCTTGCAAATTTAAGCTTCGGCTAGGACAGTCCCACGTGATTGATAATTCTTTCTGTGGGACTTACAGGTTCATAAACTAAAAGTCATAACGTCATTGGCCACAGGTGTGTGATATCCTTATTCTTTACATGGATATAATGTGGGTCATAGTCACAACTTAACAACCTGAGCAGGGCTCAATAAACGTCACCATCAGGAGCTAGAAGTGTCCTTCTGTTTACCTCCCTTCCAGAGCCTGGCGACCACATCAGGTTCAGATGGAGATTAACTGCCGCCTGAGAACGGACACCCTTCCAGCAGGATGTAGCAAGAAGCCACCTGGGGCTTTGTGCTAGGATTTGGCTACCACACAGCAGAAATGGGGTCTCTTTGGCTACCGCACAGCAGAAACGGGGTCTCAAGCTTCCATCCCATGCAGGGGTGCTGGGTCAGAGGGCACCAGGGACTCTGATTGGGGGCACACACCACAATGACACTCGTTCTGTGCAGAAAGTCCTAATGGTTACACTGTCTGAAATCTCTGAAAAAAAATGAAAATAATTATTTCCAAGAAAATTACCAACATGAGTTTGGCCTTTGAGAATCCTTTCGTTCTTTCTTCACCACAAGGAACCAAGAGGACCTCGCACTGAAGAGGGATTGAGAACCATCTTCCGTGCCCTTTTATATAACTCTATTACTTGGAGACCCTGGGGATGAAGGGACACAAGGCCAGGACCTCTGTCCTCTCCAGGTGGCCAGTCCTGGCAAGCTCCTTGATGGCTGGAGGAGAACCCCAGCTCAGCAGACAGTTTATGATTTATGATTTAGCCCGGATTCAGGGCTAAGATGTTCCTGGCTTCTTAGATGTATGCCCTGCGTTTCAGGAAATCCGGAACCCTGGAGGGTAGCAGTGTCCCTAATTGTCCGGGATGCACACCCACAGGCTTAATATTCTGGGAAGCTAGACTCCCTGGATAGATGATGAAAACCAGGAAAGGAAAGGTCAATGCAAACAACAAAGACGACTGGCAAGGTCATGGTGGACCACAGGCCAGAACTTCGCTTTAAGACATGCAGGGGTTCCTCAATGTGAGTTTGCATTGTAGCTTACCAGACGCAGCTCTCAGGGGGAAAGAACTGGAGAATGTGTGCAAAGCGTGATGCCAGAGAGGGCTGTGCTCAAACAGTAGGTACCAAAATCAGGAAGGCTCACACAGTGGCGCCAGAGAGGCATTGCTAACTGTGGGTGCTTGAGAGAGACACAGTCAAACTGGGTGCTGTAGCCGGCATTTTACCACTCTGTGGGCTCCTTTCTTCCTCTTCCACCTTCTCAGCCCTTAATGCTCCCTTAACACTAGACAGGAGGATAGATGGGAAAGATTCTTAACTACTTCCTGCTTATCATGCATCTTGAATTCCTTGGGGCGAGTTTGATCTTTGCTGTCAGGACTCTTACTTCTCCTCATTTCTTTTCACAGGACTGCTTGACACACAGTCAGCCAACCATCGGCAACATCAGCCTCAACCACACCGTTCAGGGCACTACCACCTCTATGTCCTCCGAGAAGTTCCCAGAATTCCAAACGTCACACCCTCACGGAAACTCTCTGAGGCCGGCAAAACCACAGCGCTGCTAGAGCACGAGGCAAATCATAGTCAGCCGCTGTGAAGTGGCCTTTTATTCCCACACCTGGGATGAAAAGGAAAATATACTTCCATAACATGTGTGTGTGTGTGTGTGTGTGTGTGTGTGTGTGTGTTTTAAGAAACCAAAATTACAAAATCTCACTACAGGGTACCAGAGAGAAGCATGGGCAAAGTGTGATTCCAGAGAAGCTTAGGGACATGTGGCATCCTTCATTAAAGGTCCCAATGACACAGCTCTGCCATTTGGAAGAAGATGCTTGGCCCAGATAAGGGGACAGAGGGAACAAGTGCCTCCTCCCAGCTACTGAGGAGCCTTTGGCACAGGCCCCCACGGGACTCTGTGGTAGGCTCAACAGAAGGCTAAAAGCAGAAGGATGGAGAGTTCTAGGTCAGGCTGAGCTACATGGTGAGACTGCCCAAAAGATAAAAAATGAAGATGGAGGCAGAGGAATTTTTATACCGTGGAACAGCTAGATATTTCCAGGAGGACGTGTTCAGATCTAGCACTTGTTCAGATCTTTGGAGTCTCGTTTGATGAAGGAAGTCAGATGTCCAGATAATTTTTGCAAACTTTTTCAGTGGTGAGAAATCTTGGTGCAGTTGTGTGTCCTTAAGACGGCATGCTGGAGCCCTAACCCTGCAGGCCTCAGGATATGACCCAGTGGGAAAGAGGATCTTCAGAGGTAGCCAAACCCAGAAAGGTCATGCTCTGACCCCAATCCACAGCCTGTGTCCTTTCCTTGTCATAGGAAACTCGGGACACACGAAAACACATGGAGGAGAAGTAGTGGAAAAGCACACAGGGAGTAGAGTAGCATGAGGCATGGCCTGGAGACATGTGGCCATGGCCGAAGAGCACTCATGACCCCGTGCACTCTGACTTAGGGACCTATTGGTTAGGCTGCCAGACAGAGGGTACCACTCCAGAAGACACAGGAATTCACACACCACCCAGCAACACGTGCTTGTGGTCTTCTAGGCCAAGCACACACCCGCATGTCTATGCGCTGGACTTGGCACATGCACAGAGCTTAACCCATCTCAGACCCATTCCCACCTGCTGCTGAGCCTTTTCTTCCACCACCGTGAACATGAGCCAACTTCTGTCCTTACCTGACCATTACTCCTCCTCCTCCTAGCCCAGAACCATAAAAAAATAAAGTGTGACGATTGGCCTTCATGTTCTCAACACGATGTGGAGCAGAGTGACATGGAGGAGGAGCCCGTGGCACATCGGCCACCAGCTTACACTGTCCTTCCCCATCATTAGGGAGTTCTTCAATCAATATCAAACGGAAACAGTCCCCTTTGAATTTATCTAACATGTTATCTCTCCAGCTCTCCATCTTTTCCTCTGGATATTGTAAGACAAGTAGCAAACCAACAACCCACAGTATTGAGTGGCGCCCATGATGTGTGCGCCCATTCCTTGGTCCCTCAGAGACACTAACACAAAGGAAGGGGGGAATCCCCCCATCTGTGAGGCCACTTGTCCTAGTGTTTCAGGGCCACTTACTTGTACCCAGAATCTACCTTCCATCCCCTGCAAACATTTACCAAGTGCTGTCATATTTCTGACACATTTCCCAGCTCTCCAGTCTCTGGGGTGCCCCTGTCACGAGTGCTGTGATCTGGTTACGCTGGGAGTCCTGAAATGCAATTTATCTGCACTGGCCTCTCAGCCACACAACCCAGCACTGCTTAGCAGCTCTCCCTGACCACGACAGGCACACGCACACACGCTGCGCACGCCGAGTGTGCCCTGCTCACCGATGGAAATAACACCTAAGTGCCCATGTTCGGATTGCCACTACGGTGACTCTCTGCCCATGTGGCCTGGCTGTGGTTTGCTCTAAAGAGAAGTGGATAAATGAGGGGCCCTGCACCTTGAGGTCCACAGCAACAGGCAGCCACCAGGCCTCCCTATAGCTCATCCCCATAATGGTGAATAAACATTGACCTAGGTGGGCATGGCTTGCCTGGCACCCTGAATTCTATGAATCACACTGTGGCGCTTTGAAAAACAAAAACAGAAGACGGGTACCTTTTCAACCTGCAGTCATTGCCGAGGGGCTGGCGGTGTGCGTGGTGCTAAGGTCATCCGTCTTACTCTCTTCCCATGCAGTCTGTTCCACTGCTATCTTTTGATCAGTTATTGGCTCCAGAGTGCTGGCTGTGCATCCTGGCCATGACAGTACAGTGTTTTGTCCTCTTCCTACAGGGATGGTCATGTGACCCTCAGAGTCCCCAGGAACTTGGTCTGTACACTCAGGACCTTTTCCAAGGTGATGAGAACAGGGGGATTGGCTCAAGGGCAACTTCAATAAAGAGAAAACGCAGCAGTGTAGAAACTGAGATACATAAGCTCTCTGAGAAAAATGTGCCAGCTGGTTCATTCCTCAGAAGGTCAATATCCTACAGACCCAAGAAGCCTAGACCTTGTAGGGCGAATGGACTCAAAGCAGATATAGGAAGCTGCTGCCTGGCCACTCCTCAGCATGCACACGCTTCCCTGGGACCCCACCTACCACTGTTGGCATTTGGGGGTCTCCTGTAGCCTTCACTGAGCAAATGCGGGTTTGTTCTGTTCCAGATAAGCTTTCCAGGGTCTTTCTGCCCTTCACACGGAGGAGAGGTGTAAGGAAGCTTGAGGGGGTAGGCAAGGCCTGGGAGCGGGTCTCACAAGAACAGGGGGTACAGCGAGTGTGTGCGGTCCTCTCGGGAACACCTGACAGACCATCAAGATGAGATGCCGGACAAAGGCTTTCCTCCTCCAGAGGGAAGGAGAGAAAGAAGATGAGGAGGCCACGGTAAGGGGTCTGTCCACACAGAGACGCTGCAGAGTCTGACATCCTCCTCAGGCATCCAAAGATGACAAAGTTGTGACTGTCTGCTCTGGTGACAGCATCACCCCGGAGCATGGCATCCTGGCTGATATCACCATGGAAGCCACTGGCCCATAGCCGGCAGAAGCCATCTGGCTGGGTGAATTGGCCTGAACCAAGGTGGCTACAAGATGGTGCTACCCAGGTGCAGCAGTGCAGGCCTGTGCCCGAACTTTGGGGAGATCTTGCCTGAGCAACAGCCTGCCACAGAAGCCTGCCACAGGAGTTCCTGAGGAAGCGCTGCTCCACAGAACAGCAACAGGGCCGATGTCCAGCACCACGGGGCAGGGGGTTGGAGTGCTCCCACACCAATGATCCGTACCCCAACACAACCCTAAAGCCCTGCGCTGCAGAACATGGAGGGACTGTGATTTAAGCAGGGTGCCTCTTGGGGCTTGCCTTCCTAGCAGAGCCTGCAGGCCTGGCCAGTGTACAGGGTACTCCAAGAGGAAAACACAAACTTTGAGCCTCGTCCTGAGAAACTGTGGGACACCAGAGCCCCTGCTGCCGAACCCCTGCTACGGAGACAGTGACCATTCGCAGCATCCCTGTATCTCTCCGAGATGAACGCACCTACACAACAACGGCTGCTTACTCTCTAAGCAACACTTATATAGTCCTGAGCCTCACAAGGGGAGGAGACAGCTGACAGGGTGACAGGGGTCCATGCTGAGTGCTGGCTCCAGGATGGGGAGTCAGCAACCTGACGTCACCAGCAGCAGCCCTGCTGGGTCCTTGGGCCCACCAGAGTCGGGCGACTGTCTGTCTGGTTAGGGTGGGCTTGCACTGGGCTCCTGGGAGAGGAGTTGACTCTCCCCCACCCTGCCCCTTATCTGCCTAGGAAGAAGGTGTTCCTTGAAGCCTCCACAGGGCCGTACGCAGCTCGCGTGGGGTCCTTCCACACAGCAGGACCGCTGGGTTTCAAGCCATCCCGCTTCTCAGCGGGCCCATCCAGCCTGCAGCTCTGGCCCTGGCTGCTCCCTGCTGGTGGGCACAGGCCTGGGGTGGCTGGAGCTCGGCAGCGACGGCCATTGCTGGCCGCCCACTCATGCCTTGCTCTCTGCACACCTGCTGCGAAATCTCCAAGAGCAGAGGATAGAAGCTCAGCTCCACGGTGGCCGTGGGTCCCGGCAGCACTCACTGCTTCCGCCAGTGTGTCACTCCCAGACGTTAACACGGGTTGTTTGTCAGCTTCCTCTAAGCGGCCATGTCCTCTCGATGATGAGCCACCCAGCCCTGGGCTGTTTTCCCCAGAGAACCACATTGCGTCTCTAGGAGAAAAATGCTTTGTCCTTGATTTTTCTGTGGGTGGCCTTGCCATGGTGATGCCTCTTTTTTTAACTTGCTATAAATTCCTTTTGTAATCTCTCCTAAGCCATCGTGTGGATGCTGAGGGCCATGAGAATAAATAAATCTGCACTAAGTGTGAGGTTTGGGAATATGATAAAATCTAAATAATCTGAATGAACTTGGTAAATGATTTTACAGCTCTTGAACTATCTGCTAATTTGACAAACAGTGGCTTAGAGGAGGGCAGGCTATTTTTAAAGTAATTCATTTTCTCTGTTTCTGTGTCACCTCAGTCAAGAGCTGAGTTAGGAAGCCTCAGCAAGCTAGACAGTCCTGGGCATGGGAGGGGCAGGCAGCCGGGCCAGGCTGAAAGCTGGGCAGCTGTGTTTTCTCTGGTAGTTTCAGTGGGAGCACAGGGAAATGCCTGCCTCTTCCCCTGGCCTTTGAACGTGTGCCCAGATGCATACAATGCTCTGAGAAACCTGCAGATTCTGGCCATTTTGGTCTCCCATTCTGGGTGCTCCAGTTGATCACTGTGACATGCACGACCCTCTAGACCCCCCCAAGTCTGCGTTAGCGGCTAAGCAGCTGGGACCCCAGAGTCCCAGTGACCCCAGCCCAAACTGCCACCACAACTTTAGGCTCTGTGCAGCCACCACGCTCTGGCCTTCCCAGAAGCATGCTCACTGTGTCTCCTCCAGCTTCTGCCTCCAGCCAACCCCTGCCCTGTTTAGCTTTGCAGCAGACCTCTAACTCCAGGCTGATTTTGACAGGTCTGCCTCATGAGAGAACACATTTTGAGCCCCTTTAATATTTTTTTCAGGCATATAGATATGTCAGCATTTATCTGGCATGGTTCGTGCAGCCCACATAGCCATAAAGCCATGAAGCTCTTTCTTGCCCAGGTGCTAGTTGCGATGCCCTAGTTGAGACTCAAGGTTGGCAGGATATTCACGCCAGGCTTCCCGTGCTGGGGGCCACCTATCACTTCTACTTCACTAATGATGAGAGTAAGGAACTTCCCCGGGGGGAGCAGGAGCTCCTCTCCTACCAGGAGGACAGCTCTCTCCTCTCCTCGCAGAGGCCAGGGCCCTCTCCATGCATCCCAAACACCAGCCACCTCTGATGCCCTCGTTCTTCTCATGTTGGAGGTGGACATCAGTTTTGCTGGCTTTGGGTGCAGCAGCCCTTCCTCTCCAGCGTGTGCGATCTTTGTCTCTGCTGTGTGGTCTGAGTGTGGGAGCCTCAGCAACACAGAGAGGAGAAGGCCCATCACAGCAACTAAAGGCTGTATGAAGGTGAGTGTCTCCTGAGAGAGGAGGGCTGGGCTCTGAGGAAGCCTGCCTCAGGATGGGCAGAGACACTGAGGAGTGGCATCCACGCCGTCTTTCCCCACAGGTCTCTTGAAAGTACACTCCAGCTAGACCAAGAGTGTAGTCCAGGAAAAACACACATTAGCTAAGTAATTAGTTTAGCATGTGACCATCAAGCTTTTATTGGGTTCTTATTAGGTTCAGGGCACTAACAGTGACTGTGCCGCTGGAAGGACACGCTCGTGTTTGAGCGCTCCTGGGTGAGGTGGACAGCGAGCAGCAGGGATGAGCCCCACAGCTGGTTGTGAGGCGGGCGCTGTTAAATGATGAACCTGGTCACCTCACTGGGGACTCAGAGGAGGGAAGGCTCACTGTGGCTGGGAGCACCAGAGGCTCATTTGTACAGATTGGTCGCAGAGCCCTTGTGTTGGGCCATCTCTGAGGTGGCGTGAGCGAGCGGGTGGGGCTGACCCGAGTGATGCCCTTGGGCGTTGCTGAACTCACAGTGAGAACAGCTCCTCTCCTGCCATCTCCTCCCACAGTGGACAGCACTCTTGAGTAGGGATGAGGGTTGGAGCATGATCCCCTAACAGGCAGGTGGAAGCCGGACTTCTGCACATTAGCCTGTGGCCGTGGCTGCTGCAGATGTATTTTCTCTGAGAAGCCATTCTACATTCTGACCCGAGGTGAGGACACAGCTTGGGACAACACGGAGGTCTCTGCTGTGGCTCATGGAACAATGAGGCAGAGACGGGAGAAATTTATCTCCAGCCAAGGGACACCAAGGACAGTTGCCAACCTCCAGAAGTTGGGAGAGGCAGGCATGGTCCTCGGCAGGGCTGGGCTCCTCCTGTGTTCTATTTTAGACTCCACACTCCCAGAGAATGACACAATGCGCTGTAGCTTTAAGTTTCTGAGTTTTGGTATTTGTTATAGCCTCCACAGGCGGCTCACAGTTAGGAAGGAAGCTGGACTCTAGGCTGTGTCTATCTGCTGAGTAACTGGGGGATGCAGATATTTGAAATCAGCTGAAAACCCAGTGAGAGACAAATTCTTAAACCGAACAGCATTGGGATTCCTGAATGAGAATGAGCTATTTAGTTATCCAGTATCTAAACCGTATTGTTTGACTCCTAAGAAGTTCCCCTGGCTTGAAGAGACCACAGAAGAAGAGTAAGAAGAGAGAGAAAAACCCTCTCCGAGCTCAAAGACTTCCATGTTGCACAACCTTGACTGGGTTTTGTCCAGTAAAGTCCGCCAAGGTCAGCAATGCTTTCTGGACAAGGCAGTTTGGCCCTCAACTTCTTTTTGTTTTCAACTGGTAAGTGTTTCTTGGGAGGGTCTTAGTTTGAAGGGGTGCCAGCCCCTTCCCTGTTCAGGATGGCTGTCCAGGGGCTGTAGGGCCCCTGCTCCTCAGACTGCAACAGGAGCTAGGAGGTCACAGGGACCAAAACTCTGCCTCAGGTCCCAGCTCTGGCTCCCCCTGCTGCCCTCTGCTGTTTCCATCCCCTAACAGAATGGATAGGATTTGTCTGTGCTCCCCTCCATACCTAAGCACACAGACTCAGCAGACAGGGTCCTCACCCAACTGAGAACATTGCCAAGTTTTCATAGCTCATGTGCATTGTCTCTCTCACAGTCTTAAGATCTTAACTTCTGGGCTTGTAGTTAGACATTAATGGTCCGTGCCAAACATTCATGGTGTTCAGTGACCCCTGGGCTTAGGTGACCACACCACTTCCCCAGGAAGCTGAATAACGGATACGTTTCTGTGGCTTTCCTCAAAGCCAGGATGAGAGTCCGACATCCTTTCCTCCATGTCTGCAGCACCTGCTCCAGGCGGAGGAGAGCAGGACCGACTTGAGCATCCTCCCTGGCTGCTAGACGGGGCCTCTGTCTAGCCGGAAGCACAGTTGCTCCCCGACTCCTGACAGACTCAGAAATGCTCTCCCAGGAAAGCTCCCTGACTGGCCTCTGCACCTACCTCACGAGTGCTGGAGGTTTCTCAGCTGCACAGTGTGTAAGGCTTTGGGAGGCTTGCCTGCACTAGCAGTGGTGCATGTGGTCCTTTTCTCTGACCTGGCCCCAGCTGTCCCTATGTGGACCTGCTTGTACCCCATTCCTCAGCCCAGTGTTTCCTTCTTCCAGGGTGTCCATGCCAGGCCAGCCCAGTGAAAGGCACCCCTCCCATTGCAAACTAGCTTTGGCCGAGCCTTCTGTTGCCCACATGGCTGGAAGGCCTGTGCCATGAGCACTGAGTTTTCACACTCAGGCCCACTGCAAAGAGCCCAACAGGGTCTCCACTCTGTCATGGCGACTCTCGCTTTGAAACCTGCTCTTGACTAACTGTTAAGGGCGGGTGTTTCCAGAGCAGGTTTCATGTATTAAGAATGTCGATGGCCAGGATCTGGAATGTTTACTAAACACAGCTCACTGACAAACAGTAGCCCGACACTTCTCATTTTGTCTCTTTGTTATAAACACTGTCAGCCGCTAAGCGAGAGCTTGTAAACTGCGTGGCTGAGAGCGGTCAGGTCACTAGAGCAGCTTTGTTTATCAGAGGAGACGCAGTGACTACTCAAAGTTCCATTTCCATCTCAATATACAGTTAGTTCCCAAACTAAATGTGATACATTATTATTGTTGAGTTTACTTTTCACGGATCATATTTTCTTGCATAATTAATCTATAGTAAATTAAGAATCATACATCACATGTTAAGCTGGGAAGAGTCAATATTTGACTTTATATGTTATCAATATTTTAAAGATCATGTTAAATGAATTTTATAATTAAAAGATGGCGCTGATCTGAAAGTCACTGAAATTTCACTTAAAAATGACCATTTACCCCATTTATTATAAAAGAATAAACTGACCTTAAATCAATCCATGGGTAAAGGGCACTCTCTTCAATAAATGGTGCTAAGAAAACGAGCTCTTCACTCAGAAAAAGAATTCAAGCCTCATCTAACGCTATTTGCAAAAGCTAACTCAAAATAGAGCCACGATTGAGGGGAAGAGAGAAAACTATTGACTTGGGAGAAATCACAGAGGGTGTCTTCCCGAGTCAGATCTGGTAACGATTTTCCTGATATGATACTGAAAGCATTTGCTTTGCCAAGAAAGCAAAACTAGATGAATTTGGTTTCATCAAACTTAAAATCAATCTTTCACGGACACTGCCACGGGACTATTGTCTACACTGCACAGGGGCCCTCACCACACTCATGCACACACACACACACACGCACACATGCATGCACATGTACTCTGCACTTGCACCTCAGTTCAAAGTGGGTGAATGGCTTGACAGGCTGTTTCTCCCGAGAAGAGGCGTGAATGCCAACAGGCACACAAAGGAGATGCCCAGCATTGCTGACATGGAAAAGCAACCAGGCGGCAGTGAGAACTCACTTTTGGGGTGGCAACTGTGAAAATTAAAACAAGCAAGTGCAGGCAAGGAAGAGGGGAATCTGGAGCCTTGGGTGGTGGTGGAAATGCAAATGGCAGTCCTACTGCACTGGGAGCCAGGGTCCTTGGGTCAACATAGGATGACTGAAGGACCCAGCGGTCTCTCTCCTGGACCTGAAAACAGGGACCCCAATAGATGTCAGTGCACATCTGTCCGTAGCAGCACTGTTCCCAACAGCCAAAGCAGGAGGAAAGCTTCTCCTCAACAGTATGGCTTCCTCCTCAACAGTATGGATAAGCAGCCTGAAGTCCACCTAGCCTGAAGTCCTAGGATGCTTGTGCCTGTAAGGAGGAAGATTCTGGCACAGTTCCATAATAGGCTGAGCCTTGAAGATGTTATGCTCAGTCATCGGAGGACTGGCACTGACAATCCCACTCTCAGGAGTTCCTAGGACCATCAGGTTCAGAGAGAGCAAGAAAATGATGAACATCAGACCTTGGAAGGGCCTGGGGAATGACAGCTGTTAATTCCATGCCCAGAGAATTCCAGTTTGGGAAGACAGAAAGTTCTAGAGTGGACAGTAGGGATGCTGTATACTGTCCCATACTTAATGTAGCTGAGCTGCTCAACGGTGGCTCATGGTAAGTTTCATTGGGATTCTGAAGTCCTGAGAAAAGGGCTTGAGAGCTGTCGCAGCACATACGAGGAGGAGGTGTGGGGCTGTGGGTTTGGAGGTTGGCCCTGCAAATCTGGGGTCTTTGCTGTGGTGACTGCCATTCCCCTGCACAGAAGCTCTTCCTCTTTCTTTACCAAGTGACAGAGTCCCAGCCCAGCCCTATCCTACTGACAGCCTCTCATGACATAGACTTGTGGGCTCCGCTCAGCCTGTGGACCCCAACTGGGCCCTGTCGATCCCTGGAGGCTCACAGGCATCCAATGAGCACCCTGTAGTGAGGCTGCTCAGCTGGAACCCGGGGTCTGGATTCGGTGGTAAATCAAGACAGAGACACACAGACGCTTCTAGTGACCTTCCTGCTATCACAACCCTCCAACCCCAGGTGCTTGTGAGTTGCGCTTGGGGCAGGAGGACTTCCATGGCTGGCAGGTGGAGGCCAGGGGCCCTTGTTGAGAGAAGGCCAGCAGCACAGCTCAGAAGCTGCATAGTGTATTTCAAGCATCTGCTTCTGCCAGGCTCAGGGCTCAGGACTGAGCGATGCTTGCACTCCCCAGGAGGGAGGCACATGGCGCCTTTTGGTTCAGAAGACAAAACAGCTTTAAAGTTCAAGACTCATTCAACTTGGATTTTAGAAACACAAAATCTCAAACATTTGTACCCAACTAAGGGATTATACTCTTATCCTCAGAAAAGCTTTTGAAGAGGTAGGAAAGAAAGGTAGCTCAAATTTTAAATTGGGTCCTCAAAACTTGCTTGTCTGTGGCTCTTTCCTTGGCCTGTCTGCCTATTATCAAAAGGTAAAATGTCTCTGACTATTGAAAAAGGATTTGCATAAATTGCTTTCACCTGCTTCTTACATGAGGTTAATGAAATTGGAACAAATAGGGATGAATTCCCCAACCAGGCCAGCCCTGCACACCCTGGAACCGGCCCTTAGACCCACTCATGTTTAAGCCCCCTGCTCCCAGCCCAGACAGCTTCCTGCCAGGGATTGGGGTGGAGACGCAGGTGCTCAGGAAAGGCTGTTGTCTGCAGACGTGGCATTCTGCAATCCCTGGTCTTATGAATGTAGACAAGGACACTGGAACATGAGAGCAAATGGGAAGACATGGGGAACACTAGAAGTCACCAATGAGCCAAAAGGACTTTGGACAGAGACCATGTTGTGTGACACAGACTATCGTGTTCTAGCCTCCTTCCATCTCCTATGCAGAGAAAGAAGAGAGCCAACCTGCACACACCTCAGAGGCTGGTTAGGGGTGAGGGGTGGCTGGGCTCTCCAGATTGGAGGCCTAGCTAGGTTTCTCCTGGACCCCTGGCCTTGAATGGCTGTGCTTACTTCCAGGCTCGACCTTGAACTCATTCCTGCTTTCCTGGGTTGACTTTTGTTTAAGGAAGTTTTTGCTATGGCTTCTAGGGAACTTCAGACTTAAAGGACACCATCTAAACAGGTGGGATTTGGGTAGTTCTGCCCCTTAGAGGAGATGGTCTGGGGTGGTTTGGGTCATTCTGCCCCTTAGAGGAGATGGTCTGGGGTGGTTTGGGTCGTTCTGCCCCTTAGAGGAGATGGTCTGGGGTGGTTTGGGTCTTTCTGCCCCTTAGAGGAGATGGTCTGGGGTGGTTTGGGTAGTTCTTCCCCTAGAGGAGACGGTCTGGGTGGTGGCAGGGGAGTTTTGTTTTCTACCTGTCCTTTGGAGGCTGGAAGGTAGGAAGAAAATAGAAGGAGGTCTCTAAGGACCCACAGATTTGGAGGGGTGCCTGCATGGGCCACAGGAAAGCATTTCCTTTCTAGGGTGGAGGGTGGCTGCAGTGAGTGGCCGTGGCCAGTATGTACTGTCTGCCCTGTTGGGGGCAGGGGAACAGGCAAAGCACAAGGGGAGGCCTGTGCGACCATCATTAGCCAGCCTGACTGAGCCATTAAACTTGAAATCTTGGAACTTGACGGCCAGCCTCCTCCTGCAGGTGCTGGGAGGATTGGGCAGGTGTAATGCAGGGGAGGGCAACATTAGAGCTCCGGGGTGAGGCTGCTGCCACCACAGATACAGCAGAAGGGAAGAGTGGAGCCATCTCTTCTTTCACCTGCTGGGATGCCAAGGCCCTTTGCCTTTTCCAGGAGCGCTTCACGCTGGAGGTGTGACTGCCAAACTACGCATATGAAGCTGGAGACCCCTGTCCCTCCAACAGGAGCGTCTGCAGGCCTTGAACACAGGGCCACATGGCTGGCATGCTCTTCTCTGTGCTCATTCCCTTGGCACAGGGTGCCAGGCAGCCTCCACCGTAGGCTCTGGCTTTTGGGTTGTGCCCCGCTGCACAAAGTCCAGCACCATCAGAGCCAGCTTGCCATGAGAGGAAGCCTGAGAGCCTAGGCCTGTGTGGCCTTTCTTTCTCTCTTTCCATTTTCCCACTTCTCCAAACTCCCCACCGAATTCCAGCCCAGGGCATAGCAGCCAACCCCATGCCTCCTCCTGGCCACTTCAGGGGTCAGATCCCTCTGACTGGACCAGTGGGCACCTGCTCACACACCCACAGTGTCCTAAAAATGTTCTCTGTTGCAGTGAGGCCCCGCCGGTGTTTCTGCACCCCATGACTCTTTCTCTGTTCTCACACTGGGTCAAATGAAAGAGCAAAGTGTGGAACTCAGTGACACGTTTGTCGTTACTCTCCCGAAACTGCTAACAGAAGCTGGGCCCTGGGGCCAACATGGCTCCTCCCCATTTCACCTGCAAAGGACACAGCGGACACATTCCCAATGAGTGTCTGAGGTCACAGAGAATACTAAACTCTGAGCATGCTGCTTCTCTGCTCACTCATCCCTGCCTGGACAGAGTGCACCCACTGAGTCAGAAGTAGGAAGGCTGACATACTATACTATCATGAACTACTTGAACTTACAAACGGCCTGGAATCCTCCACTCAGCAGCTTTGGACCACAGCTGATGGTAGGTTGCTGAGCTGTGGGCATCGCTAAAGGGCATCCCACAGTCCAGTGCTTGACGTGTCCAGAAAGGCTGAGCGTGCTCCCTGCACTGGGCTGCCCCAGCACAGGTCTCCTGTGCTGCTCACGTCTGCCTTTGCTCTTACTTTCTGTCTCTAAAGCACTGATTTCTGAAAGAACGACTCCTGAACTTCCTGCTCCAACCAGAGACCCCTATTTCCTATACTCCAGTTTTCCTTCCTGTCGCCTACTGCTCTGTGTCCTCCTGTTGAGAGGACTCGTGCTGCTTTGAGTGGAGCTTTCCTTCCTTCCTGGGTGAATGTGGTCCTGGAGTGCCTTCTCTTTGGGGTGCCCCTCTGTGTGTCACGTGTGACATCTGTGCTGTTGCAGGCTAGGTGTAGTTCTTCTGCTTGAAGGCCAGAACTCGCATCTACCTCCTGGTCTCCAGTCCTCTGCATTCCCAAGGGTCTGCCCTGGGAGCAGCGGTCCTCGTTCCTCTTTCCTGATGTGCTTCCCCCTAGAGGCTTGTCTAATGGGATTCCCTAGCCATCCTATCTTGGTGGCCGTTTACTTAAGGCCTGTCCTGTCGGAATGCGACATCTCAGTCACCGGTTCTCTAATGTGTGGGTTTATCACTTGGCCATCCCCTGGGCCTGATCTCTGAAAGTGTCCCCACCTGAAGCTCTGGCATACTTTGTTCTGATGTCAAATAATTTCTTAGCATCATTCATGACCATTTTCCTATGTCCTACCAAGCCTGCCTCAAGCTTCTCAGAAGGTGGAGGCTACTTCCTGTCCCTTGGTGCAGCACACAAAGCTCTGTTGTGATACGACTGCCTTATTGTATTTGCCTGTTTGCTGAGGACTGTGGACCAGCACAGAGGGGTTCGGGCATGACTCATTGATGGATGAGTAAACAGCCAACACACTTCCCATGGGGGCTCAGGGCTCATTTTCCCCGTCTGTATTTCCCATGTGCCCCAGCCACAGCAATGGGCATACAGCCATGCTCCACAAATGCTTGTCCCAAGAAAGCACACGCCACCTTCAAAAAGAAGAACCACATGAGCGCGGCCTCGGCAGCAGATGTACTTTGTAAGTGTGGGGTTTGTAAGAGACAAAAAGGGGAGGGCCAGCTTTCCCATCTCCCATCCCCAGAGATGTGCAAACATTTTAGCAACATCCCAATGACTAAACAGTGACTCAGCCAAGATGCCAGAATAAACGGAATCATCTATTCTTAACTATGCTCCCTTCTTACCAACATATTATAGGCTATACTTATTCCTGGAACGACGCCCTTTCCCCGGGCTTTGAAATGATAATGTAAGATGCCTCCATGGCTGAAGCCCTAGGCCACAAGACCAGAGCTCCACATCTCTGCCCAAATGAAGAATGATGGCCAGCAGGTGAGCCGATCAGAGGCCATCAAGCCAGGCCCTGGTGTTCACCTGAAGCTCCCAGAACTGTCCGTGTCCCCACCTTTCTTGCTGTGGGTGTGTGGACAAACCTTCGCGTTTGTCTGGCAGCAGTTGCTCTGGGCTGCTGTGAAGGCGTCACCTCCCTACGAGAGCACCTAAGGTGTAACGGGCACCCCAGTGTCCGCGATGTCTGGGGCCTCCGCTGTGTACACCTCTGAGCCCCACCCTTCTGAGTACCGATGAGTCCTTGTGCTCCATGGCCTGGCTGGACTGACTGTCTCAACGGGATATCGGCTGAGCAGCCTTTCCCTGTCCTTGGCCGGACAGCCCGTCACATTACACCTTAGAACTAAGCTACACGAGAGAGTAGTGAGAGGGCCCTGGTAGATAGGATGGTCTCCTGCTGTGGTGGGCAGACAGGCCGCCGGAACCAGGCCGACATGACGTGATCACCTCAGGGATCTGAGCTTCATCTAGCCTCACACACAATCTCAGGAGATCTGGATTTAAAAACAAGGCTTCAAATCTCCCCCTCAGAAACCACTAGGTCACCCAAGATTCAGAGAGCGCTTTAAAGCAAGCGACTAGACCAAGACAAAATGGAAGCCGCTTCTAAAGTGTGAAGCGTTGGATGGCCCCACATACCTTCAGCTGAAGACCTGACCCACCCTCGGGCTGACTCCTCAGAGCAGGGATGTGCGTGTTTGTTTCAGCCTAAGGAGTTTTTTCCCAGGGGATGTGCAGCATTGTTGTAAATGGAGCTCTTCTGCTCAACCACTCACCCTGCAAGAAACTGCACAGTGTTTCCTCAGTGACAACTGTTCTGGGGCTGAGGGGACATTTGGACAGCAGCTCATATGACTCAGGTACACCAAGTCTCTTGTGGTATTGGAAACAGAGAGACAGCACGAGGCTGTGTCTGAGGAAGCTCCCCTGCCTCTCTCCAGCTCTCTCCGCTCTGACGGTGATGCTGCTGAATGTCTAGCTTGCAGCTCACCAGATGGTTCTCCACAGAGGAACTTAGGGTGGCCACTGTGGACACAGTCCCAGGATGTGGGTGTAGCGCTGCAGGTTCCAGCTCTGCCTGGAAGGGTCCCAGCTCTGCATCCCAGTGCATGGGACTGCCGGGTACCTTTGAGAAGTAACAGATCCCACACCACTCTCATTGATTCCGACAGCCCTCCTTGCCCACCACTGTTCAGAGAAAGGCGGCCTTCGCTGAGGTTGGAGACTTAACCCTGTAAGGCCTCAGGGCCTCACTCCGTTCTTGTTGAAAACACCTAGTGGAGTTATGGGCCAGACCATTCCCCTGCCCAATCTATGTATCAAAGTCACTTTAATGGAATCAAATAGAAGACTCAGAAATAAACCCGTACACGTATGAACACCTGATTTTTGACAAAGATGACAAAACCATACAATGGAAAAAAGACAGCATCTTCAACAAATGATGCTGGTCTAATTGGATGGCTACATGTAGAAAAATGCAATTATATCCATACTTATCACCCTGCACAAAACTAAAGTCCAAGTGGATCAAAGACCTCAATATAAAACCAGATACACTAAACCTGTTAGAAGAAAAATTAAGGAAGAGCCTTGAATTCATTGGCACAGGAGACAGCTTCCTGAACAGAACACCAACAGCACAGGCTCTAAGAGCAACAATCAATAAATGGGACCTCATGAAACTGAAAAGCTTCTGTAAAGCAAAGGACACCGTCATCAAAACAAAACGACTGCCTACAGATTGGGAAAGAATCTTCACCAACCCTGTATCTGACAGAGGGCTAATATCCAGTATATATAAAGAACCCAAGAAGTTAAACAGCAACAAATCAAGTAATCCAATTAAAAAATGGGGTACAGAGATAAACAGAATTCTCAATAGAGGAACATCAAATGGCAGAGAAACACTAAAAGAAATGTTCAATGTCCTTAGCTATCAGGGAAATGCAAATCAAAACGACCCTGAGATTTTCACCTTACACCCATCAGACATGGATAAGATCAAAAACTCAAGTGACAACATATGCTAGAGAGGATGTGGAGAAAGGGGAACCCTCCTCTATTGCTGGTGGGAATGTAAGCTTGTACAACCACTTTGGAAATCAATCTGGCGCTTTCTCAGACAATTAGGATAGTGCTTCCTCAATATCCAGCTATACCACTCCTGGGCATATACCCAAAAGATGCTCAAGTATACAATAAGGACATTTGTTCAACCATCTTTTTAGAAGCTTTATTTGTAATAGCCAGAAGCTGGAAACAACCCAGATGTCCCTCAGTTGAGGAACAAATACAGAAATTATGATACATTTATACAATGGAGTATTATTTAGCAATTAAAAAAAGAAGGAAATCATGAAATTCTCAGACAAATGGTGGGAACTAGAGAAGATCATCCTGAGTCAGATATGCCAGAAAGCAGAAAGACACACACGGTCTATACTTACATATAAGTGGACATTAGACATATAATGTAGGATAAAAGTACTAAAATCTGTACACCTAAAGAAGCTAATCAAGAAGGAGGACACTGTGTAAGATGCTCAATCTTCATTCAGAAAGGCAAATGGAATGGACATGGGAAGAAGGAGAAAACAGGGAACAGGACAGGAGCCTACCACAGAGGGCCTCTGAAAGACTCTGCCCAGAAGGGTAGCAAAGCAGATGCTGAGACTCATAGCCAAACTTTAGGCAGAGTGCAGGGAATCTTATGAAAGAAGGGGGAGATAGAAAGACCTGGAGAGGACAGGAGCTCCACAAGGAGAGCAACAGAACCAAAAAGTCTGGGCACAGGGGTCTTTTCTGAGGCTGATAATCAAAACAAGGACCATCCATGGAGATAACCTAGAATCCCTGCACAGATGTATCCCATGGCAACTCAGTCTCCAAGTGGGTTCCATAGTAAGGGGAACAGGGACTGTCTCTGACATGAACTCAGTGGCTGGCTCTTTGATCACCTCCCCCCTGTGGGGGAAGCCTTAAGAGGCCACAGAGGAAGACAGTGCAGCCAGACCTCATTAGACCTGATAGGCTAGGCTCAGATGGAAGGGGAAGAGGTCCTACCCTATCAGCAGACTGAGGGAGGGACATGGGAGGAGAAGAGGGAGGGGGTGGGATTGGGAGGGGATGAGGGAGGGGGCTTCAGCTGGATACAAAGTGAATGAACTGTAATTAATAAATTAATTTTTAAAAAGTCACAACTTATAAAGCCTTTAAAGGTTCGATGAGGAAGAAATATAAGCAGTGCCCCTATAGGACTGATAGGTGCATAAAATATATGTAATGGCGATGGGCAGGCAGAGGGGACATGCGGGGGACACACCAAGAAGGTGGCATTCAAAACCCAATGGTAGAGGCCTCCAGAGTCAGCTCTGTGACACCCGGATTAGGGACTCCAGGTTTGGCTGGTGTAAACAGGAAGCATTATGAGTGTCTGTTGAGAGCCCCATGCTGCGGGCTGGGGGATTTGCAGGCAGTGAAAGGCTTGGAATACAGCATTGGTGGGGAAGATGACAAGGTATCTCCACCAGCGCCTGAGGCCTCGCTTATGCACAGGACGCTCATACTATGAGCAGCTTACATGTGGTTCCATTCATTCCAGAAGACAGTTAGAGCAGGACATAACTGAGCAGGACCAGCTGGAAGCACCAGCTGCCGCCAGGTAATAGTTCCCTCTACAAACACGCCCCTCCTGTCTTGTGTGATGACTTGACATTTGTAAAAGGTAGAATAAGTTGACCCTTGGCCAGTGGCCTTTAGAGGCTCCATGATGCTCCCAGGGCAATGAGTCTCCTTTGCAAGAGCCACAAACAAATATGGCCAACCGAGTTCCTGGATCAGCCGTATTTATTTCATGTGCTCATTAAAAAGTTAGTTTGACAACATCTTGTGAAGCCTTTGTATACATCCCGAGTTGTCCACTGACTTCATCTATGTGTGCCCACATCTCTAGACAGCCTGGCCAGACGCTCCTGTGGATGGGGCAGGAAGCCAGGGCTGCCCCCTTGTGGCCAGGCAATGCTGTCACATGCCCTGTCACCAGCACGGCCATGTGTGTGTCATCCATGAACAGTATGGATGCTTTCTATGGCACCTCAGGCAGGCTTGCTTCAGTGCAGGGTCAGAGAGCCTGTATGTTTTTGCTGGGCACCTATGCCAAGTGAGACCTGGCACACACGCATCCTTGAAGGACTACCTGTGTGCTTTCTGTCCTGTCCCAGGGATGTGGAGGGGCTAACCTTTCTGCTCCCTTAGGTCTCTGTGTCTGGAATGAGGCTTAGGAACCACATATACACTGTTAAAGTTAATATTGACAACCTGACAGGCCCTAGACTCAGGAGACCCAGTCCTAGCACACCTGTGAGGGGTACTCACATTAGGCTGGCCGAGGCCTGAAGGCACAGCACTGCGCAGGTTGGGGACCCGGACTGAACACCAGGAAAGGAGCAGAGCAGCGTCAGCACCCACCTCTTTCTGCTTCCTGACTGCTGATGTCACATGACCCCCCCCAGCACTGTGCCCTTGAACTATGATGCAAAGCAAACCCTTCCTTCCTTCCCTCCTTCCTTCCTTCTTTCCTTCCTTCCTTCCTTCCTTCCTTCCTTCCTTCCTTCCTTCCTTCCTTCCTTCCTCCTTCCTTCCATTGCATTTACCTGACATACTGTCACAGCAACAAGGTATGCAATTAGCACATACAATAGGAGTCAATTTTCCCTTATCGGGGGTTCCGCATGGCTGCACAAGGGTGGTGTCAGTCTTAGGGATACTGGATGTGTCCTAGGTGGATATGTTTTCCAGGGCAAAAGCCCTTTTAGAAAGCCAGCACAAAACCAGTGGATGGAGAACGCGGTGCTCTAACCTCCAGACGCCCCACAACCTGGAAAGCGCATTTGAGGCAGGTGGGGGGACTGACCTAGGATGACAGGCTGTAATCCCCCAGAAACACAGGAACACAGAACCCAGTTGCTGCAGCCCCCATGCGCTTCCTAAGCCCCCAAAGAACCTCTGTGTTCTGAGTGACCGAAGTTCTTTTCAAACTTTTAACATTATTTTATTATTTTGTGTGTACGGGTGTTTTGCCTGTATGCTTGTCCACGTACCACATGCATCCCTAGTGTGTGCAGAGCTGAGAAAGGCATGCTGGGAATTGGAGTTACAGACAGTTGGGAGCTGTCACTTGGATGCTGGGAATCAGACCCTTTGGAAGAGTAACCAGCATTCTTAACCTCTGAGCCGTCTCTCTAGCTCTTTCAAACTTTATTTCAACACCAAGGCTTTCACTTTTAAACACTGTGGGTCTCTCTTGGTAGTATATTTAAAAAAAATCTATAGAAACAAGGGCCTTACACCCACTAGCAGAACGGGCAGTCTGCTTGTGCCCAGCAGGCTTCTTTCAGCTGTGGCTGGTGCTTTGCTTCCTGGACCCTGGGAGGCCAACATTTAGGTGGGTTGTGCTTGAACCCTACAGTTTGACACCAGAGTAGATAATGGGGAGAAGGTCTCCAAGGAGGGATGGTCACCGTGGAGCTCTGCAGCAGGACTTCCAGGAAGTGGGGAGGTGGGGTGTGCAGCCTAAGTCTAGATAGAGGCTGCAGTGCTTTCAGCTTCCGGTTGGCCGTTTCTCTGGTCCACACCAAAACTCCAGGAAGAGCAGAAGGAATGCCTTCGGACCCTGTCTGGGATCTGGGGGGCCCTTTGATACTAGGCAGCCAGTGCTTGGGATGCCCACTTCTAAATACAACCCTTGGGCATCGTACGTCTGCGGCTTTGGGACACCACACACGTCCTTGAGGAAGAAAGCTGCTTTAGCTATGGCCTGCATGCTGCGTGTGCCTCGGGACTCACTGGAGCTGCACAGGCTTGGAAGCTGAGGGAGACAGGGTGTGACGGCGGCAGTCCATGCAGCCTGGAGACTCCCGGAGGATGGAAGGAGTTGGGGATGCAGCTGAGGCAGGAGACACCCGCACCTGTGGGACTTCCAAGTTTTGAATTACGTGAGTTTTCTTGCCTCTGCAGTGGAGATGATTTCCTGAGCAGGATAGCATGAGCACTCATGAGCCTTCTTTCCTTGACCCCAAGCCCCTGTGAGATGTGAGTTTATTCTCTCTGTTCAGACTGTTCTTGAGAGAGGAGCCAAAGCCAGAGGGCTACAGCGTACCAGGGACATACGTGGGGTTCAGTGTTGGGGAGAGTTGCTGCAACTCCAGGGCTCCGGCCTCATCTAAATCTTTATCCCCGGAATCCCAAGCCAGCCTCATCCCCAGAGCAGGGAAACATGAGGAGCAGCAGCTGTGGGGCTGAGCTGGTGAAAAGGATGCACTACCCTGTGGCTTCTCAGAGGTCTGAGATCTGTTGCCCCACACAGCCTGCTCATGACTCCAGCAAGGGGAGGTGGCTTTGCTAAAATTCATGATGTTCTATTGAAGTCCCAGATGTAAGCTCAGGATGGCGTCGGCCTTCACACGCAGTAAAGCTTTTGTTACTTACAGAATAACATCAGCCTTGTTTAAATGCAGTTTCCCGTGCACTTCTGACTGCTAACGAGGCCACAGGGGTGTGTCATGGCGGGCATAGACTCTGTCACGGAGGCCACGCGGCTCACATGGCTCCGTCTATTTTCACAGCACTAGATTACCTGTATTAGTTACTGTTCCGTTCCTGGGATAAAATGCCATGACAGAGACAGCGTACTGAGGAAAGAGTTTGTTTAGGCCAGCTGCTCTCAGCCTGTGAGCTGCGACCCCTTTGGGGGTGGAACAACCCTTTCACAGGGTCACCTAAGACCATCTATCTACATGTCAGATGTTTACATTAAAATTCACAGCAGCGGCAAAATTAGTTACGAAGTAGCAACAAAAACAATTTTATGGTCAGGGTCACCGTGAGATGAGGAATTGTGTTACAGGGTCGCAGCGTTAGGAACGTTGAGAACCACTGCTCCATGCTTGTTCCAAGGGATAAGAGTCCCTCACAGCATGGAGGGGCACGGCGGAAGGAGCTGAAAGCTGAGAGCTCAGGTTTCCAAATGCAAACACGAAACAGAGAGATAGCGTGAGGTTTTTAATCTCACCCCAGGGACACACTTGCTCTAGCAAGGTTACAGCTCCTCAAACCTCCCCAAACAGTGTCACCAACTGGAAGCCAAGTGTTCAAATGTATGAGGTGATGGGAGAAAATTTCTGCCACCATCCTACCTATGCTCTCTTCCTATGAGTAGAAACATTTTAAGATATATACGTGTGTGTATGCATATATGTACATACTCATATATACCTATATTTTGAATACATATGTCTTAAATATGTATATATGAGTATGTGCATATATGCATGGATATGCATCTATATTTAATATATATACACATATTAACATATTCTTTGGGGCACCAGGATTTCACAGTGAAATTACCTACCAGGTAATTGGCAATTCAGCTTCAGAAGAGCCCTGCCCCACTCAGCTGTGGTCCCTCCATCCTTCCTGGCCACTGCACACATGATCCAAGGTAAATAAAGGTGGAACTCAACTATAGAGCGGATGCCCCTGTCCTGCTGAGCTGGGCATGGCTCGGGGGCCTGGAATGTCTTTCTGAACAGTGTCCTAAGCCACTCTTACTGGCTGAGGCTTGCCACCTCCACCCCCAGGCCTCAGGGACAGCCAGAGGACTACACTCAACTGCTCAGACTCCTCTGCTTTCTTTCTGGAGTAAACTTGTCTTATTTTCTGTTCACGGAGCCTGGGCACTTCAGAAGGTTCAGAGGGAAACATTGTGGCTCAGGATTCCTGGGTACAATCCAAGCTCCCCACCACTGTTTTGAAAGTTACTGTCCAAATGATGATCAAGGGGTCAAAATGTCACATGAAAACACACCTTCTATCTTGCTCTGTCTGTGTGCAGGAGACAGAAATACAATTCTCCCCTTGTCAGAGAGGGAAAGCAGTCAAATAAAGCACCTTACAGAAGATGGAGGCTGGAAGAAAGCCAAGGAGGTGTCTTGGAAAGCGATCAGCCCTCTAACTCACATCCGGCAGCCATGCAGGCCTCCGGGCAGCCATGCCGGCCTTCAGGCCCAGGCTCCGGGGGCTCTGCCAGTCCTTGGGGCTCCCTCAGCAGAGCTTCCCTTCGCCATGGCACAGTCTCACTAACAAGGACTAGCCGAACATCACGGAGGGCGAGCAAAGACTGCTCTCTGCAACTCTCAAAAAGAGACCGAGAGGCTCTCCTGCTGTGGTGGCTATTTCTTGCCAGCATGGAAGGTGATCGTGAGATTCACAGAACGGGAAAGCGTGCATGCACCTCCCTCTACTACCGCAACCCAGAGCCCGCCTGGCCGGAGCTCAGAGCTCTGCCCTCGTCTTGTGTCCTTGCTTGCTCCCCCATCAACACCTCAAGCGTCATTTTGCCAGAGGTGCTTTGTGGTGGACTGATGGGACTAAGTACGGGTACATCTGTGCCCCCATGCATGGTGGCCTGGCCCTCACCAGCAAGGCTAGAATGGGAAAACCTCTCGGAGATGGAGTCTTGTGGGAGGAAACTGAGGCAGCCCACTTAGGAGGACTGACAATTCTGACCACTCCTCAGTCTCTGGCTTCCTACTGTCCCATGTAAATTTTTTAGTAAAATGTGTTTTGCCGACATGTATTTATATGCAGCACATGAGTGTCTGACACTAGTGGAGGCTAAAAGAGGGTGTTTGGTCCCCTGGAACTGAAGTTACAGGTGGTTGTGAGCCGCCATGCGGGTGCTGGGAATTGAACGGGAACCTTCTGCAAGAACAGCGTTCTTAACCTCTGAGCCATCCCTCAGCATGGTCGCTGATCACTGTTGCACATGCTTTTGCTACAACATGTCACAGCCAGGGGCTCTCCCAACTCTTGTCATCGTTTGTTATTGTTTTTTTTTTTCCTCAGCCACAATAATCAGTAAATAATTCCTAGCCTCAGACATTTCATTACAGCATCGGAAAATGCCCTAAGATGGCTTTCTTGCATTTCTCTAGACAGTTGGTGCTCTGAGCAGAGAAGGACAAGAGCCATCCACGAGGCCTTAACCAGATGATCTCTCTGGGACATCAGTCTCAGTGCTTGCAGAAAACGTTCTAGTAGGAGACAGAGACACAGCTGCATGGCCAGACTACAGTTACTGCGGTAGGGAAGGCTGCAGGGATCCCACCGCCCCGGGGTCTGCTGGGCTTTGTAGAAGTGCTACCTCCCTGTCCTCAAGCTTGAGACCCGACATGGCCACTGGTCTGCTTACAGGATTCTGAAGGCTGAGCTCCTGAGGAGGGCGCCTGTGTTCTCCCACCGCCTGTGGGGCCCAGTGAACTGTGATGAGGTGTAGGCCAAGCTGACGGTCTTCCTGTGTGGACACTCTGGTTTGGTATTCGCCAGTACATGAATGAGTAAATGCTCTTCTCCTCGGACAATGCTCTTCAAGGTTAGCGGCTGCAGTCAATGTCTGAAGGTGAGGGCTTGTCCATACCTTTTTCTTCAGTCCCCGGGTTGATCAACCTGGTTCTGCTCAGGAGGCTGGAAGACGCAGTGCCCCTTTCCTCTCCTACAGTGTGTTACAGACAGCACATTGCTGCTTTGGAGAGGGAGAAAAGCGCAGTCTGCAGGGGTGACCAGGCAGGAGGCATTCCACTTCCACGTGAGCAGCTCTGCTTTATAGGTAGCTCTGGGGGTACACTGATGTGGCTCAGATCTATATTTGCTAAGTGCTGGGTAACTGGCTGGCGTGGCTGTCAGGGCCAACCTCCAGTCAGCACGTTGAGGATCATGGCACCACAGGTCTTGGTGAACTCCTGTCCATAGCCGCAGTTCCAGATAGGAGAGCAGGTCTGCTTGCGAAGTGTGCAGCGGGAAGCCGCAGCTTACATTGAAACATGTGAGGCCCCTAGTGCTACCAGCACACCCAGCAGATGAGGAAGACAGGAAAGATGCCTGTGCAAAGCCTTCTGTCTGCTCTACAGGAACTACCTAAGGGCCAGCACAGAAACTGCCACTGCTCCTGTCATTTGGATACTGAAAGTGGGGCCAGTGGAAGGACAGCTCCACTGGCTGAAAGGCCTTCTCTGGGATGGCCCAGGACCTGCCCCCTCACCTGTTGGTGTCTGGGTTGGCTCCTTCCTGGGGTTCAGGGTTTCTGAGGCCCTGAGGGCCCCCACTTTATCCTGCATTCCCACTTGCATCCCTGCATGCATATGTCCCCACTCTGGTCAAGATTTCCTCATGGGGCTTGAGCCTCTGTGGGAGATGACTCTGTCTTGGGTGTGAGGACCTCACAAGGCTTACTCTCGCCAAAGGAGAGGAAATTAAGGTTACAGTATGAGAGAGCACCACGTGGCCTAGCCTGTGATTGTGCAAGAGAATAGAGGGGCCAGAGAGAGCTGCGTCTCCTGGGTTAGACCCGTTAGCCTGTTTCCAGACCACTAGGCTTCGGGTACCAAGCTGAGACATTTGTTGATGTGGCCTGTGCTACCCAGGGCGGCACAGCCCAGTCTCTGTGGTCCAACCTGCCATTGCCCAGAATCCAAACTCCAGAGAATCTGTGAGGGACAGTAGCGAGGGCAGGCCAGAGACCTGGAGGCATGCCCACAGCTCACGCCTCTCCTCACCTCCTCAGAGCACTGAGGTGGAGGGCAGGCCAGAGACCTGGAGGCGTGCCCACAGCTCACGCCTCACCCTGCCCTCACCTCCTCAGAGCACTGGGGTGGAGGGCAGGGCAGCAGAGGACAGGGCAGCAGAGATTGTTTTCCCTTCTCACTGGGCTGCTCCAGGTGTGCGGAGATGTCCAGCAGTGCGGGGGCTCATGTAGTCCTACTCAGAGCTGCATCCGATGCCCCTCAAGCAGGGACAGACCATTCCTAGTGAGCGCACAGTACCCCAAATGTAATCGATCTTATCTGTCACTTTTTGGAACGCCTCTGATTTATTTCCAAAGTCCATTTTGGCCTTGGAGAGAAAGTTTGGATATGACCATAGTCTGACTCTCAGCGTGTCTTCTATCCTCCCTGGCTCTCTTCTTTTCTGTATATATAACAAAATACCCGAGGCTAGATAACTTGTCGTGTAAAGAGGGTCATCTGGATCATAATGTGGTGGCTACAGGTGTAAGACACAGTGCCGGCCTCCCAACGAAAGCTCCTGGCTGTGCCACAGTGCAGCAGAGAAGTAAAAGGTGAGCGGCTGGTGTGGGAGGAGCTGGAGACCAGAGATAAAGCAGGCTGGCTGTTTCACTACAGCTCAACCTACACAGGACCTTCCTCCTCCTCCAGCAGCCTTCATTCCTTCCCACAGTGTGGCCCCATGACTTCAGAACCTCCCATCAGCCCCTACCTCTCAGAGGTTCCATCCTTTAATACTGCTGTCAGGGGACTGGGTTCTGGGAGATGCTCTCAGAACACTAGAAGAACCCTAGAGCAAGCCCAGATGACTCACCCTGGAACCATGCTGATGGAGCAGGGTGTTAGCGCCCCGAGTCTGCTTGAAGCAGCTAGAAAAAAAGAGGTCTCGTGTGCTCTGAGACATTTGCATCAAGCACAGTTTAGGTTGTGATAGCGCCATGCGCCATGGCATGGGGGACACTGCCTAGCTGGGGCCAGGCAGGAGTATCTGCTGTGTCCCTGGACAGTAGTTTGGGGCCTTCTGTTAGGCAGGCATGTGTTCTGGGCCCCATTGCATGTTGGCGTGGAAAGAGTACCAGCCGACAGGCTCCTCAGGACATTGCCGGTCTTCTCTGTAGCTGGCTGGGGCCTTGTATCCGACTGCCTTGGAGGTGCTGAAGGGAGAAGGCCTCCAAACCCCACTAATGGGCTGAGGCCTCATGCGCAGCGGTAATACCAAAGAATTGATTTTTTTCTCTGTTACAAATTGCAAATGGAGACATCCTGACATGCAAAGGAAAGCCCAGGGATTGGGGTGCACCGAGCAATATCCAGACTAAAGAGGTGGGCTAAATTCCAGTTTGTGTGAGCCGCACAAGGTGAGCACGGGGTCAGAGAGGCGGAGAAGGCAACAAGAGGAAAATCCATACAGTGACTGCCCTGACGGCGGCTGCAGGTTTATTTTTGAATGAAAGCACCATGCATTTAAATTAAATGTCAGATAGAATTTAGCATCCAGGCGTCAGGAGGCTGAGGGTGTGCATGGAAAGCCGACAGCTCCTTGGAGTGGTTAATTGCAGCCCCACCTCCCCCAGTGCCCCACAGAAAGATGCCATTCAGGAGGGGAGCCTGCATCTCCCTCGGAGGGAGGGTCTTCACCAAGGTGAAGATCAGAGCCAGCCGCTAGAACACACAAGGTCGCTCTCAGAGGCCCCTCTGCTCCCAGCGGCTGCTTAATTGTGGTTGCTCCCTGCTGATGAGGGATGGAAGCTGACCTCGCTTCCAGAACCTAATCAAGGTGCATGGAGCTGGCCGCACAGCCCAGCGGTTCCCGGTCCTTTGTTCCGACGCTACCCAAGGCAGAAGGCGCCACTTCCTGTGGCATGAGAGATCATGGCCAGGCATTGCTTCCAAAGGAGAAATGAGGAGAAAAGAGGAAGGAAGGATGGGGAAGAAGTGTGTGCAAGCTTCTCTGCTCTGAGAATAGACACGCTGATAGATGCAGAGTTCTGCAGTAAAGCCAGGCTCCGATCACAGGAAGGCTGGGCTTGCACCATCTGCCGCCAGAGAGGTTGAGGTATACCCAGAGAGACCCCGGCTCTAGGCTGCAGGCTGCCGCATAGCCTGGGCTCCTTGGCCCTCTTGCAAGGGTCTTCCTGCTCCTTTCGCAAGTCTGGAAACACACACTGGCTGTTTCTATGACAGCGGCCATCACAAGAAAGAGGAGGAGGCTGGCTGCTCCTAACAGAAAGGTACAGTGGTAGAGGGAGGCTGTGCACTGTTCAGCTACACAGGAAGCCCCCACATCTAGTGCAGGGCATAGACAGAGGCTCCGCCAGCGTGTGACCCAGGTAGATCTGGACCATATGGGAAGGCTGGGCTCAGGACACGTGTTGCTACAGCTTTGCTTCCTGTCTTTCTGTACAGAGGGGCCAGGTGAGCCATGCTGTCTTTGGGGATGTTTGTTTTTAGAAACAGGGCCTTGCTATGAAACCCCGGCTGGCCTGGAACTCACAGGGATCATGGGTGAGCGGTGCAGTTGGTGGCCCTATGTGCTCTGCACTCTGGGTTGTGTCTCTCTGCTCAGCGTCCCTCCGATCTTTACCCAGAATCCTGGGTCCTGTCTTAGTCAAATCTGTCCTCACTGATTGGATGGGCCTTCCCACTTGTGGATAGTCCCACTTTTCTGGCTCCTGTCTCCTTCCTGAAGCTCTTTCCTCCCACCTCCATGCAGCTGAGATCTAGTGCTATGAAGTCTGAGGCCAGGAGGCACCAGAGGAAGCAGGTCAGTGATGCTACCAGAGCTGGACAAAACGGGGCTGGTCAAAGGCGAAAAACCTGCAAGTGATGGCTGCAGCCACCACTCAGGAGCAGAGCCCTCTCAAGCCAGAGCCTGTGACAAATAGCTGCTATCACTTGTCAATCATGGGAGCCATTCGGGAATCATGGACAGCCGATGTGGGAATCATGCATGGCTCCTGCTGTGGCTGACCAGGCTGGTGGCAAGCTGGCTCTGTGGGCGGGTGGCCTGGTTGCTGTGTGGCCATTCTCTGCCTAACCAGGAAGGCCACAGTCCACCATACGGCTGGCACCAACTGTCCAGACACACCTCTGTCCTTCAGGTCTGCCCAGTATGTGGGACCAGTGAGCCACTGTGAGCGTTTTGTTGGAAGACTAAGGTCTTTGTCAAGGTCAGTACTAAGCCAGCTCCACAGCTGGGTCAATCTCTAGGACAGTGCTCAGGTGCCAGGTCCTTTCTGAGCTGCCGCGTGAGTGGCACCCTCAGCCAGGTCGATGAACAGGCTCCGGAGCTCCGCTGCCAGAGCGCGCGGTGGAGGGTGCTCCAGACCCTCAGACACGTAAATATGGACTATCCAGTGCATATGCGCTAAGTTTTCTACTCACACACTTCCTTGCCGTTAGAGTGCAGCACTATGCTTGTAAATGTCCATCAGAAATCTGACCAGCACCTGTTTGGATTCAGATCTGGGAGTGCATCCTTTGCCCTGGCTTTTAGTGTCTCTGACTGAGCCTGCCCCCGCAGGTGGCCTTTGCCTGCCCCTCGGGTGGGCATCACTGTGGCTGAAGACAGTGCCCTTACAAATAAATGACAGCATACATTCTCCCCATGCACGCTTCCCTCTGTGTTTGTTCAAGCCTTGACGTGCTCTAAATCTCGTCCCATACGATTGCTGCGGTCACTGTATGTGTGGTGACTTGCAGTGTGCCGTGGCTTACTTTTTTGATCCTCAGTGAGATTCAAACTCACTCTGGAGGGTGCCCTGGCGTCTATGCTGAGGCCACACTGTCCGCTGCAGCAGCGTTTCACTCTGGCTGAGCTGCCCTTCTTCTCCGGCCTGGGCATGGGGCTGACTCCTCCGCCCCAGCAAAGGAAGATGTCGAGGGAGGCAAGGTGCTGTGCCTGCGACCCAGAAGCAGCCAGGATGGAGCTCTGGGTCTAAGGAGCAAAGCCTGATGATGAGAGCAAATATGTGTTCTCAGCCATGTTCTCCAGCACACCGACACAGGCTAGGCAGAGCCCTTCCGGAAGGTTCCGTGGAACACGAGTCCTGAGGGGCAGCACAAGCCTGGGAGCTGAGGTCGGAAAGCCTGGCCTCACTGTTCACCCCCTTCATGGGTACCACCATCTTGTTAGGATGCCATCACCATGCCAACTCTGTGTCTGCTATTTTCCCAATAAGGGCTGCTCTGCCCCCAGACTGGGTGTGTCACAGGGCTGGCAGGGAGGGTGACTGGAACCATAACCCTTTAGAGAGAGACCTGACATGGCAGACATCACTGATACTGATCGTTGCCATGGCTGTGAGGGTGGCTCTGACCAGCGTGGGCAGAGCCACAGGGACATGGTTCTGACCAGTGCCCCCTGTGGCCAGCATCACCCTGCAAGCCCGTTTCTCTCTCCTAAAGATCCTTCTGTAGACGCAGATGCGGGCACTGCCAATGTCCCCTGAGGGGCCCGAAGCGTGGGAAGACAGTGACTCAGGGTCTGAAGGCCGCTGGGGGATCCATGTACTCACTTGCTGAAGGCGGCATCCCCACAAGAGAACACAGCGTTGCTCTCCGCAAGCACGGTGTGTGCTGCAGTGTCAGCTAGTTCAGGTGAGAATTAAATCCCGCTTCCCCTGTGCTGATGCGAAGGGTGTGCAGAGAAGCCAGCAGAAGTCTTCACAAGATACAGGAACTGAGATTTCAGGGCCCAGAAGTTTGCAAAGACAAATTACTCAGGAACCTGGGACACTGCCAAAGGCCAGGGAAATGAAAGAGGCTGGGAATCAAGGCACCTCTTTCTGATGGCACACGCCATCGGGGGTCTCTCAGGACTAAGAACTCCCAAGAACGTGACAGGGTGTCTTCCTCAGTGTGGCAGAGACCCCTCCTTTAGCATTATAGATGACGTTCTTTTTTTCCCTGAGTGTGACAGACTCCTCCTCAAGGAGGTTCTCCCCTGAGTGTGACAGAATGCTTTCTTCAAATATGCCAGAGAGCCTTCCTTGAGTGTGCAGCCTCTGCCGGGGTGACAGACTCTTTCTTGAGTGTGAGGGCGTACTTCCCGGAGAAGCTCGTTCCCTGTGGAGCCTTGTGCTCACAGCCTCCATGGGTGCCTTTGTGAGGGTGAGTCCTCTGCTTTGTCTTGGTCACCAGTTGTGAAGCAGCTGTGCCTCCAGGCGTCCATGTTGTGGGCATTTGGTCCATGTGGGGCTGCTTTTTTTTTACCTCCCCCAAACTCCACCATCCCCTCTCCTGCCTCCTGGGAGGTTGCCTTGCTTAGCTTAGGTTTTGGGGTCCCAACATCCCTGGGGAAGTTCTGGACCCCAACTTCCATCCTGCACTATTCTGATTGCAAATTAAATCTGCTTCCAATCTTAGTGCTCTTCCTTGGCCACGTCTTCCTTCATTAGGAACAGTTTCTTATTTGGATAGGGATGAATATGGAAGGCTTTTCATGCTGGAGACACAACAGAGGAAGATCTTGGAGCAGGAAACACTGAGAGCCCACAGGGACATGCTCTATGGCTGGACAGGAGCCTCGGCTGTTTCCTCCTTGTGATGCCGCCCAACTCCCACCCTCACACTAGAAGGAGGGAGGGAAGGAGGCAGGCATTTTGCCTTCTACAAGTTGAGAGACAGCATGAAGGCCACCAGAGTCCCCAGTCACACAGGAATTTGCACATGGTTAGCCTGTAGGCCTGGTGTTCTCCACCCTTGCCTCTTTGCCGCCTATGGGGGTCTCACTTGTGTGTAGCTCAGGGCTTTCCATCCAGACTGGCATTCACATGAACTTCACGGGTACCTGTTACATATGTCCTCTTCATCAGAAAGGCCAGCGCATCCAGCTTCCAGCCTGCGCTCTCCTGGCTCTGGTTCCCTGCTGCTCACGGGCTCCGGGACTTGGTGAGGCTTTCATCACAGCCTCATGAGATGGAGAGAGGTAGGTGACTCCAGGAAAGGCCGTGCACACACTGGATGGGATGACTGCTATTGAACAACCAGACATGCAGAGCAAGGTGTGTGTCAGAAACGAGTCATCTTGGAAACCAGCTTGTCGGGCTCTTGAACGTGTAAATGTGGAGTTATCCTGTGTTTCTACAACTCTATCTCTGGGTATCCCGGAAAGCTGGCAGCAGAGGCGCAGAGGGATGTGTGCACACCCAAGCCACAGCAGTTCCACTTGCAGGAGTTGTGTGGCAAAGCAACCCAAGTCCCTAGCGGCTGAGGGACGGATGGGCCACACTCGGCTCTCCAGAGGGGTGATCCTGTGTGCACGGGGAAGTGTAAATGCATGAACAGGCTTGCGTGTTTGGATACTTGCCCCCAGCTGGTGGCACTGTTTGGAAAGGGCGTAAAATCTTTAGGAGGTGAGCTTTGCTCAAGGAGGCAAGTTTCTAGGGGAAGACTTTGGAGTCTGATAGCCTGGCTCCACTTCGAATTTGCTCTCTGCCTCCTGACTGCACATGTCATGGGACCAACTGTCTCATGACCCTGCTGTCATGCCTTCGCCATCATGGCGGACCACCTGTGACCTTTAAGTTGTTATTCATCAGGGTTTGATCACAGAACTGAGGAAGCAACTGACACATCCTGTTACAGGTATGGGTGGGTGTCATGTCAGTGAGGAGAGCCAGGCGCACAGAGCACTGTCTCTCCTGCCCTCTCTTTCCTGTGAAACGCTGAGGTGTGGAATCTAGCCACCCCAGTGTGCTGCTCGCGTCTTATTCTCTGCTAGTGAGGAATGTCCCCAGCCTTGTGTGGGAAGAGTCTCAGGTCTTTGCTGCTGGCCCTTTCCTGCTTGGCTCGCTACCAGTCATAGGAAGAAGGACCCCAGTACGCACGAGTGTGGGCGCGCTTCTCAGAGCTGCAGCCCTTGCACAAGCTCAGCCCTGTGTGCCTTTCTGTGGCCTGAGCACAGTCCTGCCAGGCAGCTCAGTCACTGTCGTCCGTATCCCAGAATCCCTGATTGGAGCCCTGTATTCTCAGCTGCCCTTCTTTGGGGTTGGGGGGAGGCTGGTCCTAGGGCTCTGTTCTCTCTTATAGATAACACTGCCTTCTGATACTCTGTGCTCCCCTTATTCTCCCATGGCCTCCCAGCCGCTCCCTAAGGACGGCCTGGCTGCGATCCAGACATGTCCCAGGGAGTGACCACTTAAACAAACTGGGGTGGAGAGGGCAAAAAAAGCATCTCAGAGTCCTCAGACAGTCCAAAATGTGCCAGCCAGGAGAGACCAGCTCTGTGCCATCTACGGTTGATGCCAAGCTGGATCAGCTATCTGTGGTGCTGGCTCCACAGCCATCCCAGGCCATCTGTGGGTCACTCAACTGTGCTGGCTCCTGGTAGGGCAGAGGAGAGTCTTCCTGGGGATGACGGTTGGCTGGCCCAGGTGGCATGGGCTCAGGGTGCCCTTGGTGGTCCTGACGGGTGGCTAAGGCTGTAGGTCCTGGCATTGCCATCCTTTACAGAAACTAATCAGAGGCTCTGAGGGCGAAGCCACACATTCCCTTTCTCACAGCTGGTCGCAGGTCAGAACATGAGAAGTACAAAAGTTCAAGGACTTGTTAGAGCTGTGTGGATGACCCTTCCGCTTGGCAGCTCTGCTCTGAGCTCCTGTGGGGAGCAGACCAGGCTGGTTCTTCCACTCTGCATCCCTTGCTCTTACAGCTCCTGATGCTGGGCCTGTGCTTGGGTCCTGCATGAGCTGCAGGAGGCTGAGGTCTTGTCTGATCACTCACTTGGAGGAACCTGTCCTTGTGCTGGACACGGCAGGCTGCCCCGGCACCAGGCAGTGTCCTGTGACCACCAGCCAGGCACCTGTGCTATTGTGCCTCACTCTACTGGATGTAAAGTCATTTCTTGGCACACTGGGATTGGGATCCTGGCACGTCTGTGTAGACAGGGCTTCTGCATGACTCTCTGGGCTTCTCTGTCACTTTGAGATGGGGTTATAACGTCTTTGTCAGTCCCTCCCTGCCTCCTCCTTAGTGATAGCCTTTGGACCTCATGCAGCTCTGGGATACTTGCAGTGGATGAAAAATCCTCACAGCAACATCTGATGTGACAGGTGTGTGAATGTGCCACTTGCTTAGGAGGAATTGTCTCCATGAGGTAGTGGGATGGAGGTCAGATGACTGTGAAGAGCAGGGCAGCCTTCTCTGCAGTCATGGTTTTCTAGACGGGCAGGGTGTCGTGGGTTCAAGAGATTTACGTTGTCTTTCTCCCTTTGATGTGTGTGTGTGTGCGTGTGTGCGTGCGCACATGTGTGCACACACGGATGCATCAGTAGTGGCCCCACACCCCGGCTTAGGGAAGGCAGTAGATTCTGGCCTGAGCAGTGACCTCTAGCTCTATGCTCCTCCTGGCTGTTGGTTGTTTATTTGGGTCAAGGGGAAGGATGGAGGCTCCAGAGCTTAGCTGAGGGGCAGCAGGGACTTGGAGAAGCAGGGATGGACTATACCATTTGCACTTCCTGATTGCTGAGGCTGACCAGGAGAATTACTCTACGAACTATAAACCCTTCAATTGGCTCGAGTAGACCCAGAAAGACTGGCTCTCCCTGAACTGTGCCGCCATGTATGATCAAGAGATTTAGCGAATGAGGCTGCAGTTTTACTGCAGTCTACTGTGTTTGTAGGTCTCTGCCATGACCCCAAAGCTCTTGAACTTCAATCACAGACCTCAGGAGATAGAGTCAGAAGAAATGGCCAGCAAGTCCCTGAAACGGTAATTAAGCGGTCGGCCATACTTCTGGGTGTTTGTGTGCATTAGGCTGTGCAACCTGGTGCTCTTGGGCTAGCATAGCACAGGGCAAAGACCCCCGGTGACGGACTGTGGCCTGGACACCTATGCCCTGTCTCCTGGTTACAGGTGTCTGTTGTTGAAGCCCTGTCATTATGAAGACATGGGAGAGACAAACAGAGCTCTCTCCCTCACAGGGCTCGCATGCCCCTGGTGACGTGTGGCATACTCTCCCAAGCCCTCTTCCCTTACCCGGGACGGTCCATGGATATATAAATCAGTTAAAAAATAACCTTAATACACAGTTCTGCCAGACAAAGCCCTGTGATTGGACTTGGCCATGTTCGCTCTGCAGGGGAAGGGGAGTGTCCGCTTCGCTAGCAGTGCTGTTCTGTGAACCCTGAGCGGGGCCTGCAGTCAGCCCGAGCCGTGTGCTCTGTGCCGCCGTCGAGGGCTCAGGCTGAGCGGAGTCTCTCTGGAAGGACTCGGCTCGGCTAACTGGCTGTGTCTGAGTCAGCTGTGTCCTCGCCTTTCCACTCCATCCATCAACACACAATTACTGTCACCACCGTGTGTGTCGCCCGGCATCAGGTTACATGTGCCAAGCAGCATAAAAAAATGGCTGTAATGTTGGCATAATTTTTCATTATTGTCTTCATTAACCACAGCAAATGGGAGGAAGAGTTTACCCGCACCCTGCCATCTCCATGACAACGCTTCCAAAGCCTGTCTGCCCAGTGTCCACCCAAGAGCAGGACTGAATGTCCTCATTATTCTGCCTCTTGCTGGCCCTGCCCTGCCACGGGGGAGACCGACGAGGTGATTTATCCCCGCCCCCCGTTTTTCCTGACAGCCTGGCATGGTGTCAGGGCGTAAGGCGCTGGTCTGATTTCACAGTTTAATTACTGCTAATCTGAGGGGGCAGGGCTAATGAGCTGCCAGCAATCCCTCAGCAGTAGCAACACTCCCTGGTTTTTGTCCCCAAATGCCCTTCTCTGCAGCCCCTTCCTCCATGCAACTGGGCCTGGGTTAAGGAAGCGGCTGGTGTTGATTTTTCAGTGTAACAGGATGAGTAAGCAAATACAGAAACCTGGAGTTTATAAAATCTCATCAGAGTAGAATCCAGAAGCAAAGAGAATCCCATACATGCCTGGGAATTTTGCCCACAAGCCCTGTGATGGTCACACAGTAAAGTTCCTGTCGGGCCTGATCATGAGGCTGTGCTTCACTCTTCGTCCCTCACAGATGCGCGCCCGGAGCCCCACTCCAGAATGTGCCCCTCATGCTTTCCCTCCCTCCCCACCCGCTCAGGGCCTGTGGATGCTGTGCCCCAAGCATCTGTTCATTTCACTCGGCATCCTCTCTCTTTGACCCCTGCAGCCCTGCTTGCCCTCCCGAGCCCACCAGATGACTTGCAGTCCAGTAAATGCCCAGCATCATGTGAAGCCCTCCATAATTTACCACAGAGATCACACTTGGGTCCTGACCATGTGCCTAGTTCCTGTGCTCAGCATCGCAGTGAATCCCATGACTTAGGGGTCTCCCCTGACTCTCTGAGTGCCCTTCTTGTTCCAACACTGTTTTGCTCCTTCCCACCAGGCCCCACATCCTTCTGGTGGTCTTGGCAAGCTCAGCTTCCCCTCTTTCTCAGATGATAAGAAAATGTGGTCCAAACCAAGGACAGTTCTCCTCATGAGGTGCCAGGAAGGCTGAGCTCAGATGCTACCAGGAGCGGGGTGCATAGAGCAGAGGCCCAACAATACTGTCTGATGAATGGTGCAAAGCATGCCTTATATGTCAATGATTAAACGTCCAATAAATTACTCCAGGTACGATGGGTGGGTGCCAGCATCTTGTATGTACTCATTTATCAATTTATCTGTCCCCAAGGTTAGTTTATGCCTCTTCTCAGTCTACAAAGACTAGCTTACAACACTCCACCTGACAGACAAGAAAAGCACATAAATTAAGAAAAACAGATCAGGTCCGTGGGAAATGCTGGTAGGAATAAGAAGAGAAGAGCCCCAGAGAAGACAGATGGCAGATGCGTCCTGGGCACTCAAAGGCTATTGAGACGGTGCAGCTCACACAAGCCATAGTTATTCCTACAACATAAGCCTGATACCTCTGCTATGGTGAGCAACCTGAAGACACTTTTCCACTTTGGATGTTTCTGCTTGGAGTCCTGCACAGACACACAGCTATGTTTTGGGGTCCTATTCTCTGGTAAGTTCTATGGCGACTCAGAAAAACAAGTAATTTTTCATTATGGCCTCATGTGCGATTTAGACATGAAAATTTGGTATCATTGACTCATCTAATAAATTTAATGTTAGAGACGTATTAGAGTTTTTCCTAGCCATAGGCCAGTTCTTAAAGATGGGCCATGACCAGGTTTTTTTTTAGGTTTCATGCACCAGTCACAGAACATCTGTGTTCCCACAGCAAGCTACCCATTAAGTAAGTGCTCACAGCAGCCACACATAGAAAAACCCAGTCAGATGTCCTTGTTGCTGATGGTCTTGGCAGCTCTCTGCCCTCTTCAAGTTCAGCGAGGCCCTCTATTATCAGGCCTCGCTCATCGACAGGACAAGGAAGTTTGGAATACAAGGAGCCTATGTCTTGCCATTGTTCTTTAGCAGCACCATGAGTGTTGCAACGCTCCTCTCCTTTCAGGGGCAGCCTTTTGTGCAAGGACATGAGGTCTCTGCCAGTGTAAAGGGGAGGGACGCAATGGTTCCCACTTGCATCCAGTTACAAGGTGATGCCCAGACCTTCCGTCCCTGTCTAAACCCATCTTGGCCTCTGCTGCCTGCAGCTTTGCCTCCTCAGGTCCCACCCTGTGTCCCCGGCCTCAGAGAAAAGTGCCTTGTTGGCGGCACCTGTGCATCTTATCATGGTTCAGATAGAACAATATCTCTGTGGTGGTGACTTCAATAACTGGATTTATCTGGGTTGATGTGAGCGAATCAATAGATCATATTCTGCGTTTGAGACAGGGACCGATCTGGCTTCCACTTCCATCTCACCTTATTTCAGGGACATAATGAAGAGAAAGCTATTGATAGGATTTAGCAAATCATTTATTTACTTACTTAGTTTTGCAGTCCCGGGGACTGAGTCAGAGATGATGCATCACACTGGGCAAGTGTTCCAACACTGAGCCACAGCCTAGCCCCACACATATTTTAAAGAGGAGAGATAAAAATCAATAAGATCAATCATGAGAGTAAGTCAGAGCCCACAATGAACGGGTACACGAACTCCACAAAATCTCCCACCTCACTACTCACGGGAACATAAACCTCCTTGAAGGCATCGGAGATACAGCGCCAGGAGTCACAACAATCAATTAAATGGGAAAAGGCACATTCTTCCGAAAATCATGGCTATTCCTACAATGTAAGCTTGAACATTCAGGGCCCACAGGTGGATGCCCTGGAGCAGAACACACAGAACAGGAAAGGAAAGGGAATGCAAGGCACCCCTGGTTTAGTTTCAAATCACAGTTGTCGGAGAAGCTCTGGAGATCTGGTGTGGCCTGGAACTGCACGACCTCCTGGCTGGGAAACGCAGGTCAGGGAGGGTGCAGAGGAACACCGGACCTGGCATTGCTTACCCTCATGCCCCTAGAACCTGTACAGTGTGTGAGGCAAGACTAAGACCCTTACACAAGGCAGCGTTGAGGGAATCTTGGCCTGCGTGGGGAGGGCCAGGGTTTGCGCAGAAAGCTGTGGCCATGGAGCTGGGAAAGGAGGTTGCCTTGGATGCACCTCAAGACCTCACATGATCTGGGCTCTTATCTGGGTCTGATGATGGGCAGCATCTGCCAGCATAGCCTGAGGTGTGGAGACCCCACAGAGCAGGAGGAAGACAAGCTGGATGGAGTTCTGAGGTGTGGAGATCCCACAAAGAAGGAGGAAGACAAGTTGGAGTTCTTGGAGAAGGCTAAGACAATGGCCTTTCTCCCGCAGGTTACAGAGCCCTGAGGTACCCTGTCACCTCAAGGCAAGTTGAGTGTGACTGAAGCTCTTTTCCTCACTGGCAGGCAGCAGCCAAGCCCAATGGCCCTTGACCCCAGAGAAACACATCATGAACTCGTGAAGCTCCTAAGAGAGCCCACTTCACCCAGGCTCAGTAGCCGATGTCATAGGACACAGCCCACGCAGAGTGTGAGGCTGGGGTCACCCTTCTCCTCTACCTTTCAGTCCCTGCGGTCACATGACAATGAATCTGCAGAGGGAGAGCCTGAGGCAGAGGCAGAATTCCTGCTTCCATGACTGGTCAGGGCTGGTGGCTGGGTGCAGCTGGGCCCCTGCTGTAGGCCTAGGCTTTTCTTTGTTCCTCTGTCTGACATAATGGGGACTGGGAGGGAATGGTGCACAGGATGTGGGACTGAGGGAGTGACCTGGCACATCCTTCCACTCGGACCTCCGTTTCTAGGTCAGCGTGCGCTCTGGACTCCAGGCCTTCTTGCCGAGGATGCTCTCTATTAGGAGTATTGGGACTTGGGGACTCGGGGGCTTGCAGAGAACTTTATGTTTGTCAGCTACTGAGAAATGCTAAGCTGGAACCACCGTCAGGCTTCTAGCCTTAGCCATGGGCCTACTGTATCCTCAATATGAGGGACAGAGATGACGAGGGTCCCAGACCAACTGCTAAAAGAGGAGATTTCTGGGCCATACGGAGCAGGGGACATACAAACATTGACCTTGCATGTTGTCAGCTTTTGAGGCCTCCTGGGGCATCTCCACAGAAGGACTGACTGAACAAGGATGGGGCACTGTCACTCACTGGCTGCCTCCAGAGTGACTGAGGGGTCTTGTCAGCAGGGAGGCTATGGGCTGTAATTCTGCAACCAATCAGCTTTCTGCTCTCTGATGAAGCCTGGACTTCTAACACACAATGGGGCAGTTGTCTTCTATGTCCAATATGAAGAAATAAGAGATATAAAGAAAGGCCACGGGTCCAGGACGCCTCAGCCAGACTGTACCACCCACAGACACAGAGTGAAGGAGATACAAATTCTGAGTTCTCACACCTGCCATGGGTGATTTCCCAACCCTTAGCAGAGGTTTCCTGGATGCCAGTTTGATTGGGTGCTGGAGCGAGTGAGTGTGGTTAGAGCGTGCTTCTGTCCATGCTGCCTGTCTGGAGGCTGCGAGGCTACATCTATGCTGGTTGCCAGAGAGGAGGTCCCGGTAGAAAATCAAAGGCACAGCCTTCCTTCCCATCTCCCGAGCACCAAGAACCCCAGGCTGGCCCAGTCCACAGCTGTTTCTCTCAGCACTGGGCTCCATGCTATAAGCTGTGTTTACTGTCATTTCCTTAATCGATAGGTAATTCTGATTCCATGCTTACTAACAGTAGGAGTCAGCTAGGACAAGCAACGCTTGGACTAAATCAACACTTTAAACAAGAATAAGATAGAATCTGGGCTCAAACACGATAGAAAAGCCTTCCTGGCCTCAGGCCTGCTTTTTCCCATCTCCCCTCTCCCTAAGCCACACATATGCAGGGGCTAGGACCTGAGGGCTGTATCTGCCATGTTCCCCCACTACAGACTCTTCCTTTGAGTGCTCCTCTGGCACTGCAGGACCCCTGACATGTTTAACAAATGATCGATGCCCGTGTTTTAGGCTATATCTGGCATGACCTTCTGATGCCCATTTGAACAGGCTGCTTGTAGAAGCCCTGACTAAACAGGCCAGAAGTAGGGTGGGTGGGCGGAGGATCACCCTCTGGGGAGCCTGAGCCCTGTGGGTAGCAGGTAAGGCCCCTCCCCTGGCACAGCGGAGATGGAAAGCACCTCTGAGCTCCTCTGAGGATAACACCCCTGTGAGGGCCCGTTTCCCCCGGAAATGGGCGGCTGACATGGGAGGTGAAATATGAGTGTGGTGGAGTGTCTCTGAGAGTGCCTGGCTGCAGTGAGGCGTTACCCCCATCCTCCTGGCGTCTGCACCATGGCCACAGGGCACAGGGCCATTGAGCTTCCATCCCTAAGACCAGCCCTCACCCCAACCTCCTCACACTCCCTCGGCTTTGCAGTGGACAGGCACCCAGAGCTCTGTATGTGTAGCCAGCACGGATGGGGGCAGAAAACACACTGATGTGCACTCCAGCCCTGAGTGCTGATAATGTAGGGGTGAGTAGGAGGGCCCAAATGGGAGTCCCCAGTGTGCCCCATGAACCCCACCTTCACTAGTTTTCTGTTGCTATGGTAAAGCACATGACCACAGCAACTTACAAAAGAAGTCATTTCATTGGGCCTACGGCTCCAGAGCGTTAGAGTGCACGTTAGCATGGCGGAGCCAAGTCATGTCAGCAGCGACAGCTGAGCGCTCACGTCTCCAGCCTCAAGCAGGAGGCAGAGAGCACACTGAGCGTGAGTCTTCGGAGACCTCAAAGCCTGCCCTCAGTGGCACACCCCCTCCAACAAGACGACACCTCCTAATCTTTCCCAAACAGTCCACCAACTCAACTGGGGACCTGGTAGTCAAACAAAATCCTATGAGCCCATTGTCATTTGAGCCATCATGAGTCCCAAGGACAGACAGTGGCAGGTTGGCCAGGAGGAGGGCACATCAGAGACACAGGGACAAGTTTGGGCAGTGTGGAAAACAGCCTTCCTCTTGCCACCGCAGCCCTGGGGCACACTGGGGGTGCACCGCAGAAGAAGCGAGAGGTGCCAGGGCCTGGATGCCGCTTTCTTTCAGACCTGTGAGCAGCAGCTGTTCAAATAAACACAGTGATGGTTCCCAGCAGCCACGCCACTGAGTGAAAACAAGAGAACTTGGGGCTGCTTTGAGGGAGATAAGGACCCCCAGAGCAAGCCACCACGGAAAGCTCATCCAGCAAAGGCCTTTGTGTCTGAGGGAGAGGATGTGTGCTTCCCCTGTGGAGATGCAATCAGGACCAGCCAGGCAGAAACCCCCAAGCGCTCACCCCAATTCATCCCACTCCCTACACCTCACTCACACTGCTCGTAGCACTTTCCCACAGCTTTCAGCAGAAAATTTAAATCACAGAAAACAACTCTATTTGGCTAGAGGTGTTTTTGTTTGAAATCTATTTCTGTTCATGAACCAGCAGTTACAGAAAAGCAGGTGTCTTGAAAACATGGGAGAATTATTTTAACAGACACTTGGAATTCCTGCAAAGAAATCTAGACTGTGGGAGGAGGGTGGGTACCAGTTCTCTCTCTCTCTCTCCCTCTGTGTGTGTGCACATATAGAAGTCAAAGGTTGACACTAGGTGTCTTTTGAATAGCTTCCAACTTATATTTTTGAGACAAAAATCTCCCATCAAACCTGGAGGTAGCAAATTTGGCTAAACTGCCTGCCAGCAAACTTGAGGGATTTTTCATGTCCCAAGCACCTGAACAAAAGGTGTGCACCACTATACCCAGCTTTTACACGAGTGCTGTAGATTGCTCTTACATTTGTGTAGCGAATGTATTTCACAAGTCACCTCTCCAGTCTTACTGGCACCAACGCTTTACAACTTTTGCACGTAGCGCCAAGTGTGGCATGAGGACAACAGCCCCCTAGTGAGGTTCATGGGGATCACTGTCCCGTGTCCCCCTCACCCTCCCGCCCCTGTGCCTGGCTGCCAGCTCTAGGTCCAATCTACCGTGAAGATCCCTTTACCCCCCCCCCTGGCTTTTCATTCTAACTTTGCCCTCGGAATCCTGCCTCACTCACCAGCCCTCCTCTAGGCAGGACGCCTCTGCCCTTGTGGCCTGGAAGAAAGAACAAGCCTTAGAGATGTCGCAGCTATGGAGATGAATGTGACTGTCTCCATCTCCCAGTTAGCTCCTTTCTCTGTGATTCCTTTGTAACCCAGGACCCCAACATGGAAGAAGCTCTGGCACACACTTTGAATACCATCTTCACTTGCTGGGAGTGTGCAGCACGGACCTGGTTCGCCTCAGTGAACATGGCTTTGTGGGATCCACCGACACTTCCAGGATTTACGATGCTGGCTCCAGGAAATGGGGCTGTGCTCAAGCGCCGGCACAGGATGGCGCTGAGCCCAGTCCCCGTTCGGAATTCAGCCCTGGGAAGGCTGTGCTGTGCGGAGTGAGAGGGTTGGCCCCGCAGCAGCATCAAGGCGCTGACCTCCTGATAGGACCCAACACGCAAGGACTCAGACAGCGTGGGTCTGAGGGTGGAGAGTACAATCCATTTCCTGCTCTCAGCAGGGCGCACCACTAAGCCAACACTAAGCTGTCTGCACGTCAAACCCGGTTCCAGCAGCTGCTCCCTGGAGGAGCAGGATTCAACCCGGTTCCAGCAGCTGCTCCCTGGAGGAGCAGGACTCAGGCGCGTGTTGGCGTGAGTGTCCGTTTACCTGGAGCCTTCTCTTCTCACATCTTGACTATGTAGCTGTTCTTAGTTTATTTTATTGGTCCAGTTAGCATTAGTATCCTAGAATGTTAGCTTTGCTTTTGATCATATGAAGGAACTGAAACACACGAATTAGCCATTTCAAAGGTGCAAAATAAGATTAGGCAGCAGTGTGGGAACAGATTCTGCTGTGCTGAGGGTCCCAGAGGCCCACGCGCCAGGAACCCACAACCTGGTCTCCAGTGCCGCAGTGTAGAGGTGGGGCTCTCCCGAGGGCGTGACTACAGTGTGTGTTCTCAGGGATGGGCCCTCACTGAGGAGGACTGACTGGCCTCAGGTGCCTTTAGCCCCTTGCCTTCCCTGCTCTCCTGTGGCTGGCCACGGGGTGATGCAAGTGAGGCCCTTCCTAGGGGTCCGGCGCTGTGCTCTTGTCTATGGGACCTTGCACGGGACAAACTTCTCCAGCTTTTAGACAAGGGTGCTGCCTCCCGTTACAGCAGCAGGAAGCATGCTGAAGGCAGGCTGATGCCTGTGACGGGACTCCCAGTCTCCCAGCTCTTCCTTTCAGCCCATGGAGGACAGGGCAGGAGGACCCTCCTGCCTTTATGAGAAGCGCACTGTGCCGCGTGAGTATAATGTGGGGACACAGAAGGCAGCCCCCTCTTTTCCTGAGAGGGCAGAGGTGGAAAGGGAGTTGAGCTGGGATGTACTGGGAGGCAGCGGCCCAGGTTCTGTCTTCCGTAGACAGCCTCTCTGCAGGCAGTGTCCCCCGAGGAAGGCGTAGACCCTGGCTTGAAGGCCCTGGAAGAGTCCTGAGGGGCGGCACAGAGCAGGTTCCTGCTGCCACCTTTAAACAACATCTGCTGTGTCAGGACCTGGCAGGTCGGCCCCTGAGGCCTCTACTGTGGACAGGCCCTGGGTTGGGAAGGTGTGCTCGCCGTGCATGGGCAACCTGCTTTTGCCCTCCTCACAGCTGTGGCTGGAGGCTGTGCCGTCGTGAATTGCCCTGGCAACAGCCCGGTCTGGAGCAGAAGGGTGTGATGGGCGTGACACACAAGGCGCTGCCCTTTGCGTGGGCTGAGTTGTGTGTCCTCGCATCCCTGTGCAAGGACATTGGGACATGACTGCATCCCCCCAGGGGCCTGGGGGGCCCCTCTCTGGAGCCGGTTGCGGCAAACTTTGGTAAAAGTGAGAGTGTTCAGTACCTTAGGAGTCCCATCTTGGTTGGGCCTCAGCCTGTGCATTTTGCTAAGTTTTTATCATCTTCTGCTCTCCTGGTTTGGGCTGGGATGTGATAAAGGAGAAACTGAGGTGCCCTGGGGTCCAATAGCAACATTTGGGGGTTCCCAAACTAGAGATCCGCCTAGACCCAGTCCTGACAAGCTGTGTCCACTTCTCCACATGCTGCTGACCAGCGAGCCTGCTGTCGCCACTGTGCAATGTGAGTTGTGTGGTGTAAGGAACATGGTCTCTCCAGGGAGACCTGCTGTCCTTGACACACATCAAACCCAGGTGAAAAAAGTGTTCCGAGTCAGGTGACCTCTTTCCTTCACCCCCCCCTCTTGTCTTCTTTACCCCCTCCCTCCACCTCCTCCCTGCCTGTGTGAGAACACGCAGGGCTGTGGTCAGGTGGAGGCACTTGGCTCATGCACACTGCCCACAAGCGATGTGACATCACCTACCTGAAGACCAGGCTGTGCAGATAGGTCTACACAGCCCCGGGGGGTCCTGCACCCCAGACGGTGCTTGAAACTGGTACCACTTGAGCATCATGGGACCTCATTGCCCAATACTTGCATTGTCCTCCACCAAAACTAGAACGGCCTACGAGGCAAAACCCCACCACTAGGCTGCTGACATGGGGACTGAGCTTTGTCAATGGATGATAGTGTTCAATGGTTAGCAACACTTATAACCAGGTTACAAAACAGAAACGAAAACTTGCTGCTTTCTTGCTGGCCTCCGTCGATGTTGGCATGTAAAAAACCTAAAGATTGAAATGATCATCAAAAAGGCCGTCCCTTTGGGCTTGTGCCAGGGAGGAACTCTGTCAACAATGCCATCAACACCCTCTGGGGTTCCGGTGTCAAAATGCACATTGCACAACTTCGTGTCAAGCAGAGATGCTGCTGCATCTCAGAGAAGAACCAGATCTGGAACAAGAGCGCTCTAGCAGCACACCCATGTTCCAGCCGGAGGACACTGCACAGGCCTGCACCCTGGAGGAACAGGCAAGGCCCAGCGAGGCCCGGCGAGGCCCGGCGAGGCCCGGCGAGGCCCGGCGAGGCCCAGCTTTCTCTGGTGGCGTCCAGCGGTGGTGAAAACACACATCTGTGTATGCTAGTTAGCTGCCCTCAGACGCTGTGTGTGTCGTAGAGCCCTGAAACCATGTGTCCCAGTTCACAGCCCCACCTCAGTGCCGTCCTCATCAACTTCTGTCACCCTGGGAAGGGCAGGTCACCAGCATCTGCACCAGCAAAGGTGTGCCCAGGAACCCTGGCTGCCTGGCCAGGAGTTCAGACCTCCTACTCCTGAGTCAACGCCACAGAGAAGAGAAACACTGGACTGTGGTCACTGAGATATGACCTTAAATGTCACTGGCTTCACACCAACACGACACTGAAAATGTCAGGATGTACCTTCATGTGCGGAAGCCTAGCACCAGGAGCCTGGAAGGCCAAGGTGAGTGGGGCTACTAGGGGAAGGACACATGAGCCATCATCTCTGACCATGCTTTAGGGATCTGCAAGTCCGCTGGTGACCCCCTCTGGCTGCTCCTCTCCAGCACAGAGCACGGAGCCACTCAACACAGGGCAGCCTGAAGATCCTCCAGGCTGGACCACTCAAAGCACTCAGCCAGCTACAAGCAGGACCTGGACCTTCACCCGACCCTCAGGCCTCCACATGCTTCTCTACCCACCCATGACCAACAACTCGCTGTTGCTGTTATTCTGTATGAAGAGAATGCTGGCCGGTTGCACTTTGTTCCAGCTTCCCTCGGGATAGCCCTGAGCTCTGCTCTAGGCCTCCTCACAAGCCAGCAGGACCCACTGAGCACAGGAAGCTTCAGGGTCAAGCCTTCTCTGCTCATCATCCGACCCTGCCACTGTATCCTGCCCCCCAACAGGGGAGCCTTCCAGCCTTGCTGCCAGCACCCCCGGAGATGCTGCCTTCAACCTAACACTCAGCCCCGAGGCCTGGCCCGTGGCACCCACTGTAGCGCCATCCCCAAGGCAGCTGCTTTCCACTGTCAGCCTTCCTGTGCCTTTACAGCAACCCTGTGGATGAGCTTCTCCTCCCCATATCTAGACTTGCTTTTTATTTGATGCACCACAGAAGTGTTAGCTCGACCGTTATGTAATGAAAGCAGGCTAACAACCGCGCCACCGCCCTCACACATCAAAGTCACTGAGGTCAAGTCTGCGCGACATCCCTTCAGAACAGTGCATATGTCCTCCTTGATCTTAGAGAACAGCAGAGCAGTAGAGCAGGCGCAGCAGCCATGTTGCTAAGTGGCCACAGATGAAGCCCACGAGCTTCCTGCTCTTTTAAAAGTCCAGGGTCCTCTGTCCTCTGCTCAGGGAAGTCTGGCCCTCTGGGATAGGTGGTAGCAGGGCCGCAGAGCTGACAACGAGCTCAGGAAGGCTTGGTCAGTCAGCTTTCTGTAATGTCGGAAGGTTTCTGGGTATGGCACACATTCTGTCCCCCTGACTTTTTTCATCCTGCCCAGGGTGCAGGCTGAGGCTGGCCTTTCCTTTCTGCCTGGGAGTTGTTCTGCTTACTTAGCCACACTCCACAAGGGACACAAGCGCACCCCAGTGGGCAGACACTGAGGGTCCATATGGAGAGAGTGGACACAAACATATCCCAGTGTGAAGCCACGGACCAGCAATCACGGCTTCCCGCAAGAGCCGCACTGGAGAGTCAAGCCCCTGTGCAGTGCTGCGAACAAGCCGAGCACCCTGCACGCTGCCGCAGGGGCTGGAGGTGCAGGGTTGGGCGTGTGCTGTACCGGGGGTCAGCTCTGGGAGGCGCTTGCGGGGATGAGCGCGCACAATTTTAACAGAGACAGCAGGGCCCAGCTGCCCGTTCCACTGCGTCACTGTGAATGTGTAATGGATGCTTCCTGTGAGATGGGCGCATATGACCTGGGGACATCCGTCCATCAGCACGAGCAAGGGCCTATCCCTCAAACCTGGCCACGTGACCACTGCATGCCCGCTTGGCTGAAGAGGAGTTGATGGTCACAACCCTGGACATCATGTTGTGTTTGTTTAATCTAGTGTAAAACAATCTCATTACTAACACCCTGCTGACTCAGAGCTTCAGTGCCTCCCGAGTGCACGCGGAACCAGTAGACACGCCTACCAAATGCTGTGTGAGAACAACAGGGTCCAAACCAAGATCCTAGGAACCAGAGCTGAGGCGGAAGGACACGCTCTGAGGATGGCTTTCACACTCGTGTGTGGTGTCCTAGACCGGCTTCTTGTTCTGTGTGTGCATGGTGTAGAATGGGTGTGTACACTGGCGCATCTGTGGGATGCGGGTCACTGTGTACACTAGCTTGTCTGGGATATGGATGGCTTCACAAATGTGGGCTTCTGGGCTTCTGTGGCCTGGGATGTGGTGGATGCGTGCGTCCGTCTGTCTGGGATCGGGCTCTGCCCGTCTTCCCTCTGACCCTGAGGTAGTAGTGCTTTCTCACACGGATTTGGGGTGTAAAGGTCAAATGCTGCCTTGACAGGGCTCCCTCTCAGAACTACCTGCACTTAGCTTTTGCTTTGTTTCCTCTGCTGTGGGCACCGCTCTGTGGGGTCAGGAGAAAGGTGACCAATGGGTGGTTTCCCAGCACTGCCCACCGAGGAAGGCCGGGGTCTCCTCGATGCTCAGTGAGCAGCTGCTGGAAATGCCGCGCAGACGTCTGCCAGTTTTGCCTTCAGGCGGAGACCTGTGCTCCAAGTGGAGGGGACGTGAACAGGTTGCAGTGCAGGTTCATATTAGTCTCGAACTCTGCCTTCCGGGTGGGCCCTGGGGAAGCTCAGCATCACTGGAAGGGCTGTGTGTTCTATGGAGTCAGCCTCCGAGTAAGCTCACATACAGGAGAGGCACACCGGCAGGATCCAGAGGCCCAGGAGGCGTTCCCAAGTGCAAAGGGGTGAGGTTGGGCAATGTCTGGCAGGCTCCTCTGCAGCTTTGCACTTCCCTCGCTGGCAGTGCTAAGTGGTCCCCAGTGTGTCCGGCAGGATGCCAACCTGGGGTGTGACAGAGACGGTGGCACCTGCTCCGGGGAAGGCACGAAAGCTGCAGTGCTGAATGAACTAAGTGAGGGTCGCTTGGTTTGCGGAACCTTCCGCCCTGTGCTGGGGACAGTTTCAGGTTGCACCACTGATTTAGTTCCTTGTGGCCATTTCCATTCCACCACCCTCAAGCTCATCCTGCAAAGGCTTGAGAAGCAACTGACCTCTAAGTGGACACAGCTGAGCTGACCGTGTTGCAGTACAGAGAGATGGCCTGGGCCATCAGCGGTGAGAGGAGGGCGACCCTCATGCCAGGCTCCCCCAGAGCACTGTGCAAGGAGAAGAAAGGGGCACGAAGTGATTGCACAGGTGACGGACTGAGGGCAGCTCACACTCAACCAGACTTCTTGGGGACCGTTTCACAGAGAAAAGCCCTCCTGGAGGCCAAACCAGCTCTGTCAGGGGGTCACACCAAGGTGGGCGGAGTGCCAGAAGACACCCAGCCCTGTCCGTGCCCCTGTTCTTATCTATAGCAGCAGCCATAGCAGCGACTTCTATTCGTGTATGAGCAAATGAGGCTCTACACATGTCATATGTCACCATACTCAGCACTGGGAACTTCAGACCAGCCATGTAAGAGTGGTGGCCACAGCACTGCACAGTGGCACAGGCAGACGTTGACAGGAAAAGCTGAGTGGGTGCCTGGAGAACATGCCTCAGCCTGTGTGAAGATGGTGTGTGTTCCAGTGAGAAGCCTGAGCGTCCGTGCATGAGGAGCAGAGGGCACCTTGGCCCACTCCAGGACATTCCATTCCAGTTGGGCCTATCCCACCCAGGCTGTGTGTGTCAGCGGCAGCAGCGTTCTTGTTCCTGTACAACCTAACAGAGCACAGTGTGAGTGTGTTCCTCCCACACTGGGAAGGAGGCAGAAGCCATGGGGGAGAGAAGGGCTCAGCAGCCCTGGGCTGAGCATATGAGGAGCTGGCTCAGCGCAGAGCTCGTTGCTGGAAGCCAAGCGTTAAGAGTGCAGCTGGCCAGGCAGGGGTGAGGGGTACTGCCATCCTAAGGGTTTAGGCTACTGTGATGGGACGACTCGTCCTTAATTGTAGCATCACCCGTGGGAGACACAGCCGTTTCCAGGGCCCAGTCTGGCTGAGTGGTGTGGCACTGGTGTGAGCTCCATAGTGTGAGCTCAGCAGGGAGGTTTCAGGGGTGCTGGAAGCCAGGTTTCTCCTCAGAAAGAGGCAGGAAAACAACCGCCCCAGCATGCAAGCTCAGCTGCGCACGCCTGGGAACAGCTTCTCCAGACGAGGGCGGCTGGCCTTGAGAGAGTGGCCCAGCCTCACGCAAGGGTGCTAGGACGTGGAGGTGACCGCCGGGCTCTGGGCTCAGAGGAACTTGGTCTCCTGCACAGAAACATGTGGCTGGAAAGGGCTGCCAGTGAAGGCGGCCTGTGTGTGCAATGATGTGTTTGCAGATGCGTGACATATGTGGTGTGTGTCTCTGTGGTGTGCGCAGTGACATATCCATGTGTGGTGTGATGTGATAGGCTGTGTGTGCAGAGTGATGTGTGCACATGTGCCATACATAGGTGTGTGATGTGTGTGTTGTATACTCTGTGTATCTAGTAATGCCATGTGTGAGGTATGAATGTGCTGATGTATGTGTTGAGTGTGTGTAGTGATGTGTGCACATGCTGGCGAGCAACGTGTGTTAGCTAGGTATGGTGTGATGCACATGGCTGAGGAAAACGTGATGGATGGAGTGTTTGTGTAAGGTAAATGCATGGTGTAGAGGTGTCTGTCTTATAGAGACACAAGCTCGCTGTGGTTTCTGCAGGTGTGGGTGTGTGCTCTGGAGGCCCTGGAAGAAGCTTGTTCTGGAACGTTCAGAAGTTTGGGATGACGGGATAAAAGTGTGAAAGCAGCTCTCCCAGCTGAAGTGCAGTGAGCAGCGCCAGACAGGCAGCTGGTGTGTGGACACAGGGCGGCTGTCCTGGCCAGCCGGATGAACAGCTACTCCAGGAACACAACCTGCAGGACCCAGGATTTGGGACTTAGCCTGACAAAGGTAGAATGCCAAAGCAAACTAAACTAGCTGATAAATACAACTGGGAAATGAGGTGTCTTTTCAAAACACAGACAGTAAAAGCTTAAAAGTTTGAGAACACTATTTCCCTTATACTGAGTGTATGAATTGGCAGAGTCCTTCCAGAAGGTAATTTGGCAATAAAAATGCACATACTGTATGAGCAAGAAATCCCATTTCTAATTTACAGAAATTATGGCATAGATGCATGGATTTGTATAAGAATAGCCGCAGTGTTGTCTGCAGTGCGGCAAGCAAACAAGGAGAAAACAATGTCCTGAGGGCCGATGCGCCTATGCCAGGGCAGGTGTGGCAGCAAGTCCACACCCTGTTGTCAGAGAGTGAGCAGGTTAGGAATCCGAGGCTGGTGAGCCATGCTCAAATGAACCCAGTGGGCGATGGCGACTGGAAGTGGGCCTCCTTACCAGCCCTGGGGTCGGTAAGAACACCTTGATGCACCACCATGGGCTCAGGGGTGGTTCTGGAGCTGGGGGTCAGCTCTATGAGACCCTCTGCGACTCCCGTGACACTCGCAGCGAATGGCTTTCTTCCTCCTCGGCTTCCCTGTCTTTCCACTAGAGCAAAGGTTCATGGGAGGTGTGGCCCAGCAGGGCAGTGAGCAGTCCAAGGGTGCCTCAGAGCAGCCGCTTCCTGATCTGCTGGCTCCACTCACGGTGTCAAGATGAAGTTCAGAGGGCCCAGGGAGGTCATTTGTCCTGCAGTCATTTTATAAGCTGCCAAGGGTTTCCTTGATGACAGGAAGAGCTTGGGATGGAGCTTCCTGTCCAACAGGCCCAGACCCAGGACTCTTCTGGCATTTTCCGGTAGGGTTGCCTTCTCTTGGGACCCCTTTGGAGAGTTCTCACAGGATGAGAACTAAAGTAGGATTTTCTACCAGCTACTTCATAAGGCAAGATCTCTGCTGGGGCTCAGCTCCCACCAACGGGACCTAAAGCTTTGCAAGTGATGGTTTTTTGCAAGCACTTGGCCGCTTATTATTCATGGGCATTGCATTTGAGAGCATAGGTGGTAATTTAAAGTGAATGAGCCATGAACACTCCACTTAACATCAAAGCATGGCTAGGATGGATCGATTTGTGCCACGCTCTCCTGGCCGCAGATACTGTGCCTAAATTCCATCTCTTTTCTGAACATGAAGGCCAAGAACCTCATTCTGGGATTAATCAGCAGTGATGAGTTTAAATAAACTAGATAAAATTCCTATGTGCAATGTAGGGATCTTCCCCAAGCGTCGCGAGCGCCTCTGCGCCACTGCATGGGCTGTGGAGACACTCACCCTGAGCTGGCAGTTTCAAGGAGGCTGCAGACTGCACTGTGTTCAGCTGGGGGCCTCTCTTGTCATATCGCCCCCCGCAAATGCTCTTACCAAGAGAATGTTACAGGTTTAAACAGTCCCGAAGGCCCGTGAGCTCAAATCTTCTGGGCCCTATATCTGTCAATCTCCACCGCAAGCTCAGGGTAGCCAGCCTGCATTCAGGTCTCCATGTCTCCAACCACATCCTGCTACCACTGCAATTCCGTGACTCTAAAAGCTCACCACTCAACTGTTGTCCAGGTCATAAGCAGAAACGTGGGCAGCAAAGGACCCGATGGTGTCCAGGCGCCTCACCTTCATATTGGGGTGCTTGCACTTTTCTGTTGAAGACTGCATGTGATCCTCACACATGGCCAACCCAGGCAGCAGGGGCCAGGGTGGGTTCAGTCACATGTGGCAACAAACATGGGCTCCTGAGCCTGCAGACATCCTGTGAGTTTCACAGAGACTCAGGGTGAGATCCTCATGGGAAAATACAGATTTGCCTCAAGAGGTTAGCATACTGCCAGACTCAGGCCGACAGCAGGTTTGGGATAGAGAAGGTCCATCTGACCTTCAGTGGTCACTTCTAAATGTGACAGACGTGGAGAAGACGGAGTGTCAGGCCTGAAGGCCAACCTGCTCCTGTGAGCAGCTGGACTCAGGAGGCCTAGCTCTTCCCACATTCCCTACAGTGGCCCCATCACAGATTGGCCCTGACATCGTTCTTCTGCACAGCTTTTATGGTGTACCTAGAATTACACATGGAGGCTCAAGGATAAGTGAGGCCCACAGGTGACGAGCCTGCTAGATGCTTGCGGCAGTGGGAGTGGAGGCAGGATGGTAGGTGCAGGCCTAGAGACAGAGCACACTGTGGCTAGCCTTAAAGTCATTTCTGGCTGTTTAACTTCTGGCAAGTTCTAGGCCTTCATTTTCTTTTTCATACAAGATTCCTGTTTTATAGTCCTGCTTAGAGCAGTGAGCACCCAGGACCTATCTCTGGTCCCCACTTCCCAGGATTTTCAGGCAGACCAGCCTCCTTAGGCCCTTCCCCAGGAGAGCAGCAGGCCGCCGAGTCCCCAGTGGCTGGATACAGGCCAGGGAAGCGGCTGCTGCCTCTCTGCAGCAGGCTCACTTCTTCCCACCAGCCCACCTACGTGGCCCTCCGCTGCTTCCCTCTCTTAGCGGCCCATTCCCACCACAGCTGCCCAGCCACACGCTCTGGGCCACAGGACAGATTCCCTCGTCTCATCCCCTGATCCTTAAGGCCTTGGTGCTTGGGTAACAGTGTGAAACAGCTGGGTTCGGGACAACCAGCTGCAAGGCTGTCTGGTTGTGGGTAGTTGTGCAACAGCTCCAGCGAGCTGTGGCGTAGAGGGCTCCCTTCTCATAACCCGTGTGGAGCCCCGCGTCTCCTAACGCTTTAACTGTGAAGCAGCTCATGGATCAGACAGCTTCCAGGCAGAGGGCTGCATCACCTCCATTCCCAGAATCCTCTCTGCCAAAACGAGTGAAATACCACAGTGAAAATTTAAGCCAAGAAGCACCATCCTGCTGAGGCAGGCCACCTGCTGTTTCTACAGAAAGCCTTCTTTGCTGGGCCCCTGGGTGGCTGCGGTCGATGCCAGCATTTCCACAGTTGTCATGAAGATGAAGATAAGTATCCTACCTTTCTCTAGGATGGAATTGGTGGTATGGCTATTTACCCATTAGACTGTATATACCAGGAGCCGAGCTGTGCCCTGAGAACCTGCCAGAGCAGGTTCTTTCCAGGGACACTAACGGGTGATGGTTGCCCTGCCAAGGCTGGACATGGCCGTTCATCATGCTCCTGAAGATTCTGTGCATTTAGGGACTTGAAATCCTGCATTCAGCACTCACAAGCCTTCAAGAGTCCTTCTCCCTTCTGGGCTTCCCCTGAAGAGTGCTCAGAGTGACCTGGCATTCGTCAGGAAACATGGTTCCAAGCCACCTTTAGGGCTGTCTAGAGCAGCAAAGTTTCACTATTAAGGAGATCCTGCCCTGGGGTAGTTTCAGAGGAGTGTACTTGTGGCAGATGCCACAGCCACGGGGACACCCTGAGCAGCCTGAGGAGGCATGGGGTGGGCCAGTGGTGAGCCCTCTCCTCACAGCACCACGGTTAGGAGAAAGCACACACACCACCTGTGGGTGGTGGGCGGGAAGGCTGTCTCAGGCTGTCCTGGGCAGTTCAGTATTGAGTGCGGCTCTCTCAGAGAATATTGCATGTGCCATCTGTGTTCAGAGACACAGGAGCCCGTGGGCATCTTCAGGGTGGCAATGCCTGATCAGCACTGTTGCTCACGGTGAAGGAGCTGGAGGAAAAGGCCTGACACTTAAGGCCCCTCCCACAGGCCCTCGGTGGCCTGAGTCCACCTGAGCCAACCTGTGTTTATGTCTCACACCTGCCTCTTGTGCCCATTCAGGCTCAACTTGCATCTGTGCGATCCCAGCCCCTCAGCCCAGTTTGCTGTCACTTGCCAGTCTCTGCCCACCTTGCACCTCCTGGAAGCAGAAAGTCCCCTTCTGGATGGCACCACTAACTGACAGACATCACATTGCATTTGAGTGGTGCAGAGGTAGGAATCGCAGTTTTCAGGACCGCCATGCGAAACGTCCTGTGCTCGGGTGAGTGGGTCTAGACAGAGGGCACATGAGCGCTGAGGGGAGGGAGGTGAGACAAAGGCCCCTCGATTGGTGTCATGCTGTTGACTGGGCTCTGGGGACTCATGGCCTGTAAGTTATGGAGAACTGAGCAGTGCTCTCCCACACAGGAAGATGCGTGGGACCTGGGGCTTGGCTGTCCTTCAGTGCCCACCGAGACGGTGGTAGGGCTTTAATCTGTGGTGACACCATATTCTCAGGTACAAATTAATCTGGGAATAAGAATGATAAGAATAATTTTTCTGGCCTCGTCTCCATGTGTGGCTTCCAAGGGTCCCTCTGGGGTCAGGAGGTAGCTGTGGTCCTGGCTGACCCAGTCTAGTTAAGGTACATATCAAACAACACAGCTACTTGACAGGTTCCCCAGGAACTAACCCCTCCTCCTTGGGGGATAGGTGCCAAATACCGCTTGAACTCTTTCCACCTAGAGTTTCACCCTGTTTTCTATTTTCAGACTTTTGGGATATGAATGTAGGGTTGAGAGCTTGTTCTCCCCAGCGGCGCTTACAGAGTGAACAGAATCCATCGCGCACGAGCTGGGACAGACTAGGTGGGACAGGTAGAGGTTATTCCACACCAAACGTGATGCCACCGACTCTGCCGGGACTCCTTGAAGACAGCCTCTCAGACGGCTCATCATGGTGATGGGGAGCACAGGAAATCGGAAAACAGGAAGACAGGGAGGCGTTATGGTGTGCATTGGCCAGGCACTGAACACTGTGGACACTTCCACAGTTCATCACCTGAGGCATGCCACTGTGCTCTGGGGGTAGAGCACAGATTATCCGCAGCACCGACCTGGGCTAAAACAGAACATTGATTCCTGTTCCTGACCCCTGGTCTAAGGAAACCGTTCATCAGTGTGTATAGTAAAAACACATATTTTTATCCATCACATAAACAAACATTATCTTTGGGAAAATAAAGAGTAATTTTTCTTTCTTAGGGGAGAGATAGTTTATCTGGCTTTCAGCTCCAGATTGCAGCCCATCGTTAGAGGAAGTGAAGGCAGGAACTTGGAAGTAGTTTATGACATTCACAACCAAGAGCAAAGAATGATGCATACGTTTGCTGCCAGCTCACCTCCTCTACTCCGGTACAATTCAGCACCCCCAAACAAGAGTAAACCCAGCTCACCTCCTCTACTCTGGTACAATTCAGCACCCCCAAACAAGAAGTAAACCCTCCTCACCTCCTCTACTCCGGTACAATTCAGCACCCCCAAACAAGAAGTAAATGTAGATTCATAGCATTGTGTACGTATCTGTGACAGAGTGGATGGGAAACTGTCCAGGAAACAAAGGGAACTAATGCGTGCCACAGGAGGTGGGGAAAGAGTGAGGGAAAGGTGAGGGAGAGGAGCAGTGCTCAACAGACCACGCGTTTATGTGTGAAATATCCTTATTGATACTGTAGCATGTACATAGAGCACATACAGGAAGTGTTTATGAGAGAAAATTAGCCCAGTTAGGTCGGTCTGTGGCACAGCCTGAGGATTGCCTGGATCATACTAATTGGTGTGGGGAGACCCAGCCAGAAAAGAAAATGTTTTGAATAAATAAAATGCTTATTTACAGCCTGGGAAAGTTTAGTAGACACGGAATGATCTCCTGCCCGGTCATATTTAAAGGGAGTTCACAGAAGAGGCTGCTGATGTTCTGTGATGGGGTGATTTGAGACTAGGCAGGGCACAGAGGAGACCCCAACCTGAACTGTATGAGAGCGAGTGCTCAGCCCCTAAGCTTCATATGCCCCTGCAGCGTGCGTGTGTGTGTGTGTGCATGTGTGTGTGTGTGTGTGTGTGTGTCTGTATTTCCAAATGACTCTGTGCTGTCAAGAGTACATGCAGTTAGATCAACAGACCTCTGGCGGTAGTGAAGAATGATTCTCAGGAGAGAAAGAATGCTGTTGATATGAACTCTTTCATCTTGCATCTCTGAGGCTTCGAGTCTGGATCAAGCTCTGCCCTTCCACCCCACCTACCACACACACTCACGTCTCAGCCTCGGCTCTGTCTCCCACGAGTGTGCTGCACCATGGGGGACCTGCCCTTCTGAGCCTGGCATGGCCCACAGACGCTGCTCAGGTCCCAAAGATGGCAGTTCGTCTTTTTAAAGGCCGTGTAGTGCTCCAGCATGTGGGGGCTGTTTTCTTTGTCCATTTATTTATGCACAGACACTTAAAGTTTTTATTATCTTGGCCACTGTCAGCAGTGTTGCCCGGAACACGGGAGGGCAGGTGTTTCTTGCGCATGCTGGTTTATCTCACAGTGCACACTGGGTAGAGGCCTAACTGAATCACAGCGTCCTGGTTTGTCCTGGTTTTCTTCTTTGGAGGGGCCTTCATGCCGTTTTCAGTAACAGGTACGCTAACTTACAGTGCTAAGCTCAAGGTGCAAGTGTCCCTGTCTGCACACGCGGCCAGAACTTATTCCCTGTGCTCCTTTTATTTAATGGGCATTCTAGCAGTTGGGCAAAGGTGTTTGTTTGCCTTTCCCAGGTCACTGAGGGTAAGGGGTTAGTTTGAGTGGGAACACCTTCACTGGCTAGTTATTTGAGTACTCACTCCCCAGTTAGTATCAACGTTTGGGGAAGTGATGAAGCTTCCAGGAGGCGTAGCAGACTTTGAGGACAGCCTTGCCCTGCCTCCTGTTTTCTCCCTCTCTGGTTCCTGTGTAGAGAAGAAAAAACTCTTTTCTTCTGCTGACAGGCATGCCATACTTCTCCTCCATGAAACCTGGATCCTCCTGAAACCTGGAGCCAGAAACAAGCGCTTCTTCCCTAAGCTGCTTTTGTTTCGGTGTTTCCTCACAGCAATGGAATGGGAGCCAACACTCACATGCCCCACTGCTCTCCGTGCGTCTGCACAAAACGTCCATCCGCCTCCTTTGTCCTTCTCGCGCACCGGGCTGTCTGGGTTCTCTGCTGCTTGAATGGCACACCGTTCCTCCTGCTCTGGAGGCTATTGGTGAGTTTGTCCGTGGCTTCCTCTGGTTGACTGTCACTTCATTTGTTTATCTCTGTTTGTGCAGTCTGTGACTGTTCCATCTCAAGACTCCCTGGACTACCATGGCATCCCTGTTTGAGTAACTTCCTGGCTGAGTGTAGACGTTGTTTGAGGTAAGGGTTTGAACTCCCACTTGGGTCTGCCATTTCTCTGACCTCATCTGCTGACAAACTGTCCTTTCCCACTGTGTGTTTGTGGCGCCCTCCAGGAGGATTGGTGGCTGCGATTGTTTGCACTTATTTCTGGGGTTTCTGTTCTGTTCCACTGGTCTGTATATTTGCTTTAGTATCATTTCTCTGCTTCAATAACTGTTGTCATATATATATATATATATATATATATATATATATATATATATACTCATAGTTTTCTCATAATAACAAAACATATCAATCTTTCTTTTTGGTGTAATTTCTCCATTGCAGACAGATTTTCCTTGGCAAAATAAACATTTTCCAAAAGGCCATTGACAGAAACTACTGGAAGAGACGATACTATTTATACACCCTAATGTACCTGTTAGTTAAACTGAAGCTTTTTGTGAGCCCTTCAGACATCGTGTGGGTCGGATTCCCTCAGAAGCAGCGTGGGCCGGACTTCCTCCACACACGGGGTTTCACAGTGGCAGCGCGTGGCCCTGGGGAAGGCTGACCATTGGGCTTTCCTCGCACTGAGCACAGGAACAGCAAAGGCCAGCTTCATAACCACAAAGCAATGTGATGAGCTTGGGAGCCCCCCCCAAAAAGAAGTGTTCCTGGATTGCCTGCCGCCTCCCTCCTGTCCTCCTCTTCCTCTCCTACACCCGGGCCTATTTGTGTGACCAAGGAGTACACAGCACATGCACAGTTGGAATGCAGCCCTGAAGTCCGGCTGAGCTTCCCCTGAAGGGCGCCCAGACACATTTAGACCTCTCTAAGCTGCAAACTGTTGGTGAGGCTGTGAAATTATGCCTAAGTGCCCATATGGACACACGTGCAAACACTTCCTGAGGAGCATGCAGCTCCTCATGTGTGCACATACACACTTACACCCATTCTGGGGCATGAACATGTGATTGTTTGAGTGGGAGTCACCCCCTCGGTTCATTGCCCCCCCCTGCGGACTTTTTGGCGAGGATTAAGAGGTGTGGCCTTGATGGAAGGGTGTGTCACTGGAGGTGGGCTTTGAGGTTTCAGAAGCCCTTCCCCTTCCCCATCAACTCCCTCCCTCCCTCCCTCCCTTCCCCCTCCATTCCTCATGCCTGTGGATCAGATGCAAGCTCTCTCGGCCAGGGCCATGCGGCCCACCATGTTGGGCATGGATTTCGGCCCTCTAAGACTATGAACACCAAATTAAATGCTTTTTTAAAGAAGTTGCCTCCATCATGGTGTTTTGCCATGGCAAGAGAAAAGTAACTAAGAAAACAGACTTCCAGCTCCCCGTGTGCACATATGAACAGACTTTCTGGGCAACACACACATCCATCTCCCCTATGTGCACACACTTGCTGGAGAGCAAAGATACCATCTTCCTTGTGTGCTCACAGGCACACACTTTCTGGGGAGCATATCCATCTAGCTCCCCTGTGTACAGACACACCTGCATGCTTACACACACACACACACACACACACACACACACACACACACACACACACGCACGCACGCACACACACCCAGATCCCCTCTAAATATGTGTCCCTTATGAGGTGCCATCCAGAAAGTGATTGTGCAGAAAACAGCACCCACAAGTCCTTCATCAGGACATGGCAAATTCTGACTCTCCCAGCGGAGGGCTCTGCAAACCCTTCTTCTGGCCCCTCAGTCCTTTGCTCAGCTCAGGGCCAGGCCTTCCTCAGTGGCAAGGACATGCTTTTCCCAGTCGTGTGCAGGGATGATGTTCCATCTGGAGATGAGACTGGGACCTACGCCCTTGTGTCCACACTTGTTCCCATGTCCCTGAGGCCTGGTGGGTCACTGCATGGAGGTTTGCAGGGCTGCCTGTCGCAGCCCCTCCTGCGATAGCCACCCATGCCATGACACATCACCTGCCCCTTCTTCCACAAGTTACACACGATCAGAAGGCTGAAATCCTGATAGAATTTCAGGACCCTTTCCTTTTCCAACAGCCCTCCCCCACCACCCTTTCATGCAGCATTTGGAGGACTTTTGCGGCCCTTGGTGTGTCTTTAAGAAGCAGAGAAAAAAACATACACCAGCGAGTGAGATTTAGATGAAGGGAGTCAGCTGATTGAGCCTGGAAGGAGGCTTATTCTCCAGCATCCTTGTTAAAAAGTTCAAAGCACATTTTTCTTATAAATTAGGCAGGAGTAAAATGATGGGAAAGGAAGAAAAAAGATTTCGAGACATGTGAAGAATTCAAATGAGCAGCAGGGAGGAAAATCAGATGCACAGAGCTCACATCAGACATAAAACCCTGGCACTAAAAATGCCTTGAAGTTGCCCTGTGTCAGCTGATGGCATCTAGGCCTTGCTGGCCATTTAGGAGCGGGGGCAGGGCAGGGTTGGGGTTCTATCTCAGTAATTAACTCAGTTACATAACTGAGTGAAAAGACCATCCACGGCAAATGGGAACAGAGCAGTCCAACAGGGAGCAAAACAGCAATAAGAGGCCTTGGGGGGGGGACTAGCTGTGCTGAGCAGGGGAGGACAGAACAGGCAGCCCTCCCCTGCGGAAGCCTTGAACAGAAGGTACTGAGGGCTCAAGAGCATGGAGGCGGGTTATGGGTACCCTAGCCAGGGAGCGAGCAGAGTGCTTATGGCTTTGTGCCTGGGGCCAAGACTGCCTGAGTGCCTGTAAAATATGCTCTTCGTGTGAAGAGGAGCCGAAAGGCACATGTGCACTGAAAGATGAGGACCTATGTGGGTGTGTGCAAGCTGTAGGATGTATGTCTTCTAAGAGGTGAAGATGTGTATATGCATCTTCTGTGTCTGTGTGCAGTTACATGTAGATGTACATATAAGGGTGTACGCATGTAGGTCTATGTATAATACACACATATGTATATGTATGTGTTTGTGTATGAGAAATAAAATCTGATGGTTCATTTGCAAAGTAAAGCTATCTTGAATCAGCTGAGGCTCAGTTCCTGACCAACAGGAAGTGCTGGGAAGACCCCTGCGGGCAGCCTGCTGAATTCACCACCCCACCCAAACTCCAGGGGCCTACCCAATCCTCCAGCACAACTCTGCTAGTCTGCTAGTCTGGCTGCCTGCTCTGTAAGCTCGTGGCTTAGAGTAGAAAAATCACAGAGAGCCAAGCTTATCCAACAACCCATATATGAGACAAGGTCAGCTGGCTGATAAGCTTGGAAATAAACAGAATAACACATAGAGACGAACCCACTGCATTCTGAAGAGAAACACACAACTCTAAGTGTCTGGGGAAGGAGACGATCCACATGACATGTAAGGCTGGGCCCCTCGACCCATCAGTCTGAGAGAACAGGAAGCGACCTGTGCTCAGGGCGGAAACACTGTTCTCCGCGCTCCATCAGTGTGCACACACTCTGGGCTGATGCCTGGCTTTGCAGAGTCGGAACATGAACTGCCTCACACACTTATGGCCTCTAGCACTCTTAGAGAAATGAGGCTCTCTGTGTCTCGCACACATGTGTTAGTGAATGTACTAGTAGGTAGGTGCGTGCATGGTCCCGAGTCTCAGCTTGACAGGTGGAGAAGTGCCTGGGAGGTGAGAAAAGCACACTGCTCACTGCGCAGTGAGGACATTTCCAGGGGTTTACTGAGAGGGAAAGACTTCCCCTGAGGTGCTCTGCGTCCACCACAGAGAAGGAGAGAGCCTGTAGCTCCAGCACCCCCCGCTCCAGGCGGCCTTGGTGTGAGCTGGTCCCCTCTGCGTGCCTTCCTCACCACGGTGGACCCACACCCTTAGAACTGTGAGCCTGAGTCTTTCCTACCCTAACTTGCCCCAGTGATGAAAGCCTAACGTCCTATGTGTGTGTATAGAGATGCTTATTCAGGTCTCAATGTGTACATGCATGCACACACGAGCATGGGTGCATGTACACGCATTATATGTTTGTGTACACAGATACATGTAAATATGCTTACACATACACACATATTTGGATGTATGCTATGTGTCTGTGTATGCATATGTGTATAGATATTCTCAGATGTACACGTGTGCAGGTAGCTGTGTACACATGCTTATGTACACATTTGTGTCTGTGTGAATTTTTAGATGGTATGATGCTTAATCTGGTCAACTTGACGAGGCTAAAAATCACCATGGAAACAAATCTGGGCATTGTGTGAGAGCCTCTACGTTAGGTTAATTAGGGTGGCAAAGCTCACCATCTTGTAGGCAGCACCATCTCTTAGCATGTGGGCTCAGGGCCTGGTCACCTTATGTTCTTGCTGCCATGCTTTCTCTGCTATGATATACCTGGAACCAAACCGGAAGACATTCTTTGTGAAGTTGCTTCTTGCCAGGCATTTGACCAGAGCCACGAGAAAATAAGGACTGCAGGTGAATTATATAGAAATCTATATTATGTGTGTATTTGTATGTATGTACCTATATATGTATACATAGATGTGTCATTATATGTCTATATGTGTGTGTGTGTGTGTGTGTGTGTGTGTGCATATGTCAATATATGCTTATATCAGACTAAGTGTATGTATCCCAGCTCCTCTGATCCCAAAGGACTCAGCTTCCAAGCCTTGGGCAGCGTGAGCAAACTGTAAGACCAGGTGCTCAGGAAGCAGGTGGCTTGCTGATGAGCCAGGATGACCCGTTGTGTGTCCTCCATCGCAGGAAGGAGGGGAGGGCCTCACCATCTGAGAGCCAGGAATCTCATGTGGCCCGTGTTTTGTCTGTGTGTATGTGGCAGGTCTAGCTGCAGAGCTGGTGCCCACACAGACCCTGCCTCCCTGCTCTGGGCTGCCTCCCCTGCTCTCTCTTCCCACCTGAGGTGCAGGATGGCTGCCCTCAGAAGTGCTTTTGGAGGAAGCGTCTAAGACTCTGCTGTGGCCCTGTGTGCTCAGTGGTTTTCTTAACTCAGTCCAGACCTAGACATGTCTGGGAAGAGGAGGATCTGAACTGAGAAAATGCTTCTATAAGATTGGCCTGTAGGCAAGCTGTGGGGACATTTTCTTGATTAGTGGTTGATGTGGACGGGCCTAGCTCACTGGCAGTGGTGCCATCCCTGGACATAATGCTGGGTGGTCTAAGAAAGAAGGCTGAGCAAGCCACGGGGATCAGTAGGCAGCATCCCTCTGTGACCTCTGTTTCGGTTCCTGCCTCCAGGTTCCTGTCCTGGGGTCCTGTTCCAACTTTCCTCAGGGCTGGAATGTGCCCTGAGAGCTAGAAGCTGGCACTCCTTCCCACTCCAAGTTGTTTCAGTCATGGTGGTTTATCACCACATGGAAACCTTACTAAGAACACCGTCTAACACAGCAGCCCCTGTGCTCATGCTGTTTCCTAAGTGTGGTCTGTAGACCACAGGTTCAGCCAACATCCACTTGGCTTTGGGTGGAATGCAGATGACTTGTGAAAATGTGTGTTTTTAAAAATACGTTAGAAAAAACAAAATAGCATAAAAACACGGTTTGGGGAGCTCCATTGGTTACGATGGGGAAAGGACTCTACCAGCTGAGTTGATTCAAAGAGGAGCATGGGAGAGAGGGCCAGCAGCCACAGCTGACATCACAGATATTGGTGCTGGACACCTCACCAACTATTTACATGTGACATCACCTACCAGACCAACCAGCAAAGCACACCTATAAACTAGCATCTTCAAAGGAGGGCCAGTCCTTTCTCTGGAGACCACAGACACAGCTTGGCACATGATAAGTACAAGCATCAATCTCATGGCTTCCCCAAACCAGTCAACCGAGGCCAGGAATAAACCCACCACAGCTTTACAAACAGCCCCACCCCCGACCCCCAGAAACAACCAGCCACACCAATCCATGATCTGGCTCCTTGGCTCCCGAGCTTCAGAGAAAGCAGAGGCCAGTCTAAGGGCAGGTGAGAAGCAGGTGTTGGCACCAGGCCTGCCCACATTCTGCTCCTGTGGTGAGGACTATTCCAGTGGCTGAGGCAAAGCAGGAAAGGCCCTGAGCAAGGGGGAGTGGAGTGGTGGCCAGGACAGCAGAGGCTAAGGATGTGGCTAAGGAATGAAGTCTGACGTTCTTCAGATGAGTCAGGGAATCCTACAGAGCCTCTGTACTTTAAAACTCAGCATCCCAACCCTGCTGACACACCTTCAAAGACCGAGAAGTTCAACCGTGAAGGAAAAGGTCAAGGGGTCAACACTCCTCTCTGCTAAGGGGACTGTTGTCACAGCTATCAGGGCTGTGTGTTCATGGGATGTGCATGGCTTTCCGTACCTGCTCTGTCATCACAGTCACTGTGGCCCCGGGCTGGGACTCTCTTAGCGCTGCCCTCATGCCCACGTCCGAGCATGCCAGAAGCTGAACTGAACATGCTGACAGAGGCAGGTGACTACTCACCAGCTCTGCAGTAGCACAAGACCAGCTTTACTTGTTTAAAGCAAAATTCTCTGCCAGCCTGGCCCCTTGGGCTCTGATATATGGTTTGTAGCAAAGGAGGCTTGTTGGTATAATGTTTTGTTTTTGTTTTTGTTTTTTTGTTTTTAAATGTATACACCTTACCCTTATTCAGTCAAATGCTGATTTCTTCCACCCCCACCCGCAACTCTCTGGTTTCAATCTGGATATTGCATTGTGATACTCATTCTAAGCATCCTGTCTCAACTCTTGTGTAAACAGGCCAAAATAAAGCAACTAGACACAATGTTGAGAAGGAAGGAGCCAGAGGACAGGAAAGAGGGGAGGAGCCAGAAGGCAGGAAATGAGTGGGAGGAGAAGGGGCAAGAGGAAAGCTAGGAGAGCAGAGCTGGAGGAGAGATCTTGGAGGACGTGGAGCATGAACCAGACCTAAGATTTCACAGAAAGCAAGTATAATGTGGGAAATCTAAATGTTAGGAAACTAAGGGCTTGGAGGTTTAGGAGGGAGTAACTATTGCCCAGCATTGTGTTCTAGGTTAACTAAAAACCCAGTCTGTGTGTGGTGATTTGGCTATAGAGCTGATTAGGATTAACAGCAGCATTACCAGAAGATATATCAATAGTAAATATTAATAGTCACCTACAACAGAGGCTGCTAAGGTCGTAAAGGCCAGGGTTAGCACCCATGTCTGCCATACAGCTCTGCCCCCTCTGGAGGCCCAGGTTCTCTGTCCTCAGATGCCCTCTAGCACCACAACTCAACTCCTCCTTCTCCCCTGTGGCTGTGAGATGGGAGGAGATGAATGGAGCAAGTGCCAGCCGTGGGCGTTTGGAAAGAGTGCTGTCCTGGTCAGGAGCAAGTCTCTGTAGCTGGGTGTAGGCTGGTGTGACGGTGCTTGGGAGAGAGACCCCACTGAGGCCCAGGGGCAGCTGCGGTTACCAAGGACCAGACACTGCAAAGCTGTGTGGGAGCTGTGCCTCATGGCGGGGTAAAAGAGTGGGTTAGAGGTCTCTCTTGAGTGCCACACTCCCATCAGCCTGGTAGGCTGACCACGGCCGGGGACAGGCTCTGTATCCTGCTGTTGAGAAGTGCTTGGCAATCGGGGCCATGAGACCCACACTGAGGAATACAGAAATGCCAGAATGAGGCATGTGAAAGAATTGCCATGAGTTCAAAGTTAGCCCTCACTGAATAGCAAGACCCTATTAAAAACAAAAACAAGTGCCTACAAATGCTGACTTAGGAGAAGAAAACAACAACAACAACAACAAAACGCCTTGCCAGTCTGTGAGAGCGATCTGGAAGCACAAGTGTCAATTTTCTGCAGTTGGGGTTGCTTGAAACATCCGACATAGCCAGAGAATTCGATACGAAGCCTCCATCCTGGACCTCAGGTTGGAGCCCACCCAGCCAGGGTTTCTAGGACTAAATGTCTCTGTGAATGAGGTGGCTAAAAAGGCCAGGCAGACCTGTGAGGGAAGCAGGGGTGTGATGGTGCAGTGCCATAGCCAGCACGGCCAGCTCTCCACAGCAGCCTGTGTCCACTGAGGTGGCTCTACCACAGCAGCCTGTGTCCACAAGGCCAGCTCTCCACAGCAGCCTGTGTCCACTGAGGTGGCTCTCCACAGCAGCCTGTGTCCACTGAGGTGGCTCTACCACAGCAGCCTGTGTCCACAAGGCCAGCTCTCCACAGCAGCCTGTGTCCACTGAGGTGGCTCTACCACAGCAGCCTGTGTCCACAAGGCCAGCTCTCCACAGCAGCCTGTGTCCACTGAGGTGGCTCTACCACAGCAGCCTGTGTCCACAAGGCCAGCTCTCCACAGCAGCCTGTGTCCACTGAGGTGGCTCTACCACAGCAGCCTGTGTCCACTGAGGTGGCTCTACCACAGCAGCCTGTGTTCACTGAGGTGGCGCTACCAAAGCAGCCTGTGTCCACAAGGCCAGCTCTCCACAGCAGCCTGTGTCCAGCACAGCCTGCTCTCCACAGGGGACAAGCACAGCACTGTGACTAACCGGCATCAGAACAGTGGGCTGTGGACGCTACAGTGCATGGTGACGTGAGTGGGAGGTGACGCAGGAGAGTAGTCACAGACAGACGGCTGCTAAGCACTGCTAGTGTGGACACTGCTCCAAAGGTCACTGGCATGGGACCCTGCCACACCCTGACTGCCTCTGATAGGCCACTCACAAGCAGTCAGAGCCCAGCTGTTCGTCAGAGGTTGAGTCCTTTCCACGAGGGCTCACATGTGGACACATGAACACACATCTGGGTGGCCAGCGATCTTGAGGCCTGAGCTTAGGCCCAGCCTCGGCCCCCTGCCTACTGTGATAGAGATGGCACCGCCGTGCCGCCAGAGTGAGGGGAGCCCTGCTTGGCCTGCCCCCACTCACTGAAAGTACTTCCTCAGGCATACTCCTTCACTCCTGCAGCTCTGCCCAGTGGTCAAATGTGTTGTTCCCCAGAAGCTGCCATCTTGTTTTTGAGAAAGTGTCTCTTGATGGGACCTGAGGCTTGCCAGTTAGCTAGCGTAGAACTTAGTCTCCTGCTTCGGCCTCTAGAGGGCTGCCATCACAGACAAGGCTCCTGTGCACACTTAGTCAAATGACCTTCGCCTACTGCAGCCTTGGTTACCTCAGAACCTCGCTCCAGGCCTGGTGGAGGGGACAGCCAGGGCTTCCGCAGGCTCCTGAGGACAGGCTGGCGAGGTAGGCGCAGCGTCCCCTCAGTCTGCCTCCCAGTGCAGGATCAGTCACAGCATGTTCTGGATTATTGTGCTGCTGTCTGTGTGCCTACTGCCAACAACAATAACCACAACACACAACACGACACACCACGACACACACACACACACACACACACATGCACGCACTGCCAGATACTCAGCAAGGAACTGGGAAGCTGAGGTGAGGTGTGGCCATGGCTATCAAGCCTCTGACATGACAAAGACCATGAGGAGGGTCATAGGACCATTTCTTTCTCTCCATGGAATTCTGGAAAGGCAGATGAAGTAACTGTAAAAGCCTGCACAGAGGGAAGCAGTACCAGACTTAGGGTTCACTCCTATGCCCTCTGGCGTAGGAGCACCTATGAGCACAGAGCATCAGGAATGCGTGTGGTGATCCTGGCGAGGCACAGGGATACTGAAGCACTGTAGGGCAAGATCTAGGTGCAGCTGTGGCTGCCATGGCTGAAGCCACAGGCAGGAGTGATTTGCCAAGAGCAGCACCGCCTCTCTGAGGAGAACTACCACCACAGCAACACGCAGCAGACTCTGGAAGTCTAAGGAGGTCCTAATAGACCTAACATACAGGGGAGAGCCATCACTCCCCAGAGTTGTGGGGAGCACCATGGCCATGGGAGAGAAAGCCTCCTGAGGACCAGCAATGGAGCTCAGTGCACGGCGGCTACCGAGTTAGAGAAACAGCCTGAGAAGCAGGAGGCCTCAGCGAGCCCAGCGTATCTGCAGCAAGGTGAAGGAACATTCCGACACTGCCAGCTTGCCAGCCCTCAGAGGTAGCTGTTGGCAGGGGACAGACAGGGAGGAGAAGACAATGCTGCCAGCTGGGCGACGAAGAAGCCGCAGATCTCTGTGAGTCCTTGGGAGTGCAAGCTGTCCCAGGGAGGCTGAGGCTGTGGCTGGCTAGAACCCGAGGGCAGCAGCCTGAGAGGTCCGAGGATGCCGAGGCAGGCACAGCAGCTCACCACATCAGGATCCAGGAGGGACGGCCGCTGACCACAGCCCCTTCTTGTCCCTTAGCTGCTGTGCCGCCTCCAGATACTGCTCTATGGACATGCAGAGCCTGGAAAGCTCTGGGAACCCGGGACAGTGTGTGTGCATAGAGCGGCTGAGGCGTGGGACTGAGGTAATGGGGTATGTGAGGGACAGGAATGTTGGAGACATGGGGAGGCTGAGGGGTGTATGTGTGTGTGTGCATGCATGTGTGGGTATGTGTGTGCATGTGCATTCGTACATACACCCCACAAGTGTGTGATGTGAAGGAGGGAGTGCCAGGGGCCATCTCAGTGAAACACTCTTTGGTCCTAGTGTATGGCAACCCCGTATCCTGAAGGCAGCAAATTTGTCAGTCAAGTTGATGGCTGGGCTTTTCTAAATCTCACCCAGCCCGGGACCTCACCAGGGGCCACAGCTGTGACACACACAGAGCCATCTGTGCGTGGCCTCTGTGGGCGGTAGTGCGGGCACATCCTAAAGCGGCCTGGAGGCCAGCCGCCACCGACCGCAGAGCACACTCTTCCCACGCTCCCCTCACTCCAGCCCCGTCTCCTGTGCTTTGTCCACACAGTACCAGCTCCTCCCCTGCTCTGCGGGGCCTGTGATCTACCTCCCTGCTCTCCATTCCTCTCACGAGAGGCTGGCATGGATGGGGGGGGCGCTGGCTCCCGCTCCTGCTCACCAGCCTTCAGCCGCGGGGTGGGGGGCATTGTGTATGCTGGCGCTGGGAGCCTGGGTAATTGGCAGAGCCAAGACCTCCCGGCCCACACGTGTGGGGAGCTCTTCTCGTCTTTCCTTCTCAGCTAGTAATCAGATCACACATGGAAGGGCAGGTGTCCTCACAGCCACAAATGTCACCTCTCGAGTTACTGATTGGTCGCCAAGGAAGGAGCTATTCATCATGGAGGAAGGCCATGGCCCCTCTCCTTCCCCAAGATCAGGAGGCAGACAGTGCCCGCCCCTCAGCATTTCCTCAGAATCTGAGGTATACATCCAATGATGGCGGTAACATTAGACAAAACCAGACCAAGGAATAGTCAAGGTGATGAGCCTCCAGCCTCTCAAAGCTGAAATGTAACAAAAAGGACTCAAACTACACAATCAAAAGCAGGAAATTGGGCTGGGTGGCTCAGTGGGCAGGAACGCTTACTATGCAACCATGAGGAAGTGAGGTCACATCTCAACACCACACACAAAGCTGGCAAGGCTGTGTGTCTGCAACTGCAATCCCAACACTGTGGGGAGCAGAGGCAGAGGGATCACTGGGGCTTACCGGCTGCTAGCCTAGCCTCAGGTTCAGGGAGTAAGCAAGCAGACCACGATCGAGCACGCGCGCACACACACACACACACACACACACACACACACACACACACACACACACACAGTGTGGGGAGGCATCCATCTAGGAGATGCCACACGGTAGCACAGAGAATAAAACTGTGTTAGGCAAAGCCAGGTGACAGCCTCCTATCCCAGGCCATTCCCATGTTTCTTCAGAATGTGTGAATAGTGCAAGAGGCACCTGCTGTGTCTCAGGGGACTTGTGAACAGCGGGTCTCCGTACAGCTGATAGAGAAGACAGCTAACAAGGAGCAAGCCCAAATGAAGCCGTCTGTGCTTACCTCACTGTTACTTCAGTTGGAGTTTGCTAATACGATGTGGGGAGCACAGGGAAGCATGGGAAGAAGCGCACAGTTTTGCCATGGGCCCAGCTGCGAAGAAGGAGAGAGAGACGTGCAAGGTGTGAGCCGCTCAGCCGTGCCGCGCAGCCTAGCACTGGTCACAGCGGCAGCAAGGCACCTGGGGACAGACGAAGAGTTATGGGTTTTCTGCCATGTTCCCCGTAACTGATGGAGGCTGGGATGTCCAGGGAAAAGCGATGGTTCGAGGGCTGGGCACAGGGATGGGGCCGGAGTAGCTGCCCTCCTGCCTGTGCACCCCAGCCACAGCACTGACAGGCGAAAGGAGGGAGAGCCAACAGCGCCACGCCAGGAGGGGCCCCAGAACACCCCATGGGGTGTTCTCCAGGGGGTGGGGTGAGCAGAAAACTGTGCTGCCTGCTGTGGCTGGAATCCCAGGGGGGAGTCTGCAGCACCCACCCACCGGCACACACAAGCCACATCCCCAGGCCCTCTGTCCTGGCCTTACGCTAACAGCCACCCCTGCTGGGAGTGCTGGAGCCTCCCAGCACTCCGTGACATGAGCTGCCCGAGCTGAGCCCCAGCCACGGACTCAGGGCGACCTAGGAGAGATTGTGGGACCGTCTTCAGTGGTGGAGGGTGGTTACCTAACTTCGGGGTGTCATTGGTGAGGAAAGCGGAAAGAGAGCCCTTGTGGCACCGGGCAGGGCATGGGGCCTTTCCTAGCACGCCTGTACCATGAGCCAGTGGCAGGGCGAGGAGCTGCCCAAGGCCAAAAAAACAAAGGGCCTGTGGCTGCTGAGGGGTATGTCACAACCTGCCACATGCCGAGACTGCTCAGGGGTTAATGTGCTCAGGTGGGCAGCCCTGACTCACCACTGCCATGGGAGATGGCTGAAGCTGTGTAAACCAGGGACACTGAATGTTATTCGTATTGTGGACACAGCCCACTGGGGAGGAGGCGGCCGAGAAACTGCGTGGCTCAGTTAGGTCCAGGCACACTCGCCAACCAGACAGAAGGACACACTCGCTGTCCTCAGACCCAGCAGCGTCTCACGTTTCTTTCCAGGTGTCACAAAAATGATCTTTAAAGCAGAGATAGGGAAATCCACCACACAGAGGAGGAGAGCGAACAGCACCGCCAGGGCTTTGGAAGCCCCCTTGGGCAGGAATCTGCTCGGTTTCTGCCGAGGGAGAAGCTGTCCTGGGAAGGTGTGAGGCAATGCTTGCCTCATCCCTGCACATCACATTTCCCCCAGCGGCGGAGCGCCGATGGGTCCTGGGCACCCGGCTGGCTCAGTGGCAAAGCCGTCAAAGTCGTGCATGTCAGAGTGCCATATGGCCACTCCCTCTTCAGACTACTCTCACACACATGGCTTCTAGTCTTGGGGGCAGTGTGGAAGATGGCAGCTCTGAGTGTATTCATTATCTGACCTGTGGGATCTCCTTTCTAAACACAAACCCTTGTCCTGTGTCTGTTCCAGTCAAAGTTCTCACATGGAGGCCTCAGAGGAGCAAGTTGCTCACTTGTATGCAACAGCGCTGAGCTTCATGATCTAACTGAGGCTGCAAGTGGGCAAGACGGAATTTGCTAGCAGATGGAACCATGCTACAACTTCCAGCCCTCAGCACCTGGCACCCAAACAGGCTCCAGGGCAGGGGAGGCTTGTGCTGCGCCTTTGGAGTTTCGGTAGCACCTTGCATCTGCCAGCTGGCTGGCAAGAGGCTCCTTCCCCAGTCAGCCCACATTTCCAGGGATGGCGTGTTTGCACCGTGCCAGCTACAAGGGTCCATTTGACTACTTCTCAGAGGAACTGAGGGTAAATTGCATGAGAGGGGTGACAGTAAGTGACAGACACAAAGTGTCTCATGGTGACATGTCTCAGAGGGCGGAGGGATGCTGGTTTCAGAATGCTGAACTGGACTGGATTCTGGACCAGCAGGTGGAAAGCCTGGCACGAAGATCTATCTCAAGGCTGAGCTCAAGGCAGAGCCTTCCCCATTCTCCAAGACTGAGCTAGAAAGGAAGGACACCATGACCTGGATCCTGAGCCAACACTCAACATTATGTTCACACAGAAACATGTTTCATATTGCAGCTTGCCACTGGCTGCTTCAAGCTCCACCCTTCCAGGTCTTATTTCTGTCCAGCTCTGAGACCACAGGGCTGGGAGGGCATGCCCCCATTGGAGGTGCTGAACCATGGAGAGCCCATGGACCATTCTACATTTGTTGAAGGGTTCGTCCTGTGACTGTGACCCCCTACATCAGCCCTGAGCTCAGCTGGCTTAAGAGCTTACACCCAGAGCTCATGGATGATTCCACCAGCCTCTTGGTGCCTGACTGCTTGGGCTGCTCTTCTCTTCACATCCTCCACACCTCTGTCTACAGACAGCTCCTCCAGGGAGAGCAGGCAAGAGTGGAGCATCACTCTGGAAGCTTCCGGAAGTGGCAGGAAGATAGCACTGGGTGCTGGTTTACAAACTCATACTGGCTCTCTAGATTTTGTGTTTCATGGCTTGGAGTGGCACAGAGGCAGAATAGAATGGACCTGTGTGTTCCAGGCTAGACCACGCAGAGCACCGAGACAAGAGGAGGCAGAGCTCTGAAAACAGATGCTATGTGACCTTGGACCTTCAAGCAAATGACAAATTAAAGTGAACCACACCGGCTGTGTGAGTGTTGTCACTTCTATTCACACCAGACTCTGGCTAGGCCACCGCACCAGAAAACAGACCTGCGGCTGCTGGCTTCAAAGGGAGAGGGTCTAATGTGGGCACAGGCAAGGGGAGCATTTTGGGATGACAAATGCTATCGTCTGTCTCCATCATACTGATTGGCAACCCAAATACGGTTGTCAGAAAGGCATCCAACAAGGATGGACAAGATGGTTTGGTGGGGACGGTGCCTGCTGCCAAGCCTCATGACCAGAGTCCAATCCCGGAGACCTAAACGGTAGGAGAGAGTCAACTCCTAAAGTTCTCCTGTGACTTCCGTGTGTACATCATGGCACATGTGTGCCCCCACTCATTTATACACACACACACACACACACACACACACACACACACACACACACAAGCCCACACACATGAGTTGAAAATGTAATACATTTTAAAAGCATCTATTTGGCTATTTTATCACAAAGAAGTTATACTTCAGTGATGCTGCCTGTAACATACATCAGAATCCCAGATTGTCCTCAGCTGAGAGCAGCAAGCTCTCTCTCTCTCTGCTCCATGAGCCACGTGTCTGGCTCATGTGTCCTGTTGACAGAGGAACTGACACAGGCCTGAGCCAAGGGACTAACACATTTCTCATCTGTGTCAGAATAAGAGGCATCGTAGGGGCTCTTGTTCTGAGTAAACCATCCACTGAGGAAGATTAAAAACCATCTACTGAGGTTTCGTGAGAACGGAGGACTCTTTGTGGGCAGGAAAGACCACCGTTTGCCATGCTTTGAAGCAACAGTCCTGTGAAAGTGTTCACAAACACGGCCAGTGGAGGTTAGCTGCCCATCCTGAAGAAGGCGCAGAAATAATCAGTGAAATGGGAGCCAAGCCACAGTGCAATGAAAGAAAAAAAAAAAAAACAACCAGCTTAATAAAAGCCAAGCAGTTATCAAGTTATGAAGGCAAAGAGCAGGAACTGGGGGAGATGAAAAAAGGGTAAAGAAATTAAAACTACAATACCAGAGTTAAAATTCACACTGAGGGCACTAGAGCAGAACCAGTGGCAATATCGGCAGACTCTCTCAGCTCTAAACTAACGAGGAAACCGCCTGAAACAATGGAGGCAGGACAGAGCTATGTACGGAGGCCAAGATGCAGCTCAGGACTGATAAGGCTAGGAGAACGGGGTGCGGGGCAGCGCCGGAACACTTGCCCTTCAGAAGCGTTTTCACCCTTGGTTCTCACATCAAAGGGTCCGCAGAAGGAAGATGCTGAACAGATGGACCCGGGGAACAGTGTCTGAGGTAAAGCCAAAGAGGACCCACGTCACGAGTCAGTGGAAGGCAGGGTGCGATGTCATAACCGATGGTTATCTGGGAGGGGGTGCCCTAGTTTACCCCTTACACCACGACATCCTCAGTAGGAGCCCCGAGTGGTGTGGACGAACATCCCCGCTGGACCGCCTGGCTGTGACTATCGGAGGGGGCAGCCATGCTCTCCAGTGTGCCCAGAGCCTACACTGAGGGCAGAGCTCGCCTTGCCCCTCCCCCAGAGCTTCAGCTGGCAAAGCTGCTGCTAGGAGGAAGCTTTGCACTGAGGCATGATGCCCAAGCCCCAGAGCTAGTGTTTTCCGCCTCTGGACACAGGCCTGGGAGAGCCCCCAGCACAGAGCTCTCTGGAGCCAACAGCACTCCTGATGAGGCACTGGGCCGGGACTCTCCTGGGGGAGGCAGGCGCCCTGGGGCGGCCACTGCTCGGGCCTCGTGATGACGCGAGCTGGTAAGGGGTGCTGCTGCTCATCCGGCTGGGGTCACCGGCCAAGCCCACCTGAGCGGCGGTCCTTCTCATGTCCACTCGGGATCACCTCATCACCGTGCGCCACTGATGCCAACACACTTGTGGGCCGGTGTGAGGTGCTGGGGCGCTCCGGGCACCTGCCTTTACCCCTTCCACCGGCCCACGGTGGAGCTGACGTAAAGAGATGAAGCTGCCCACCGAGGGCTGGAGGGGAGCTCAGGGCACCGACTGTGGCCGGGTCAGTGTCCACTCATGCCACCGGCTCCTCTATTTTTTTTTTTTTTCTGGTGGTTTTAAATCTTAACTCATAGTATCGTGCTGGGACTTACAGGAAGCGTGGATAAAGGCTCTGCCCCACCTCCACCCCACACACGATGACTCTGAAAAGCTCCCCTAAAGAAACCCTAAATTAGTCTTTAAAAAACACACCGAAATACACTGGGGCGGGGACATGGGCCCTTAAGGAGCAGTAATTACTGAGGCTGAGGGTGCCAGAGGCCCCGAGTGGCCTTTGTGCTCGGGGATGGACAGACTCAGGCTCATACATAATTCAGGGGCAGGGACAATGCAGGGAGCAGAATTTAGAAAGTGCCAGAGTGGCCGAGCAGCCGTGTCTGCGGTAAATAAAGGGCGCTCAGGAGCTGTGATAATTTTTCCTACATTATGGAAACAATCATAGTGCTGAGGTACCCGGTGTCCTCCCTAGGTGTGGTGGGGACACCCGGGTTTACACGGTTTGCATGAAGGCCTGTGGCCCCGGGGCCTGCGGAAGAGCATATGGTCCTGCGGGAACGGGATGCCCCTCTCCCGCCCTCCCCTCTCGGCGCACCACAATGTAAAGCTTTGTGGAGCTAATACTTGAAGGATCAACATCGAAATTGGAACTTTCTCTTTCTGTAGCCACATCCAATTAAAAGTATCTTAGGCCTCCCAGCAGCTCCCCTCCAGGGCGGCCTGGCTGGCAGAGCCCTGGAGCTACACACACATTTAAATCAGCCTGTGGGTCCGCGCCCCTACACAGTATTCTCAGCGGCATCACCGCAGCCCCTTTGTGTGTGCCTGCGACGGGGACCGCCGAATCACAGGGCTAAACCCTGCCTCCACCCACGCATTCCCCCTTCATGGAGTCGTTTCAGAGCAATCCAATTAGTCTCCACCTGACCGTCTGTTGATTACAGATCCTGTCGGCCTTGGAGGTGATTTGAGGGCTCCCTGGGTGTGGGCCACACAGCTGCAGGTCCGAGCCTCTCCCTTTCCCCTGGGAGAATTCCCTGCATGGAGTCCCCTGTGAACCATCCTCAGGGGAAAGGCTGCTTATGGAGCCTTGCCTGCCCCAGCCTTAGGTCAGGGCCCTGCACAGAGGCCTGCCTGGGGTGAGCCTAGGAGAAGCAGACATATTAACAAATGTAAATAAGTGGAGGACTAGAGCTCAGCCTCCCCGGGGAAGGGAGGCATGACAGCTCTGTCCAGGCCAGAAGGGCCGGGCCGCTGGCTTCGCTCTCCACACGTTTCTCAGCTCATGCTCTGTGAACATCGCTGTGACAGTGAGAAGCAAGATTTCCCCCCTATAAAATTAAATGTCACTCTTGATAGCATACAATCGGAAACATCATCCTCCCAAGTCCACACCAATACTTGCACAGAAAATTAAACCCTCTCTGTTTATTGAGAGGGTAATGTAGCCTTCAGATGTGTGAGAACCCCTGCTAAGTGAGAAATTAAAAAAGCGCCACTGTAAGGTCTAATGGTATGTATGAAATAAGAAAGGTAACTTAATTGGTAATCAGAAGAAATCATAAAACTAATCATGCAATTAATGTCTTCAAAAGCAGGCGTATGAGGTGTGTATAATTACAGGGAGACGCACAGTGGTGGCCGAGAGGGCCTGGCCTGGCTCCTCTGACTGGTCTGCAGTGTCTGCACACGGCCTCCCTGGCTTGTGTGATGGCGGCTCTGCCATCTTCTCCAGCCCGTGGGCCACACTGAGCTCTGCTCGTGCAAAGTAATGACCCTGGGCCTCTCTCTGGGCTCTGCCCTCCCTCGTCACTGGATCTGGGGGCTCTGGAATGTGGAAGTCAGGGGCTGCTGGCTGAGGCAGCTGTGGGGATGATTGGTGGGGATATTTATACCCACAATGGCCTGGTTTCCTTCGCAACGCTACACTAGACAGTAACAAACAGGTGTTTAACACCCAGTTAAATTTGTTTGGTCCTGGATGCACCTCTCTGTGAGGGGATGCCTAAACCCTGCCTGCTTCCACTAGGTGGAGGAGAGACAGGAAAGGAAAAGGGTAGCTGAACTGGACTTAGAGGTTAAAGATAAGGTGCTAGGCAGAGGGACAGCGTGTGCTGTGTGTAGAGGGCCCACTGACAGCCGAGTGAGGGGTGCCGGGTACACGTGGGAAGGCCTGAGCATGGTGGTGATGGAGTCCAGTGGGGAGAGCTTGGAACCCCACGCGTGAAGAAGGCATGCTTTGTGAAATGAAAACATTATTGCTACTTTTGACCTGCTGTGAGAGTGTTTTCTCTTTTAACTTGTGTGGCTGAGGACTGCAGTTCATGCCAGCAGGGGCTCCCTGGGGCCTCGCAGTGACAGCAGCCACACTGTGTGTAGAATGCAGAGGCACACCTTCACGGCATGCAGCTCACCAACAGAAGCCTGAGAGGGGATCAGGGCTCCTGCGGGCCCCCGAGGCCACTGTTTCAGCAGTCTCCCCGACATTAGTGCACGCGCAAACTTGTGCAATGGTCCAGGAGGCTGTCCCATTAGGACCCCGGACACACCACAGAGGGCTGTTCCATGGGGGACCCACCTGGTGACGTGTTCATGCTCTTTTTCACAGACTAGCAGGTGAGTCACAGATACGAGGCAGGCACACAATTCTACCTTCACCATAGAAGGGGGAGGATGATTTCTTCATTTCATAGAAAATGAAAGGTGTACTGCTTTACAGAACAAACACAGCCAGTGACGAGAGAAAGCTGGACCACTGCACCCCCTGCCAAGGAGTCCCCACCCACTCCCCCTGCTCTGCCAAGGTAGAGGCCTTGGAAGACAGCAAGGGAAACAAACGGGTGAGCACAGAAAAGGGATGTCTTCAGCGTTCACACCCGGAAAGAAAGGCAGAGTGGGTGTGGCTCCCACAGCACATGTAGACTGATGCCGAGGATATTAAAGTTTGCAGATAGAAAAACTACAAACGCTTCAAAGAAATGTCAGCAAATCTTTCTGCACCCCGTGAGGTGGTGCAGTGAGGAGAGACTCTTGCCACCAATCCTGAGGATCTGAGTTTGGTCCCAGAGCTCCACATAGCAGGAGAGAATGGATTTCCACAAGTTGTCCTCTGATCTCCACGTGTGTGCACTACAGACAGTAAATATAAGTCAGTGTAGATTTAAACATCTTCCCTAACTCAGAGGAGGAGGGCATTCCAATACACCCTTCCCTTAGAAAACACAGAGTACCAGGGAGGATGGAGGAAACACAGGGAGAGTACCAGGGAAGATGGAGGAAACACAGAGTACCAGGGAAGATGGATAAATCTGAGAGCAGACTGTGGACCAGCTTCTGGGCCATAGGAGAGCAAGGCTGGTGTGCTCCACCGTCACACCTACACTTGTACAGAGCATTGCTATCCCACAGCTCCTGTCCCATATCGAAGGCAAAGCTTAAGAGAAGGAGTCAATACCATCTGAGAGGCGCAGGAAGCGGATCTCTCTCACTCACAGCTTTAGAAGCTCCCAGAAGTACAGCTCACTTCTCCACCCAAGGAAACACAGAAGCAGAAGGCCACTGCTAAGCGTCAGGGCCTTTCACTCTGCAATTCAGCATCTGCCCAGCTGTCCTGTGGTGGGCTGAGAGCTACGAAGGTGCAGAGTGAGATTTCCAGGAGGCCCACGAAGTCTCACTAGCCGCCATGGAGCACCCTGCCAATTGGTGATATGGGAAGGCGGGGTGGCTGATTCAGGGTGACCCAATAGCAGCCATGTTGACCATCACCTCCATGTCTGCCCAAGTGACCCTGGTTGGTTTGCAGTGCCATGATTCCCCAACACTGTGGGCAGATAGAGCCTGTGGATAGAGACCTTCACAGCAGGACCTGGGTGCAGAGAGGCCATGTGTCTGACACATTGGTGTTATCTGAATGTGGGCCAGAAGATTGTGGGCGAAAGTCTCTTTCGTCCTGACCCATAAACGTCCCTCCTCCTTCAGATCAGATCGTGGGGCCCAGCTGCTCTTGCTGCACACATGACCACATTCTGAGACTGTCTTTCTGCACTGAAACACCTTAAAGTTTGTTTCAGTATTAAAATTCTCCTGGACTAACTAAGCCAGCAGGCCCAACTTCCCCGAGAACACAGTATGGAGGAGCGAGTCCACCGTAAGCAGCAGGGCTGGCACCGGCCCTCTTCTTTGCAGGGTCTGGCTTGATTGTACTTGCAGTAGGCTTGAGAAAACCCAATGGGGGGGGTGGGTACAGCGGAGTCATGACTAAGATTTCCAACTTGGAGTCTTAGTCTTAGTGTTAGGACCTGGAGGGGCCAATGAGGGCCTCACACAGGGCCTGAAAGGAGGGTGTGTGGACCAACTTCACGGTATGTCACCCAAAAGCCTTCTCTGCCCTCCGTGGACGAACTCTAGCAAGCTTCCACAGAAAGTGCCCCGTGAGGGGAGGAGGGTCTGACACTCCAGGCAAGGTAGGCCTCCTCTACCCAATAGGCCACTGTGAAAAGCGCTGAGAGGAAGCCTGAGCTTGATTCTCTAAAGCAGAATGATCTCTTGCGGGACAGGGGAGGGATGTAGAGATGGAGGGGATGGAGGCAGGACACTGGGGCACATGGCAGCTACCCAGCTGGCTGTGGGCTTTCTGCCTCGAGCTGCCTATGTTTCCTTTTCCTACCCCTCACCCAGCCCACTCCCATCCCTTTTTGTCTAATAAATATCTGTGGTAATTACCAATCCTTGCAAAGGGTTCTTTAACGAGGGTGTGCTTTATCATTCCCTTAATGAAGCTGTTTGGGGTTCCCGCCTCCTGCAGGGTGGTAGTTAATGCTTAATAAGCACATGCACTATTTAAATAATAAAAAGAATATCAGCTGAGAATCTAAATTATCCCCCAACTTCTCAAAATAATCATAACATGCATTTGAAAATTCACAAATCCAGCTCATGAATAAAAATGTGCTTTCGTGTTTTGGTACTACCGTGTACTGATGGAAGCCTCTGATGGCCAGTGTACCCCGTCTCCCGACTCCCTGGCCTCGCAGCAACTCTGCAGCTGATGGGCTTCCTGGTGCTGTCTTGCTGCACCCAGGCAGGTCTCTCTTTTTGAGAGAAGGTGGGTTTTCCCTTGACAGGTGTGGCAGGCTGAGGGAGGGCCCGCTGCTGGTGGTGCAGCTGGGGGTCGTGCTCCCCAGCGTTCCAGGGCTTCAGGGCTGGCGTCTACCACCCCTAAACTGCTTCCACACAGGTGCCTTGGGGGTCTGCAGGGGATAACCCAGCAAACCACCTGTCTTGTATATGTAGACAGCCCCTCAGGAAACTGTGTTCCTCCAAGGCTTTTTCTTTCATCTCATCCTCATCCTTTGAAGCACTCACCCTCTGCTCAATATCCTGGTGTGTTTTAGGTAAAAGTGGAGGGAAGTTTCTCTTGTGGGGATCCTGGCAGGTTCCCCACCTCCTCCTTCCCTTCAGACCTAAGTTCTGTGGATTGGGAGGAAAGCCGTCTGGGCCGGGAGGTGTTCAGAACTGTCCCTTCGTGCTAACTGACATGGATCCAATCAGCTCAAAATGGCACCTGCTGGCAGAGCCAGCCAGCAGCTCCAAGGAAAGCACTCGTATTCTGGGGTTGATGATTCTGTAAGATAACACACTGTGAACTCTGCCCAGTTACACACACTCCGTGCAAGGAGTTAGCTTGGACCTCTCTCTGGAAAGCAATTGTGACGTAGAAAGCATTGAGTAGAAAGGATTGAGCACCCATGACTTTAGAAAGAACGAAGTATACTCGTGCTGAGATTAACATGATTCCACAGACTGGGCCAAGAAATGGAGATGTCAAATTATTAACCCAAAACTTGCTAAAGGAAGTATCCTTTCCCTCAATGTGATCATTTTTGAATAAAAAATTAAATAAATGGACCATAAAACCAAACTCAGTGGGAGAGGTGTGTATGTGTGTGCGTGTGCACCCATGTGTGTGCACGTGTGTGGTTGTGTGAGCAGGTGTGCACGTGTGTGGTGAAGACAAACATTTACATTTTCAGCTCGTTCCTGCTGGTCTTCTGTAACGGCTGTGTGCAGCCCGCCCACGGGCACAGGTGCTGGGTTAGGGTCAGGTTCCGCAGATGGAACCCGAAGGAGCTCAAGCCCTCTCCCTCCAGACACTACAGCTGGGGGAGCCGCTCTGACCACCCTCTCTGGGCTTCCTCAAGGCCTGAGGCTGGCTGCAGGCTGGCCCTCTGGTGAGCGTGGCTGTGGAGCGAGGACAAAGCGCCGCCCTTGCGGAGGCAGTGGGACTGTGGCTCGGGTGATGATTGCAGGGATCTCACACTTAAAGGTCAGACAGGAAGAACACCGTGACCTGGGGTGGGTGAGAGGAAGCCAGACAAAGCGCGCAGCTCCTCTGGATGTAAATCCACTCCCCGTGCTCCCTGGCTCTTCTCCCTGGCCAGCAGACCCTGGGCAGCTCTGGAGCAGCCTTGATGCCGCAGGCTCTGAAGCCTTGCTGGCTCACTGAGCTGATTTCAGTCGTGTTGTGCCTCATGCATGCATCACTGCTGTAGTAGTGAGCATTGCCGGGCCTCCCCCCACCAAGTAACTGATTAGAGGTGGTTTAACATTGTTATTTGCAAGATAGTTGCTTTTCACTTACTAACCAGGGTGAGGCAGGTCTTGGGAACAGAGGGGCTCCAGAGGCTCTTCGGGTTGTGGGGATGGCATGAGAGAAGAGCCAGACTTGCCCTCTGGCTCCGCATCCTCTCCCCACACCACTCATCAGTGTGAGCTACCAAGAGCCCAGAGGTGGGGTGTTCTGGGGGGAGCTGACACTGTGCTGAGTTTTACCGCACGGCTGTGATCACAAGCAGACAGCACACGGCTGTGATCACCACAAGCAGAGAGCACACGGCTGTGACCACAAGCAGAGAGCACACGGCTGTGATCACGAACAGGCAGGACAGGTAGCACCCAAGGCCCCTGCGAGCCCATTAGGGAGAGTGACACAGCCTGAACCATATCCTGTGAGCCAAGAGTGAGCAAGACAGCTGCACACACCTTGAGGAGGAGTATGTCTGAAACGAAGATAGCACACGGAATGCTAGTAGGGGCTAAGGTTAGAACACGGTTTACACCAGCTTGCTATGCTTAGGAACCGTCCATCATCACTTCTGGGTGTCCAGCAGAAAAGGTCTATATTACTGACAATCAAAATGTAAAGCCCCCCCATTCCACCGGCCCACAGCCTTGTCACAGTGCCTTCCGTGGAAGGCGAACAAACTCATATACCGCATACGAGGTTCTTGGGCTTTCCCTGGCTCACTAAAAATCTTGTTATTAATTGTAACTAATAAAGATCTTTTAAGAGTCTTAAAAGATGAAAACCATGTAGAGTGTAGAACATGAAAGGCTTTGGTGCTGAACTTTCTCGCCTTCACTGGAGCAACGTGGGAGGAGCCCACATCTCCTCCGCACCCACCATCTCTGTGACCTTTCCTGTCCTCAGCACCCACCAGCTCTGTGACCTTTCCTGTCCTCAGGACCCACCAGCTCTGTGACCTTTCCTGTCCTCAGGACCCACCAGCTCTGTGACCTTTCCTGTCCTCAGCACCCACCAGCTCTGTGACCTTTCCTGTCCTCAGCACCCACCAGCTCTGTGACCTTTCCTGTCCTCAGGACCCATCAGCTCTGTGACCTTTCCTGTCCTCAGGACCCACCAGCTCTGTGACCTTTCCTGTCCTCAGGACCCACCAGCTCTGTGACCTTTCCTGTCCTCAGGACCCACCAGCTCTGTGACCTTTTCCTGTCCTCAGGACCCACCATCTCTGTGACCTTTCTTGCCCTCAGGACCTACCATCTCTGTGACCTCTCCTGTCCTCAGCACCCATCAGCTCTGTGACCTTTCCTGTCCTCAGGACCCACCAGCTCTGTGACCTTTCCTGTCCTCAGCACCCACCATCTCTGTGACCTTTCCTGTCCTCAGGACCCACCAGCTCTGTGACCTTTTCCTGTCCTCAGGACCCACCATCTCTGTGACCTTTCTTGCCCTCAGGACCTACCACCTCTGTGACCTTTCCTGTCCTCAGGACCCACCAGCTCTGTGACCTTTCCTGTTCTCAGGACCCATCAGCTCTGTGACCTTTCCTGTCCTCAGGACCTACCATCTCTGTGACCTTTCCTGTCCTCAGGACCTACCATCTCTGTGACCTCTCCTGTCCTCAGGACCCATCAGCTCTGTGACCTCTCCTGTCCTCAGGACCCATCAGCTCTGTGACCTTTCCTGTCCTCAGGACCTACGATCTTTGTGACCTTTCCTGTCCTCAGGACCCACCAGCTCTGTGACCTTTCCTGTCCTCAGGACCTACCATCTTTGTGACCTTTCCTGTCCTCAGAACCCACCAGCTCTGTGACCTTTCCTGTCCTCAGAACCCACCAGCTCTGTGACCTTTCCTGTCCTCAGGACCCACCAGCTCTGTGACCTTTCCTGTCCTCAGAACCCACCAGCTCTGTGACCTTTCCTGTCCTCAGCACCCACCAGCTCTGTGACCTTTCCTGGGACACTTTAGCCACAGTAGTCGCCTCACCCACGGTAGTTCAAATTTTAAGGCATGCACACACACCACACTGTTTCCATGACAGACATCTGTAGGGAATGGAGGAAGCCCTGAGTGAGTCCTGAATGCATTTGTATTGTTGATGTAAGTTCAGCCATAGAAACAACCCCGGGCCTCAGACCCAGGGGAAACTTTGCCCTTATGGGTCAGGCTTGAAACTGGCCAAGCCGCCTTCCTCTGGTCCAAGAATGAATTTTGTTTGTTTTTATTTGTTTGGTTGGTGTGATTTTTTTTTCCAGACAGCTTTGGCTGTGCTGGACTAACTTTGTAGACCAGGCTGGCCTCGAACTCACAGAGGTTTTTCTGCCTCTGCCCCCTTCAAATACCTATGCTTACAGACCAGACTATTGATCAGTGTACACAAAAACCAGCAACTGCAACTTCCTCTTCTTGGGTGTTTGAGCCTGAGCTTGCTGGCAGTAGTCTCTACTGCCTACAAATGTTAGCTAACCCTTACCCCTGTTGTGTCCATATATGCAGAGGTTCTGGCTTACACAGTAGTTATCACACACACCCCTGACCCAAGCCTTTCTTGATACGTGCCTGTGAATTCTTCATTCCTTGCTGCCTGTCATCGGTCTGAGCACAAGCTGTGCAGGCGGAGGTCATTTGCTGTTTTGAATATAACTTGTTTCGCTTTGGAGGTTTCCAGCATTGTACTTCATAGCATTCCGTATAGAAACCTGCCTCCTTTCTCTGAAAGGAGAGAGGATTGCGCACGCAGCGCATTCTTAGCCGTACCACACAACTTCCACACGCTGCCCATGGAGCAGATGCACCGTCTCGTCGCACATGCCAGCAGTTGCTGGTGTCCCCGGCTGGTGCGTGAGAGATCTGACCAATGAGGAAATGGGCCACTGCTCCCAAGTCAACACACCGTCATTGTTGGGGAGAGTAACAAATGACGGAAAGGGGACCCTGATGGAAACACAAGATCTTGATGTGCTGAAAACCCAAGAGGCGCAGAGAAGTGGAGCTGAGAGCCACGAAGTGACTTCACTGTCTCCTTCAATAGGGCTGTGGCCCCACAGGGATGCGGACACGTGGCAGAGGGGAACCAGACTGCAGAGACTCCCTCCAGGGCAGGGAACAGGACACCGCGGAGGGCGTTAACTCTCTCTCCAGCACAGCCTGCTGCGTGGAAGATCCAGCCCTCGCTCAGGAACCTTGCCGTGTAGTTCTGCTCGGGCCTGCTCTGAGGCATATGGAGAGTCCGTTCCTAAGTCCGTTCCTACCTGTTCCAGGAGAAACCCTTCCACGCACAGATCGTACCCTCTTTTCTGGAAGGCCCTAATCCAAGTTTCCCCAAGTGGGTAGTAGCCACACTGCCCGTGAAGCCCAGGCCAGAGGACAGCTGGGTGACGAGAGCTTCGGGCTCAGGGGCGGGCGCTTGCACAGTGTAGTCAGGCCCTGGTTTTGTCCCTTGTACCACAAGGAAAGGTAGGCTCTCCCAGCTCTCAGAGTGAAGAGACTAGATCCCAAACGTAAGAGGAGCCACCACAGCTCCCATAGCCACTCTGCGGAGTCTAGGTACGCCCAAGAGTGGCCTTTCACCCCAGGACTCCACTGATGACCAGCACAGCATCCCGCAACGTGACGCTGAAGATGCCAGCCTGAGGGAGCAGGTGGAGACACTGCAGGAGGAGCTACCTCTGCCTCCCCCACCAGTGAGGAAGCCTGCTGAGGAGCTACCTCTGCCCCCCCCACCAGTGAGGAAGCCTGCTGAGGAGCTACCTCTGCCCCCCACCAGTGAGGAAGCCTGCTGAGGAGCTACCTCTGCCCCCCCACCAGTGAGGAAGCCTGCTGAGGTTCTACCTCTGCCCCCCCCACCAGTGAGGAAGCCTGCTGAGGAGCTACCTCTGCCCCCCCCACCAGTGAGGAAGCCTGCTGAGGAGCTACCTCTGCCCCCCCCACCAGTGAGGAAGCCTGCTGAGGAGCTACCTCTGCCCCCCCCACCAGTGAGGAAGCGCTGCTGAGGAGCTACCTCTGCCCCCCACCAGTGAGGAAGCGCTGCTGAGGTTCTACCTCTGCCCCCCACCAGTGAGGAAGCCTGCTGAGGAGCTACCTCTGCCCCCCCCACCAGTGAGGAAGCGCTGCTGAGGAGCTACCTCTGCCCCCCCCACCAGTGAGGAAGCCTGCTGAGGTTCTACCTCTGCCCCCCCCACCAGTGAGGAAGCCTGCTGAGGAGCTACCTCTGCCCCCCCACCAGTGAGGAAGCCTGCTGAGGTTCTGGCTGCTATGCCATGTTCCAGCTCTGGGCTCTGTTCTCGGAGCCACTAAAATGTATTGTCTCAGAGGATACAGGAAGTTGAAGGCAACACCTGCTGCAGGTACCTCTGAAGATGGCATCCCTGGTCCAGCCAGGAGCCAGGCATTATTTTGCAAGCAGGATTCCGCGTTTCACTAACCACCAAACACTTGAGCATCTACATATTCCACTTTCCACAGGTTGAGTAGTAAGGAGCTTTCCTCTCCAGCCCATGCAACCTGATGTCTCAGAGCTGGGCCTGTGGTCTGATCCTGGGAGTGCGCATGCATTTCCTTGGAACTGAACACCACTCCATGCGGATCTCATTTCTGTTCTTTAAAGATGCCTTTTAATAGCTAATCTCCTGTTTTAATATCTTGCTTGCTAAATGTGTTGAGATAATTAGGTGATAGACCCAGACAATTACTCTGTGGGCAGAGAGCCGACAGCCTCTCATATTTATATAAATACACATGGTTTAAATAAAACACCAACTGCCTGCACTCAGGGCCCGTAAAAAGCAGGCAGCCTGCGAGGCCGGTGGACTGCCACGGCTGCTTGGCCTCACTGTTGTGCTCTGTTTGTTTGTTTGCTGCAGGACTGATCAGGCAATTCAATCAAGAGCTGAGAAAGCTGGACCTGGCTAGACTGGGCCTCTTGGAAGTCAGATCCATCCAACCAATGCGCAGGTCGGTGGGCAGTGGCTGGTTGGTGCTGAGAGAACGGGGCAGGGCTGGTTTTCTTTCCCAGAGGAGTGTGCGGCTTGGCTGCTCCCTGCATTGCAGGTGTCAGATGACCTGGGCTGGTCACGTGCTGGACACATACCCAGACTGTCAGACTGTTTGTTGCACACGAAGGCTATGTTGACTTGGAGACACGCCAGGTGTACATCCCAGTGAGCCCACTCTGGCACACTGCCCTGTGAGGCAGTGCTGGGTTCTCAGGCCTTACGAGTAGGCGAAATTTCTAAAATCAAGTTACTGCCTTGAAGACTTTCCCAAGGTGTAGGCTCCGGCGGACACACCCCAGGCTTGTAGCTGGCCCCTCACTGTGGGCCACTCAGGGTGGCAATGGCTCTACTGTTTTCTGGTCACAGGTTCACTATGCTTGCGATCTCCTTTAGCATTTGTCATAGGTGCTACGACAAGGGATCCCCTACCTCCTGCCAGCCTTTGGTCTCGTGGGCTCAGCTTTTTACCACAGGGCTCCGTCTCTGCCCCCGGATGTACAACCTAAAACCTACCATAGTTGGGGAGCGTCCGTCACTAAGAGCCACATACATTACAACACCCAGGGCTCCTGGGCCTCTCTCCCACTAAACACCAGCTCCTCCACCTCACAGGGGGAGTTTCCTGAAGTCCAGGCACCAAGACTACTGCTATCAGCTCTGCCCTGAACAACACACACTACACAAATACGCTACACATATACACAAACATGTACAAATATAATACACTACATACATAGACTACACACACACACACACATACACACATATATATAAATATACACAGATATGCTACATGGACATAGACATATGTCCATCACATACATACAAACATACATACAAATATGCACACACGAACATACATACATACAAACACACACATACATAGAAATACACACATGTATACATAGATATACAATCACACACATATGCACACGTGTGTATACACACACACACACAAATACACAAACATTACACACACAAGAGCACACGATGTCTTCCTCCGTGTGTCTGACTCTCACCCTCCCATCCTGTGTCACCTCATCTTAGTGGAAACAACGACACTTGCAACAATTCCACACCTACGCAGTCACGCTTGGAGAAACCAGAAGGACTGGAGGCACAGCGCTGAGATGCTCACCTCCATGCTGCCCGCACGGGCGCCCCTGCTCCCACAGGGCCCTGCCCTGAGAACACAGGGCTCCTTGTTTACTTCAGACGTGACGACTCACCGTGTGTAGCTTATTTACGTTTCATGTGCTCACGTTCCCTCACCATATCATTAAGCTGTCGAGGCCAGAACCCGACCTTTCAGCCTTCTGCGGCCATGGTCAGTAAATATTTGTGGCCTCACTTCAATCGCTGGCTTTATTTGTCAGGCCCTGAGTCACAGTCTAGTCACTATCTCTAGAATCACATCATGTTCCCAAGGTTAAGAGACAGTTTGGAAACAAACAGAATTTAATACATGTGTGTTCGTCAACGTTCAACACTGCCTGTGGTACCCTGAGGCCTTTTCTTCAGGAGATTCCCAGGAGGAGGCTTTTTCAGGTTGTGCTTTTCCTTGGACACGGCCCTCAAAGAACCAGCTCTGTCATGTGCACAAGGTTTGCACGAAGGGTGGAGTTACAGATGGCAGCTGTGCGCTTCCTTGTGCAGAGGGGAGGGCTGCTCCAGTCACTCAAGACAGACCTGTGCACCTGGAAGCAGACCCTCTGGTGTCTGCACAGGAAGGGTGGGCCAGGCTCTGTATACCAGGCCGGTGGCTGCCGCTCTGTGCGCTGGGCTCTGGCTTCCCGCGGCACGGCCTGCAGTCTCGGGGACATTTTGATGAGTGCCAGGAAGAAGCGGCTCCGAAAGTCCCGAGGGTGAAGGAGGCTGTGCTTTCGTCTGAGGACCTCTTGTGCCACCTCTCCAACCCTGGCCACAGCCCTCTCTTCTGCAGACTCGCCTTTGGAACTGGTGCTCTGAAGGATGTAGGTGAGACCTGCTAGGATGACCCTGTGTGGGCTCTGTTCCTCATACACAGTGGCTCCTTAGGAACCCTATCTGTGCTCAGACACCTGTTGCCTCTGACTGGCTTCGGGGTCTGAAGTGACAGCTGCTAGCAAACATCCGGGTGGCTTGGTTTGTGCTTGATTAGAGGAGGAGGTTTTCAAAGGGAAAGGAGAGTAATTTCAAATTCTGGAGAGGCAGGACATAGTCTTAAAGATAACTGCCAGGGCCCTGCTGTAGACATGTCTGACCTGAAACACCTCAGAATGGGACTGTTTTGGAGTCCCATTTAGACTAGACTGTATGAGGCAGGCTGGGAAGGGATGAAGGTAACACATGGGTAGGGACTAAACTGGTTTGAATGCTGTCTACATAAGAACAGGAGCTCTGGACGTGGAGGCAGGCCTGTGTCCTCCACGTATGTGAAGGTCTCTAGCCGCGAGGTCCAGGGCAGAGTCTCTCTCGAGTGCCAGGAGGAAGCAGCCGACTACTCTGATCAGGGCCCCGGAGCTGTGAGCCAGTCTACTGGGGGAGCTCACAGAGTGACCCCACTTATTACCATGGCCACATGGTTTCCATCTCCATAGCTCACAGGGGTTCAGCTGGCAGCTTCTGCTGGCCTGAATATGTCAAGAGTTCTTTCCGAGACCACAGACAGTCAGGCCTGGAGCCCATGGGTCTTCAGAAGGCTCTGCTACAGACCGCCTCCTGAAGGGACAGTGGGATTGACACCCACCGCCGTCCTAATGAGAGGGATGGGTGTGAACATGGTGGCTGCCTGTGAGCCACGGGCTGTTCTGCTTGGCCTGGGAGAGGCTAAAGGATGGGGCTATCTCCCGGCACCTTCCCCTTTCCCTCTTTGGATTCTGAATGGCATGTATGTTGCCTTGGTCCCCAGAAGCTCAGTAGGGCTTAGTGTATGATTTGCCCACGAGATTCTCAGAGAGGCAGCCATGCAACTTAGCAGAAGCTGTTCCATTGTTTCTGGGAGAGATTAGTCAAATGCACCTCCACTTCCTGCTTGCTGACCTCTGGGTACCAGGGGAGCATGCTTACATGAACCCAGGAAGAAGCCCCCTCCTGACGAGAGATGCAGTCATGGCCGCACCCCAGCTGAATCTACAGTTCCTGTGTGTGCTAGCCAGTGCCAGGCGCTTGGTTTATGGCACCCATGCTGGGTCATGTGCTCACAGTTTTCTGTTTCTGTGACAAAACATCCAAGAAAAATCAACTTATGGGAAGAGAGGCTTGTTCCAGCTCACAGTTCCATGGTCGTATGCCTGCACTGACTCTGGGCTGTGATAGGGCTGAATGTGAGGCGCTCACACCATGGCACGAGGAGAGGAAGGTGCCAAGAGAAAACACCCTCAAGGGCTTCCCCGCCAGCCGTTTCTATCAGGTAAGTCCTCCTGCCTCCCAGGGCCATCAGTAGGGGAGCAAGGCTTCAGCAGTAACCTTCGGAGATAGTTAAGATCGAGAGCATGGCCTGTCTGGATCCTGTCTCTAATGCCCTGCACGTGGCAGCATAGGATGTGCCCAGATCCAGGCGCCTCTTCTCTGGCCCCTGACAGGGAAGTGGCTCCAGTGATCTCTGCCGGTCCAGCACATGGTACCTGGGAGGGAGAGGGGAGAGGAGCCATGTTCCTCTTTGAGACTGGCCTGCAGGAGTGTTTTTCACTCCTTTCTCCTGGCATTGGCTACAGGCCCTGGTCCTGGGCAAGACAAGGGCTGGCCCCCTTGGGGAGCCCTGAAACACCCACGTCAGATGCTGCCTGTTTGACTCACTCTCTGCACTGTGGGTGAAAAGAGCCCAACCTCTGAGCCACCATCTGAGTTTGGATCCATGTGTACAGCTGTTTGCTCTTAACTCTCCCATTATTTGAGTTCACAGCACAGTGACATCATTAGGTGTCTGGGCATTCTTCCCCAAGATGCCGGGAACATTCATCTTCAAGCTCAAAGGCCAGAAGCCGATGAAGGGAGAAGAGACACCTATCTGAGATCCAACCAACCTCAGGAAAGCTGGGGCGAGTTTTCTGAGTCGTCCAGAGGAGACTGGGCAGCAGGATGAGGCCTGAACTCCTGCACAGTGGGCACTGGGAGGGCCCTCACTGCAGCAAGTGCTCTCCTGGCAGATGAGAGGGATCCACGGCGCTCTGCTCACAGCTGCCAGCGGCCTCCGTGTGCGGGACCTGCCCTGGGCTCTGGGTTGGATTGTCTTCGAGTCAGAGCCATTGAACTGGACAGCTGGGGCTGCAACCCTGGGCCTGCTGTCATCAACGCCAGCTTGGCGACCATCAGGATGTGGCCTGCAGGAGCCTCAGGACCCTTGGTGGGGAGCAGACGCTGGGGAGTGGTGAGGAAGGCGGTTAACATAACAAAGGCCCCCAATGCAGAATCCCTGCCCAGTGGGTTTGGGACTGGCAGATGCTCTTAACTCAGACCTTCTCCAACCCCCCCCCCCAGCCCTTGACAGTGTTCTCAGCCTTAGTGCGAGGTCCTTCTCTGTCTGCATGAATGCACTTGGAGCAGATGCTAGAAAATGGGAGTGAAACGCACCCTTTTTGTCGCTGCTTCTCCTTTTATGTGAGGACCATGTGTGGCGTGAGGCCTGGAACTGCAGGGAAAGTGTTAATTGTGCTGAAGCCTGATGGGGAGCTGAAGTTCAAACTCCACCCAGAGCCTGCTGCTCCTTTGTTTTAGGAGATTAAGAGTTAGGAAGCAGGAAATGACACCGTATCCACATGTGCACACACACGGGCACACAGCTACACACTTACATAGACAGATGTGCAAATGCATGCATAACATAGACCCAGTGTTCAAGTCTAGCACAAACACCTCCTCATCCACGTGCACACCTGCACATGCACACACTTGCACAGGCGTGCACGGGCAGACATGTGGACACAGTGCTTGTGCCAGGAGTTCCACACCGCGCACATCAGTGTCCACAGGACAGTGGTGCCGGCTTTTAGGATGTGCATTTGATAGAGACAGACGCCAGGACACAAGCTCAGGCCTTCCCGGGCCAAGCCGTGGGGGAGTGAATCCTGCTTGCTCCTCTGAGCAGACAGGCAGTTCCATTACCTGTGCGGCATAGAAAGACCTGTGTGTCCTTTCTGGGAATAAGCAAAGAAGCTGGGACTTGGATTCCAGTGGAAACACGATGCCAGAGGTGAAAAGAACATAAATCAACATGAGTGAACCTCAACAGCGTAGAGCAGACAGGACGACGAAGGGGGTGTGCCAGCATTTAGGAAGGTAGAGCGTTGTTCCTGAGTATGCCAGGCCTCCATACACAGGCTGAGTAGAGCTTTGGGCCCTCTTCATTCTAGGCCCAAATCAAGAGGTTAGAGGTGTGTTGAGCTGTCACAGAGCCTGGGTGTACCCAAGCCACAAAGCTGGAAATAATATAGTATTGCTGTCTCCCAAGCTGCTTATTAGACTGCAAGTAGCCATGGGCCCGTCAGAAATGTGTGGACAGAGTGCAACGACTGTTGTTATCTAGGGAAGGTCAGGGGAATGCCTGGTGTCCTGTGCTTACAAAGGCCAGAGGCCTATGCAGCGCCCTGGGAAACCATCCCAATAGCCGAAGCCTACAGAGTTACCTTCTTGGTGCAGGTATGGCTGCCGGAGTGTTTCCACGCAGCCAGGGCTTTCATCCTGGAGCTCAGAGTAGTCGGACACTGCATCTGAGCCTCATTGTGTCACAGAGCTGCTCCCTGCAGGCAGTCACAGGCCCTGAGGTTGGCCATATGATAGGTTGGTCCTGTCCATGACAATTTGGAATGCTGAGTATAAGGCTATGGCACTTGGTCTTTGCAGGGTGATTTTGGACACTCTGGACTATGGATAAGCATCCAGCCCTTGAATTAAGTGTGGATGACACCGCAGTTTCTGAGCTGCTATTTTCATGCTGCAGCTTCCCTGGTCTAATTTAGAAAAGCTATCAAGTTTAAGGACTGTCTTAACTTTACAGAGAAGAGACATATGGGACATGAAGAAAGCCTTTCTTTCTCGCTGCCTGAAAGAACACCTCCCAGCCCTGAAGACCAAAGGAATCAAGAATGAACACACATACATACCCATCCGTCTACTCAACTATCCACTGGCATGTTTAGCCACCCATGTGCATATCTATCTGTCCTCCGTCTATCCACCTACCATCTACTCATCAGTTGGCTTGCCAACCCATCTGTCCTCTCTTCACCCATCTCTTCATCCATAAAACATATCCATCCACATATCCACGTAACCACACATGCATCCAGTCATGTGTTCACTGGCTATCCAACAAAGAGAGACCGAGAATGGCTTGGGGGTACACCCTGGCAGGCTGTCCCTGACTGGCCTGACTCCAGTATTTGTGACCGTTCAACCTGAAAGGCTAAGAAGACCAGAGCCCATTTGTTTTCTTGTCCCAGTAATAACAAAACCAAAGCCAGCAAGAGTCACATGATTAGTTTGGAGTCATTGATGACAAAGTCAAGTGTTCTGAAACTTCACGGCTATCCCCTTAGCACGTCATTTCTGGTCTGTATTCCACGTAGGATCAGATGAGGATTCATAAACATTTATGAAGTGAAGACCAACAGGCTTCCCACACTTCCCAAACAATTGCTTCATGCCCCGTGCTCTCAAGTGTTACTTCCTGCCATTTAAGCTGCCTGTAGTCAACCTCAGCACACATATTAAATAAAATTACAGCATTAAGTCATTGGTCATGAACTGTGCAGTGTTCCAGAAGCGCGATGACGCCTGCACTGCCTACCCGAGATGTGGCTGGGCTGTTTGTCCAGTGTGTTCGGGCTGGATATGCTACCTGCCCATCAGTTACCTAGAGACCATCTCAGCCATCAAACCCACTGCTTCTGTATCCAAGGCTTGTACTGAAGTCACCCTCATTGCACTTAACTGTGATCACAAAGCACAGGAGGTCACAGTGCTAGCAATCCAGATGGGCCAAAGAGAATCCAAACACTTCCTTCAAGTGAAATGAATGGAGAAAGCTTTCAACTTAAAAAAAAAAAAATGTATGCTCAAAAAGATTGAGCCAGTAAGGACTTTGGCAGAACAGAACCCTCTGTGCATAAAATTGTGAAGAAACAAAAAGAACTTTGGGTTTATCTTGCTGACACACTTCAGATGATGAAAATAATTCTACCTAGTTTGTGTGCTGTGCGCTTGGTTCCGGTGAGGACAGGAAGCGACAGGCTTGTGCTAGTGGACATTGTTGGAGACCTTCAGTCCCGGAACACACAATCGCCGGGTCACAATCATTCGGTAGATTTTAAAACAAGTTTAAGAAACTAAAGCTTTGATTTCCCTCTTGATTTTAAGGCGTTTTTGTTTTTGTTCCTTTGTTAAGACAAAGTGTTGAGATGCCTAGATTGGCCTTGAACTTCCCCTGCAGCCAATGAGAACTCCTGTCTGTCATGCCTTTACCTTAGCAGGGCTGAGTGAGCATACCAGTTTATACCGGGATAAATTTCAAACCTAAGGCTTGGAATTTTTTTTGTCAAGAGTGCTAGGCAAACTCTATCAATTGAGTTTCCTTGTCACCACGCCCCTCAAGGACAGTGTTTATTTGAGATCTCAAGCTTTCTCTACAAATGCACCTTGGTGGGCCCCAAGTGTGTGACTCGGTGCTTGCTGAGCCTCCCAGCGTGGGTCAGGACACGCAGAGAGCTCTCAGAGGGCTCGGACAGCCAGGAGCACAGAGGACAGAGTTTGCAGACTGAAAACCTTGCCTGACTTTTCCCACTAAGTAGAGCCTCTACTTAGTCCAGTGAAAGGTGCGCTGCTGACACCCAGAAGAAGATCATGACCTGTGTGTGTGTGTGGGGGGGCTTTTCTCAGAAGAGGACCCAGAGAGAAAAGACAAGGCTACTCAGGTTTCCTTCCAGGAGCTAGCAATCATCTGCACCTGTCCTAGGAGAACCATGAAGCTTCCTGGGGCGATTTCAGCTCTACCTTAAATTCATCAGTGCTACAGAGCATGGTGTGGCTTCTCGTGACCCAGGCCTGGGCTCTGAGATGTTACAATACCCCCTTGGTTTCCAGTGATGATGGGTGGGGGTCCAGAGGAGGAGAGGCAATGTGGGAAATCACTGGGTGCACATCCTCTTGCAGGGCGGGGCTTAGAGTGTGACCCAGTGAGCTTCCATGGACAGACACATCATGCTCCTTCTGGGCAGCTCTTGACTCAGCGCTTGGCACGCCCATTGGAGACACTGAGCTTTGAATCGGGGTGGTCGTGTGGTCTGTCCAGAGCTCTCAGGGAGTCTGGGGGCAAGTTGGGGCAAGAGTAACTTTACAGTGGGAAGCAAGGGTACCACTGAGAGCTTCTTCCCCCCAGGCTTCTGCTTACGGCAGGAAACGGAAATGCACAGAGACCACTTCGTTGAGCCTTGCTGAAAAGGTCGCACATCCTCATTCTGATGTGACATAGATGGAGAATTTCCATTCAGAACCCAGTATTAGAAAATAAGTCAATGCTAAGTGCTTTCTCACCCAGGGTCTGAATTCAGGAAAGCATGTGACTCCAGACACAGGTATTTGCAAAGCCTTCCAATTTGTCTGTTTTCCCATCTCTTCTTCACATCTTCCCCCCCTGCCCCCCCCAAACTTATCCCTTAAGTCCTGGTAAATTCCTGGCAACTCACAGAAGATTAAGGCACCCTAATTTCAGAATCCTGCCAAGTTCAGAAGAGATGTGTAAGTGTGACCCCTAGTGGCTGCTGCGGAGCCAGCAATGCAGGTGCAGGCCCAACCCAAAGCCTTCCTGCTGCACCTGAAATAAAGAGCTCAGCGCACTTTCTGACTCCTAGACCGGGTCTGCAGCGCACTTCAAAAGTTATCTGCAAAATGACCGGCTAACATTCTTTTGGAGCAGGCTCAGGATGGACAGTCTCCCTGAAAAATCCACGTAGCTCACCATCCATGCTGGTACTCCTTTCCTGAGCGTACAGAAAGTCCTTTCTACTCCCTACTACCATGAGAAAATGCCTGGCAGTCATGAGGCATCTTTTGCGTGGACTTGCGTGAAGCCAGTGGCTGAAGACAAATGCAGCCTTCTGTCAATGTTCAATTCTGAATGTCTAGAGGACAAACACACACTGGAGATCCTGGGGCAGCACCATCCCCAGAGAGGGGTGTGAGGTGGCTGTGGCTGGCTCCCGGGATGTCCGTGTCTGTCGCAAACCAGCCCTCTCCTGGGGAAATGTGGGTGGATATCAACGGCACATTTGCGCCAATTGTTGAAAAGCTCCCTTATAGGCAAAGGACCCAAGTAGACAGTTTCCAGAGGGGGGGCCACAGTGCCAGGCAGATGTGCCCAGAGGTGTGGGCATGTGTCAGCCACAGACCCAACTGCATGACCAGCCATGTGGAACGATCGAGGCTGGGCTGGAGGGATGCATGCTCTGGGGTGCAACTGACTTCCCCCCACTTCTCAGAACAAAGGTGCTTTCTAGGAGGAAAAAGAAATCTTGGGCTTGTGCCAATGTGCCCTGGGAGGGATGGTGCCTTGGCTGGGAGCTGGGAGCCACTAAAACTAAGGAGATTAGAAGTGCCAGCTATGTCCGGGAGAGTGGACTCCGGGAGAATGTCCTTTGCCCTGGTGGACCTGGGTGGCCCACACCCCATACTGAACATGATGCCGTGGTCGGTGGAAACGTTGGGCGTGCACACCACCAGCTTGGCTTCTCTCATGGCTCCTCTGGTCTCTTCTCAGCTGCCCTTTACCCACAGAGGGACAGACATCTCTGGAGCCAATGTCACAGTAGTCAGCTCAGTGCAGGGTAGCAGGTGGGCTGCAAGGAAAGAACTGGGCTTTGCTGGACACGGAGCCAGAACCTGGCTGCATACGTCATGAGGCTGATGGTGTCTTCTTTGCCACTTTCAGGTTCCCACCTTTCCAGCCTTCCTTCCTCAGCCCCAAAGAGCTGTGGAGGAGATTTCACTCTAGAAACCTCCATCTGACTCCAGAAACCACATCCTCAACACTCTTCCATAACGGCCCATGCTCTCTCTGCCTGGACCAGGGGCGGGGAGACCAGCGGGTGGATAGAAAGTCAGGAATGGAGTTGTGAAACATGTACTTACAGCCACAGCCTACCCCACAATGCTGCCGACCTTGAGAAATCCGCTCAGTGGCAGTAGAGGACGAACCTGATGGATAAGGCCACCTGCCGTTCTCTGACTGATGCCCTACTCCTCTACCGGGGACTTGGCCAGGGCCACAGCAAGCCATTCCTCCTATGAATGTGTCAAGTTAAGAGAGGCCAGGTCCCAGTCCCCAAGGGTTGTCCCCGGGAGCTGAGGTCCAGGGAGACCCATAGGTGGGCTTTTGTAGTAGTGAGTCTGCTCATGGCAAAAGGGCTGGGACTCCTTCAGGGGCCGAGAGGATCAGTGTGCTCCCTGTGCACCACCACTCCCTCGCCCCAGCTGTTCACATGCTTCTTTCTGAATGCCTGTTGACCTTGAGGGGAAAGCACAGCCTCAAGCAAGCATCACCAGCTCCTGCATGTATCCTAACACACAGGCCCTCAGTGCACATGCGCACATGCACACACGGTCACATCCGGCAGCCACCATCTTTCCTTTTCAGAATCATACATATTTCATAAAGCTTCATGCAGAGTGTCTTCTGATTTATGATAATTGTCAACAAAAGCAAAAAACACAGGCAATTTTAACCCTGCAGTAGCTAGGAGTTAGCTGGCATGAAATCGCGCTATTGTTTTTCCTTTCCTTTACAGTGGGGAGGAAGCCCCGAAACACTCCATCACACCAACCTCTGGCGGTGCACATGCAGAGAGGGTATTGTCACCCTAATTGTGGTGCCGTGTGTGCACCAGGTTGGATCCATACAGAATATTGCCTGGGCAGCCCATGAGCTAAGGCCTGGAGGACTTTGACTAAGACTAATTTCCATATCAAACCCAATTTAGATGAAACGTCTTGGATAAAAAAGAAAAAAAAAACAGTGCATCAATAGCCCGTTGATTAGATTTTCATCTCTCGAGCAGACAAATATGAATATTTATTACCACAAATGCAGATTTTTCTCTTTCTATTGCTCCGATCTTGAATATTATCCATTACTAATTTTTATGAAAATTTGGGCAACATAATGTTTTCACATAAACTGACAGTTCTTGAGATAACCCTGTTATTGTCTGGTTGAAAGTGACAGCTTCCGCTCATTCATGTGTTAACGAGGGATTAAATATTGTTTTTTCATCCCCATAATCTAAGATGGACTGGAAATTAAAAATTGAACATTGTATATTAGCAGAGCTTTGAGGACCAGAATTTGTTTGCATTCACTTAGGGGAGATCTGGAAATTAGCAGCTTAATGATCAGTTCCTCTTCTGTCGCTGCGGAGGGCGGCCTCACAAAGCACTGCTGACATTTCTCAAATAAATTCATTACTCTCCCTGAAGCACCCAAACGAAGAGACACCCTCTAGCTAATAGACCACAAGGAACAAGACAACCTTGGTCAAAAAAGTAAAATCACAACACACTTCTTGCTGCCCTTATGTCAAGATTATTCCCAGCCCGTTCTCCGCCAGGACAAACTGGCTGCTGCAGGGGGTGTCCTAGATTACACCATGGCCATCCCGCTGGGGGGAGGCAGGGGTGTGGTCACATGTCTCCAACAGAGGGTCCTGGCCACATATTGCTACCTGTCCCTGCTGCTGGAAGGCCTTCACGGCAGTGCGATGCCATTGGCAGCCACACCTCATGAGGGGCACTGTGATATGGCTTTCTCCTACTGTAGATGCACGGCCATGATGGAAATGTGGAGCCCATGGGATTTGGGATAAAAAAAAATCATTGTAGTTTTAAAATACAAACTAAACTCCACTGATCCATCTACCAACCCACCCACCTATTTATCCATCGATTTGTCCATCCTTCTAATTATCCAAGTATCTACCCATGGATCCATTGATCCATCTACCCATCACCCACCAACTCATCTAATCAGCTAGCTACACTTACCCACCCACCCACTCACTCACCTACCTTCCCAAGCACTCACCTGTTCATTTACTTATTCGTCCATCCATCATCCATCAATTTCTGTCTATCCAGAAACCAACCCTATTCACCCATATTTCCACCTCCCCACTCATTTATTCACCTGTTCACCCACCAGCCAGGCATTCACCCACCTGTCAGTCTACTTGTTCCTTCATCACTGCAGCCACTCAACTACTTGTCCATCCATCCCCCTGCTATCTCTGCATCTACTCACTGAAATAGCCGGGCATCTCTCACCCATCTATCCATCTACCTACCCCATCCACCTATACACTCACACACCAACCCATCCACTCACCCCAAAATCATCTCTTCATCCATCTATTTGTCTACCCATCTATCTCTCTACCTACCTACCAACCTACTACCAGCTGTGGTGTTTTGAATAGATATGGCTCCCATAGATACATGTGTTCAAATGCTTGGCTCACAGCGAGTGGCACTATTAGGAAGAGTGGCCTTGTTGGAGGAAGTGTACCACTGTGGAGGTAGCCTTTGAGGTCATATGTGTGTGTGTGTGTGCGTGTGCGTGTTTGTGTGTGCATGTGCTCAGTTATACCCAGTATGGTAGCAGTCTCCTTCTGCTGCCTGCGGATCAAGATATAGACCTCTTAGCTCCTTCCCCAGCACCATGTCTGCCTGCACACTGCCATGCTTCTCACTATGATGATGTGGACTAAAACTCTGAAACTCTATGACTTTTCCTCTACCATATCAAGGAATAAATTAAAACACAAGAAATATTACCGGCCCCAGTGAAATGTTTTTTTATGTAAGAGTTGCTTTGTTCCTGCTGGCTCTTCACATCAATAAAGCCTAACTAAGACACCATCTAATCATCTATGCACCCACCCACCCATCCACCCACCCATCCATCCATTCACCCATCCATCTACCCACACAACCATCCATCCATCCATCCATCCATCCATCCATCCATCCATCCACCCACCGATCCATCCATCCATCCATCCATCCATCCATCCATCCATCCATCCAAACACCTATCTATTCATCCACCCATCCATCTATCCATCTATCCATCCATCCATCCATCCATCCATCCATCCATCCACCCCCCCCATCAATTCACCTAGCCTCCCTAATTTCCTTGGTAACATTTCTTGTGTTTTAATTTATTCTTTGATATGGTAGAGGAAAGCCATAGACCTAGTTCTCAGACACTAACTTGCCCAAGCACTATCATTTGGAAGAATTAGACAAAAGACATTGTTGGTTTAGGTGTGACTGGGGTCAGTACGATGACCGAATCATGTTCCTCTAAAACTTGTATGTTATCTCTGACCTGAAGGCCTCTCAGAATGTATTTGGAGAGAGGGTCTTATAAAGGGCATTAGGTAAATGAGGTGGGCTCTTATTAATGGGACTAGTGTCTTTATAAGAAGGGGTTAGGACACTTACATCTAAAGGGACAGCCATTTGAAGACATGGGGAAGATGTCATCTGTAAGGAAAAAGAGAGGCCTCAGGGGACCTGTGGGAACCTCTGTGCCTCAGACTTAGATTTTAGCCTTGGGGTTGGGCTAGAGTGAGTCTGCTGCTTAAGCCACAACCAGTGTACAGGGCTGAAACTGTCAATGGTTGTAGCTGTCCTGGGTAAGGTAGGTGAGAAAGATGCTAAAACACTTCACCCACAGATTTCTGATAGTTTCTAGTAAATGTGAGAAGCACATGATTTCAATTCATTGTAGTTTTAAATTTTATTGTGTTATAAATAATTAGGCTTTATTTTGGCATCTTCAAAGAGAACCTGTTTTTATCGTTTCTCCTCCATTTTCTTGTTTCTTTCCTTCCGTTGGGACTTCCTACTCTTGTAGCTTCCTTTCTATTTTGTCTTAATTATTATTAACCACACTGAGGTTCTACTTTCTAACACTGTGGAAGTAGCTTTCTGCTGGGAGACTCCATCCCCGCTGAGGTACTCTGCTTAGCATCCCTGGGACTTTGGTACCCAGGAAACAGTGCTGGGTGGCTGGGAGACCTTTCAGTTGCAGGCAACCCTGAGGACAGGCAAGCACATTCATAGCTGAGCAGGAAGGATGGGGTGGGAGAGCAGTTGATAGGGGCACACGGAATAGCAAGGCTTATTAATAAGTTCCTGTCTTCTGTACCGATCTCCATGAGGGTAGAGTCTGCTGGAATTAGCATTCAGGGAGCTGACGTGAGTGGCCACACTGGGCCCCAGTGTCCTAGCACAACCGTGTATAGGGACAGGTCCTGCTGCATCGCGGGGCTTTCTTGTCTTTATTTTCTAAACACAGTCAGGAGTTTTCAGGTTTTTTTTTTTCTGTGCCCTCTAGACTGTGCTCCTCTTGGCAGGCCACAGCAGCTAGGTGAAGACTGATGTGTGTTTACATCGGATGCAGTGTCTGTGGCTTGCTAGGGGCAGAGGTAGCAAGCATATGCCAGACCCCGGTCCCAGATGACTTCCGAGCAGGGTTCTCTTCTCCGCGGCAGCTGCTGCTAAGGTGCAGAAGTTGATGAGGAGTGTCTGGGGAGGCACACGCCTGCCTGGCTGCTGGAGAGCATGTACCACTTTACAGGTGGACCCTCAAGTGGGCACAGCCCCTTACTGGGCAAGAGGGCCTCCTTACCAGTGTGCAGTGGATAGATGATGTGAGTGGGCAGTGTTCGTGGGTGATACAGGAGACTGAGCGCTTGCCTTCGATCCAGACCTCAGCTCGTTAAATGAAAATCAACTTCTGCTCCCAAGCTCACAGGCCCCTCCAACCCACAGGAGCCTGGAACCATCATTCCCGGGAGGACACCAGCCAGGGTGACCTCTGCTCCTCAAGGGGAGAAAGCCAAAAGATGTCAGAAGACAGTAAGTCACATCATGCCGTTGAAGGATACATTATGCATTTTTTATAAAACACACGAAAATGCTAGGGAAGAACAAGGAGTAGGTGGGCAGCCACCATCCAGGCGACTTACTTCATTTTACGTGACTATTTACCTTGATATTGGATAAAAATTGAATCCGTTACCATGGCAACTGCTGCATCATATGGTTGCTCTGTGCCTCGGAGTCACAGGGGAGCGTGAAAGGCCCACGTGACCTGGGGCTGGTGCTCTCGGTGGTGGTGAAGGAGAGAAAGGTGCTCACAGTGAGCTTGTGCTGGCCCATTCAGTAAGTGCAGTTAGTTGCGCGGGACGCATGCTGAGTGGGGAGGGAGGGCTGGAGGTGAAGTGCTGGGTCCTCAGGTGTGTCAAGCCAGAGCTGAGTGTCAGAAGCAGAGCTGAGCCCAGGAGGGGGCTGTGGGGAAACTCCGCTTCTGTCTAGTCTGCTCCCTGCTCATGGGGGCCGTGGAGGGGTTGAACATAGAAAAGCGAGGTGGGGCCCCAGATAGTTAATGCAATTTCATGCAGATTTTCCTTTTCAAACACAAATTAGGAGTACTGAAGAGTCAACAGTCTTTTCTCAGGCCTATGCACTTGTGCATTTAAGAGAAAAAAATCTGTTTCCTTTGTCAAGAAATGCAGATTAGAATAAAATGAGGTGAGAGTGTGTGGAATGGTAATGGGGACTGCTGCAGGGGCTGAACAAGAAGCCCCTGAGCCCCTAGCCAGGAGGGCAGCTCGGCTCCCTCACTGTCCCCAGCCCTAGCCAGGGCCCAGCCTCTGTCCCAAAGCCAGAAACGGGACGGCTCGGCGGGGAGGTGGAAAGGCTTCTATGGGGCTTTCCTACAGTGTCCTGGGGAATGAGGTGCACCTTGTGGTTCTCACAGGTTGTGGTCCCGAGGGCACAGCACTCTGTAGCACGCTGTTCTTAGACGATACATGGGCTGCTGGAGGGCCCAAGCCATGAAGGAGCCACACAGTCCCACGGGGTCTCCAGGCAGGTGGTCGGGCACGACAGCACCAGCCATACCCCAGTTCCTGGTCCTCACTGAGACACCCGCCACACCTCCTCCTTTCTTCACACACCCTTGAACACACGGCCGCTTCCTAGAGCTGCACTGAGGATGGCCACCCAAGGAAACGCACCGGTTCCGCTGCCTGGAAACGGAAGCTGGGAGTTTGGCTCACAGAGTCAAAAAGAACAAAAGGACCAGAGGGCACCACAGACTGTTGCCACAGTGGCACTGCTGGCAGTGGCACAGGACATGGCTGAGTCGCCGTCACCCAGGCACACCACGTTCCAGCCAAGTCGCTCACTTCTGGAGAACTGTTGCTCCAATGGTCACAGTGCACAAACAAGGAACCACGGGCTAGGTCAGGGGCCTGCACACTGGGTCTGAGCCCGGAATCTAGGAAGGCAGGCGAGACCCCTGCTCTCACACAGGTCCACCAGGAGCAGGCTTGCAGAAGCCCCCCCTTCTGTGCACAGGCTCACTGCCCACGCCTGTCTCCTCTATGCACCCAGCTTCCGGGAAGGGTCCCCCCACATTCCACCCAAGATGGGCTGCACAAGCACCGCCTCATCACAGGCCTGCCTCCGCCAACCACACCCACTGCTTCTCCTCTGTGATGCTGGGGTGCATCCCTCACCTCAGGGTGGCTCACACTGCCTACTGTGCCCTCTCCAGGAACAACACACCCCGCAGGGTCGTCACAGACACGTTGTGGCCAAGGACCCCAAAGTCACAGTGCACCAGAGGCGGTGGGGACCCAGCTGAGCTCACCATCAGCCTGTTCATATCAGTGTGGACATGCGGCCACTTAGCAGAGTCGTGTGCCTTCTCTATTTAGATGGTACAGCGCGGTGCTAATGTCCCAGAGCTGTTCACCCATGCCACACAGAATTGGCCTCCTGGCTGTATGTCCTATAGTTATATACACGGACCCCAGGCTCCCTGCTGGCTGAGAGTTGTGTGGGGATTCTCTGGTCTAGCCGACAGCATCTTGAATCTGTGGTGATTTCAAAGGAAGAGGCCAAAAGACACTGAAGAACAAACAGCCTCTAACCTCACTGCAGGATGGCTGGTCTGTGTGCACCAGTGTGCCTACACATGCGTGTACATATATGTAAAGCACCTTACATGTATGTAAAGTACCAATGTGTTTACATGTGTGTACAGCCACCTGAAAGGCAGCGTTTTCTTAGTGATTTCAGGAATCACAGAATCCCATTGATTTATTACAGTATAATTATTTTGTACTTTAAGTTTCTTCCTCTTTCCTTCTAGCTCTTTCCTCTTTATAAAATAAAGCCTCTTATTCCTTTAATTTCTATACTCGGTGACCGGCTTCCTTATATTAACATTGCCATCCAAAGTCTGAACCAAAGGATCAAGGTTCATGTTTTTGGCACAGAGGCCCCTGACACTCCATGGCTCTGCCAACTGGTTTCGCCCAAATATTCTCTCAGGATCCAAGCTCCTCCTAGCTGTCTAGGGTCACTGGGCTGGGAATGTTTGTTTGTTTGTTTGTTATTGTACGTATGAGTTTACATCATGGGCACATGCCACAATACATACTTGGAGGTCTGGGGACAATCAGCTCTCTATTTCCACCATGTAGAACATGGTGACTGAATTCTTAGCATCAAGTGCCTCCACCCACTGAGCCTCCTGGCCAGCTCTGGGATGCGATTTTGATGAAAGAAGCTTAAACCTCCAACACCTTCTTCAGCAGTGTGCTAAGGTGGAGAAAAGAGGCTGCTTCCTCCATATCCCCTCCTCATACCTCTTGCTTCTCATTTGCAGCCATGGAGCCCCATGCGGGGTCTCAACCACAGTGAGCTTCATGAGAGTGACGTTTGCTTGTGGGACAGGAGTCCCAGTGCATGGATTTCTAGCGGACATTGAAGGTGGATGATTTGTAGATATACAGTCCGTTCTCTAAGCAAACTCTGCCCTGAAGCTAGGAGTAGCAGAGGCAGCAAGAGCGCAGAGCTGGTGACAGGGCTGGATGGCTGTGAAGAACAGTTGTTGAACCACCTCAACCCGGAAGACGCATGGAAAGTCTCAGGGAGGTTCCTGAAAACCCATTTTGGGCCTCAGCCACTCTGTGGGCGCGAGGCTTCTCTCCAGCAGGGGGCGCGCAGTTCCATGAGAGGAGCTCTGCCCAGTGGACTCTGGGGTCTCTGAGGTCACCCTGGAGATGCCGAGCCAGGTAGTCTGTCCTGTCTGCGGCGAAGCTTGGTCAGAGAAGCCTGGAAGCTCCGTTCCTGGCTGGAGCTGGAAGCAGGAGCCCCACTCCATCACGAGCAGGACCCGCGCCTGCCGGAAATTCTCTAGTTTCTTAGCACGTTCTGAGCTTTTCGTCGGGGCAATTATAATTGTCTCTGGGGGAAACACGACTTTCCTAACGTGAGTAATACATGAAAAGTTTTCAAGGTATCAGAAATTAGATTTTGAAATACATCAAAATACCACCCAACTCTTCTGAAATAGTGTGTGCACCACAGTCTCTTCATTTCTTTTAAATTTTGTTTTGAGATATTTCTATTTGGCTTAAAAGGTTTTAATTCTGCTGTCTGTCATCACACGTGTGAATTACAAGTGCCTAGAGCAGATATGTAAATGGCGTTAGATTTCCACAATCATACTCTGCTTTACATTCCAGAGTCAGGAATTAGAAGAATTAGAAATACACTTATAAAAATCATCAAAATCAGGCTAACTGAATGCAAGAATTAAGATTAGGAAAAAGATATGATTAAGTTTCTAAAAATTTTCTCAGCTTGAAACCTTTCCTCCCATTTTGCTGCTGTAAATGCTCTGGGCTGGTCAGGGCAGCTTCCAGCCTGGATCTGGGAAGGGAGGTACCAGCTGCACATATGCAGAGCTGGGCTTAAGGCCACGGCAGTGACGCCAGGCAACTCCAAAGGTTCAAAAGCAGCGGCTTTCGAAGCGGCTGCTGGGTGAGGCGAAAGGATCCCAAGATGGATGTCTGGACATGAGCTGTCTTCAGGAAGCACCGGGACAGAATGCTGGGATCCTCCAGGGGCCGCTGGCTTGGATCTCGGGAGCAAAGGTGACTCGCGGGGCAGAAAGGTGGGGCTGAAGTCAATGAGGAGGAGGCCTCTGGGGTTGGAGGGACACATCTGCCACGTGGAACAGGGTTCCTCACAGAACATACCGTTGAGGTTGGGGCTGCGGCCACAGGTTGGAGGGTCACGGGCACTTGGCTTTGAGTAGGAAGCTGCTGCAGGCTGACCAGGTGTCAACAAGGGTGGCAGAGGCCAGACAACAGTGAGAAATAGACTCTGGGGACATGGGTCTCAAAATTCCAAAGGGACAGGCTGTGGAGGGCAGGCTTAGCACGTTGAGAGGCAGGGCCCACAGCACATGTTTAGAGAAATGGTAAGCCCAGGTGACCACAGGTCTGTGTGTGTGTGTGTGTGTGTGTGTGTGAGAGAGAGAGAGAGAGAGAGAGAGAGAGAGAGAGAGAGAGAGAGAGACTGACTGGCTAGAGTCTCCAAGGCCCCTGGGAGTCTAGAACTGGCTCAGGTGCTAGTGTTTGTCTTGAGAGAACAAGAAGTTTTCTCCAGGAACTCCAGCTCCCTGGAGGGGAGAAGGAAGGGCGCCTATGCTCATCTGTCCCGCTTGTGGCTGTGTTTCAGTGCTCAGACCTCCTGAGGACACAGTAGACACTCAGCTCTGCCTTTTGAGTGATGTGTGAGTGGGCTACTGAGCTGGCGCAAGGTGGGCGCTCTCCTACCTCATGGCCACAGGAACTGCCTAAAATCTGCACACTGCTGACACCAGAACCAAAGGACGAAAGGAGGCTGTCCAGATGCCCAGGATCAGGAGGGATCAAAGCTTGGTCAAGGCCAGGAGCTGAGGCTACTGTTAGAGACCTGGTCCCTCTAAAGAGACCCAAGGGCACAGGACTCGGTTTTCATGCTCAGAGACAGCAATATGGCCGAGGAAGAGGCAGAAACGCTGAGGCTGGTAACCCTCGGAGTCTCTTCAACGGGGAACAGGGAGCAAGTGCCAGCCACCCCCAGCTGAGGGTGGGGAGAAGGATGAAACCAAGACTAGAGCCTTGTTCAAGGTGGGGAGCTCCGTGGGCATGGACAGAAGAGTAAAACTCTTTGCACAGAAATCTCATATAGAAGGCAGGCATGCAGCTTACACCTCTGCTGTCCGCTGAGGCTGACACCAGCCTCTGGTGTGGGAGGCTGAGACAGAAAGGCTGCTGAGATGGGCTAGCCTGAGCTACATAGTGAGACCCTCTCTCAAAAACAAAACAAACAAACTGAAAAACTCAAAACTAAGAGAGAAACTTATATAAAAAAAATCAGTATTTCCTTGCTTCAGATAAAGTCAAAATTAAACAAACATACATGAAAGATACACACACATATGTGTATGTATGTATATATATATGTGTGTGTGTGTGTGTGTGTGTGTGGTCACCATCAACCATACAAAAAGAACAAACCACCATGGAAGCAGTGAGGGCGTGACAAGCAGTGCCACAAGAACCTTAGATTTGAAGTGTGTAAGAGAATACAGGTAAAATTATAGAATTATTAGGCTTAAGATAATTAACAAGATAAAAAGGCAGAAATCACAAAAGGAATGCAGACAACCACAGGGAGACAGCAAATACCCATTTGAAAATAACACTAAGCAGTTTTTCACACTAAAGATGGGAAGGAAAGTGTAACCATAGTCACTAGCTGAGCTTCACAGCATGCTAGCGACAAAGGAAAGGGGACTTGCAGGTCACATGAGGAGAGGTCTCACAGTGTAGTGCTGGGAACCAAGTCAAGTCACACTTAGGGCAGTGAAAGATGGACTGGAAGGACACATGCACGTGAGCCGCATTCACACAATGCTAACTATGTCCAGGCATTTTATATCTGCCACCTCAGAAGACACAGTAAGGGTCTTTCGAGGTGGACACTGACTGACCTGTGCTACAGCTCAGGATATGGAGCCATGAGGTCAACGCTGGCTATTCTACAGTAGGATACGGAGCCATGAGGTCGACACTGACCATTCTACAGTAGGATATGGAGCCATGAGGTCGACAGTGACTACTCTACAGTAGGATACGGAGCCATGAGGTCAACACTGACCATTCTACAGTAGGATACGGAGCCATGAGGCTGACACTCGCCATTCTACAGTGGGATATGGAGTCATGAGGTCAACACTGACTAATCTACAGTTCAGAATGCAGAGCCTTGGGGCCAACACTGACCACCTGTGTGACATGGCACCACAATTTAAGAGAAAAAAACACACAGAAGCCATCACTGCAGGCTGGAGGAAGATACTTAGGATGAGCAACACACAGGTCCTAGGGGGAGAAAGCCTGCATCCCTTGCTACAAGGGCAGTGCTGGAGGCTATAGGCCGAGGTGGGCCAGGTGGACAGTTAAGACACAGCTTTGCAAGCTCTGTGCTCCTAGAGGAGCAGTTGTGTTCTGAGCAGCCTCTGTGGAGCCTGTCATCATGCTGGGGTGGGGTATGAAAGTGTGGGTCTCAGGGGGAAAGCCAAGCACTGCTTGGGAGGTGCTTGAGAGCCAGGCCTAGCTTGCTGAGTAGGGCTGGCCCACCTCCTCATCCTGATTGTCCTGGGACTGCTGGAGGCCACACCACAATAAGGGAGAGGGTATTCAGTATCCAAGTGCATGAGTCACACTGTTGTCCCTGTGCGAATCACGGACTTATCACCCACCTGTCGCCAGCTTCCCGAGTGGCTCACACACTCAATCCACAGCCTCTAGGATAATCTGAAACCAGGTCATCGCAATGACTGCAGCCTGACTCTGGGTTGCTCTCAATGGCTGGGTGCAACCATTGCTCCCACAGGAAGAGACTAAACTGGAAACACAGGCCAGCACATGAGCTGCCCCTACCTGGAGACACCTGGCAGTAACACGCAAGTGCCCACTGTCCAGTCTGCACACTGCACTGTTTCTCCCTGACACGGCCTCACTTAGATGTAGGTTGCTCTGGAAGCCCCAGGACATTTGGCTTCTTTCTTCCACTCCACTGGCTGCTAAAGAAAGAGCAAACAAGCAGAGGGCCCTCAGCTGTCACCTGGTCTGCTAATTCAGCACGGGCCACCCTGGCCTCAAGAACACACACAGAAGAGTGAGTGACATTTGTCAGGCTCTTAGAATGTCCTTTGAGAAGTTTCTCAGTTATAGACTCTCCCACACTCTGCTGCCAATAACTAAGATGCCCCAGGCACTCAAGCCCCCTTAAGAGCTACCTGGCAGCCCAGGCCTCTAAGAACAGTCACCAATTAAGCATCTCCTGGCTCCAGGAGCCAAAGACCTGGTGCAGAATGAGAGCTCCCCCAACGAAGCTGGGAGTCTCGGAGCGGCTGGGCCAGGACGAGGCACTCTACAGCAGGGAACACTTACAAACAAGCACTCCTTCCTACTTAATTACCTTTAATGGCAAGTGCTGTGAAATCTGAAATTTCAGACATGAGAGCACAGATTGGCTTTGGTCCACGCTGGCTTACGAGTGGCTCCATGCGGCTCCCAGGAGGAACCTCAGCCGCCGTTACACGCACACTTCATTACACTGTCACTCGGCCAAGAGAGTGGCCTCCAGCAAGCGCTGAGAGGATGTGCGTGTCTGATAGCAGGGAGGCGACAGCCGGACACTGAAGAGTGTGTTGGCATCCCGTGGCGGACACATGTGTAGCCTGTGGCTTCGTTTAAACACACATGTTTAAATAACAAAGACACTGGAGTCCCAAGGAAAGAATAATCTCCTGGAACTTGATTGTTCCCCATAATTTAGGTGTTTTAAGTCTTCATCTTTTTCTGGAGTTTCCCGCTTTGCTTAATTGTGACAGGTTTTTCTTTGGGAGGTACCAACATATGATTTCAAAAGCAATATACACAGTCACATTTGCCTACACCATTAGTGAGCATCAACACTGGGAAGACCGATTTCCTGCCAGCTGAGCCAACAAAACGTTACTCAGATTAACCACACAATGAACCAAACCTACGCTCCTGGATTCCACCAGCCAGCCAGCCTCACCAGAGGCCAGCACCACCAGAGGCCAGCACCACCAGAGGCCATCATTACCAGAGGCATCACCAGCAGAAGCCATCCTCACCAGAGGGCAGCCTCACTAGAGGCCATCATCACCAGAGGCCATCCTCACCAGAGGCCAGTACCAAAAGAGGCCAGCAGCACCAGTGGGCCAGCAGCACCAGAGGCCATCCTCAGCAGAGGCCAGCCTCACCAGAGGCCAGCACCACCAGTGGGCCAGCAGCACCAGAGGCCAGCAGCACCAGAGGCCAGCACTGTGACACCAAGCGGGAGGCATCATCATCCTTTTCGGAGACACACACTACTCACCGGCCTGATTCCACTTTGGAGGATCATCAGTCCAGATGTCTTCTCCAGCTGGTCTTTATTGTCAACTGTGAAGGGAAAAATCAGAAGACAGTCAGTATAGGGAAGGGTGGGGCGTTTGAGAGTGTTCCCTCTTGGCAAACTCCCCTGAAAAACGGCCTGATTTCATGGGGTGCTCTGTCAAGGGCCAGGTGGGACTGGATATGCGGAACCCTATGTCCCAGTCATTGGTCTGGCTCAGCCAAGCACCTCATGCACTTTCTGTCATCTTTGAAGTCATGCCATGTCAGGCAATCTCCAGTCACTGAGGATCTGATGGGAAATTTTACGTGAACACACTTGGAAAGCTGTAAGCTCTCATTTTAAAATGGTGTAATGTTCTATCTACATACATGTGCGTGCCCACTGAGAAATGACTTTTTGTTAGCTAGCATTGCATGCACTTGGAAAAAGCTGTCTGTCTGCTTACAAGACAGGAGCCATGAGTTATTTTATGCCCTTTTAATCCATGCCCTTCCAAAAGCATCCCGTGACAATTCTGTTTCAATGAAGGTCCACCCTCATCTGCTCCGGACTTCATGTGAGGAAGACTTTCAGAGAACAAATTCCATTTGATATCATGCCAGAAGAAATGAGCTTGGGAAACAATTAGCAGATGCAAGTGAAGTCTTAGCCATTGTAAGGCCGGGGCAGCAGACCCAGAGGCCCCCACTTCCCAGAAAGGGAGTGTGTCACAAAGCAGTTGACCTTGGCTTGTGATTCAGCAGAAGTATTCTTTTGGATAAATCTCCTGTCATTTTGGGGGAAAAAAAAACTAGGAAAAAAGAAAACCCAGATTCTTCCTGAAAACCCCATGGAAGCGGAGGGTGCTGAAATTGTGATTAATGCAAAGCGATAGAGCAAGAAAAGAGTAGTGTGCTCCTCTCCCCCTGTGGAACACCTGCACAGATCTCGGGTGATGAACTACATCTTTCAGAGGAATCCAAATGCTCTCCCAGTACAGCCTGCCCGGCTTCTCTACCTCCTGAGACTTTCGTTGTCTTCTTGTTTTTTATTTAAATTTATCATTTTTACTTTATTCACTATGACTTTTGTTGTCTTATAGAAAAAAATTTCCCCTTGAAGAAATGGGCATAAGTTTTTACACTAGTGCCCATTAGTGTAAAAACTAGCACTATTCTGAAAGTAAGATGGACATGAAGCCACCTTAAAGGGCTGGAGGATCTTAGGACTCCTTCGGGTGGGAGGGGCGCAGGGTGGAGCCAATGGCTGCACAGGCAGAACTTGGACGGCAAGAGACCGTTTCTTGAGGTCTGAAGTGACTGGTTTTCATAGTCTCTTGTACTGCCCGACAGCTATTTGGAGAGGGCTGACAGTAACTCTCTAAATAGGCTGACCAAGGGCCTAAAGACGGGCTCTATAGACACTCCAGTTCTCACTAGGGAGCAGAGATCTCAGATTTAGAGATTTTTATAGAAAGGGGCCAGCTAATACATACTTAAACTGAATAATATAATCCAGCCTTGGCACATTCTTTCTAAGAAAGGCAGGGGAGGATATCAGGCCTGGTGGTTGTTGTCCCTGTGGCTACTTGGTGTCACTATGACATGGAACGTCACAGAGACACCTGAGTGGCTGCTCGGGTGAAGTTTAGTTACAGAAATAGTCCGGGCCAAGAAGGCACCTCCTCCAGACTTCTGGAGGGTGCTAGCTGAAAGGCACCTGTTCTCTGTCCGCTGACCTTGCAGGTTCCGGATGCCCTGTAAGGCTGTAGGAAGCAGGCCACCATCACCCCTGAGGCCTGGAGATGTTGTCCTGGGAAACCACAGACAAATGCTCATGGGGGTGGGCCCTAGGTGTGAGGGCACCTGGGGAATTCTCCAACCTGCCCAAGCTGGAGATTTCCAGTTGATGTACATGCAGGAGTGGCTTTTGATAAACAAGCCTGAACCAGATCAGTCAACAACACAACCGCCCGCAATCACAAAGCTTTGTTATGGCTTGATGGGCAGCGTGGACTCCCAGCGGCTCACCCGCTACTGTTCCCCAAAGCCTTTTCAGTGCACTCGTGCTTAGACTCCACAGTGCGGGGCTCTTCAGGGCAGAGACCCCGCTTTGCCTCGCCGAGCTTGGTGCCCTTCTAGCAGCCTCCTGCCCAGCACACTGTTAAGCTTCGGGCACGCTCTCATCCCTCTGGCCTTTATGAGCACAGGCTGGCCAGTTCAAGACCATTGGCAGGGACTGAGACACAGCCTGACTTCACAAGCTCATGAAAGCACAGGTGAGCTTTTAAAAGTTCATGGCCAGGCTGAGATGTAGTTGGCCGAGTGCTTGCCTATCGGGCAGCGAGCGGTCACCCTCTGCTACATAGCAAACTTGAGGCCAGCCTGGGCTACCTGTCTAAAATAAATAATAAATGAAAGAAGGAAGGACCTGGTTCATTCTCAAACTAACCAAAGGCCCACGTGTACAGTCAGTTCTAAATAATGAAGTAAATGAGCAGCAGTAGCGCCTCCTCGGAGCACCGGCTTAGGCTGTGCTTCAAGGCAGGCTCTGTTCATAATTTACCCAGCAGCCACTTCGGGCTCCCATCTGCGCCCAGACAGGACGGAGGAGTCCCAGCAAACGTGTTACTGACAAGCGAGGCAGTGTCTCTGAGCTCTGGCACCTGAGCCACTGTCATCCATGGCCTCTGCCCTTAGGTCTGTGACAATCCATAAGAAGCAGTCCCCTCGCTGGCCTGCCTAAGCCAGTGACTTTCTGCGCCTGGCCGCTCTGGAAACCCGGGGGTTTGAGACCTGCCCTGACAGTGAGGGAACGGTGTAATCCACCCTAAAGGCCTGCCACGGACATCTGCAAGCAGGGCTAGGGGTCACTCATCAAAAGTGGGGGAAGCGGGGAGCGGTTGGAGTCTGCTGTTAAAGGCTGGACGAGCTGCGGGGCTTTGTGGAGGGAGTAGATGTCAGGTAGTGCAAGGGGCGGGGCCATCTGGCGGAGGGCTGGAGACCCAGGTAGAAGGGGTGGGGCTTCCAGGCGGAGGGGCGGGGCTCCAGGACAAGGGTCTGAGGAGCCTCTCAGGACAAAGCAGTCCTTTGTTTCTCACAGGTGCCCTGAGATCACCTGAGAATAAGGTTTGACCTTTTCAGCAGAGAGGTAGTTCAAGGCTCATGGCCGGGAGAGATGGGCTATTTTGGGATTACGGCACAGCCCTCTGTCCCACCGCCGGCTGAGCACTCTACAGAATTTCATGCCTAGAGCTATCTCGACTCTCACATCTGAACTCCTTTTACCCGGCTGTCCCAGAGCAGCTACCGTCTGCCTGCTCAGCAGTCAGGGCCTCTGGGGCTCACAGATCACAGCGCTGTGCTGACCTGCCTCTGTCTTCATCCTCAGGACACAGGTTTGCCTACGATTCTTTCTAGGACTTGGCATCTCTGGCAGAGCCTCCCCATCCTTCTACCAGCATCTTACCGTGCCCCAGGGAAGGCTGTTCCCTGGACACTCAGCCACGGAGAGAGTCACATTCATGCTTAGGAAGGAGCCCTATTCAGTCTCATCCACCATGGCTGAGCTCCGTGCAGGGAGGATCTCCCATCTTGGAATCTTTAAGAAAGTTTTTAAAACGGTCCATTCAAATGTATCCTGAGCCAGCTTAGGGCCAGCTATAGGTGGACAGAAAACACTGGACCCCGCTCACCTCCTCTGGTCTATCTATACACCCTAAACAAAAGTTTAGAGCAGAAAGTTACTGACTGGCACAATTATATTCCCAGTGAGCGTTAACATCATCAAAGCATGGCCTAGAGATGAACCATGTGTGGTCTTTGCTAAGAAATGGAGGCAGGTTAAGCATCAGAGGGAAAGAAAAGTCTCAAGCGGAGAAGGGACCTGTATTTGGCCTCTGCTCACTCACAGTGCCCGCCACTGCGGGCTCATGTCCAGCTCTGCAGAGCCGTAAATAAAACCGCCTTTTTTTCCATTCCCAGTCTTCAGTGCTTTTTGTACAAGTGAGGGCCCAGGTTCCTCATGCCTCATGTTTGAATCAGGAGCCCTGAGCTGACCCAGTCCCTCACATGTTGCTCAGCCTGTAAGCCTCGGTCTCCTCAGCACTGCCTCTGAATGGCTGTGGAGATTCTGTAGGGACATCATAGTCACAGTAGCTGATAACTTTCCTTCCGTGAGAGGGCATGTGTGTTTCCGTGAGAGGGCATGTGTGTTTCCGTGAGAGGGCATGTGTGTTTCCGTGAGAGGGCATGTGTGGAGCTAGAGAAGAAGGACACCTGCATCTGCTCAAGTCACTCAGAAAGCATCCTAGGCTCTTTACCCAGAATGCACCAGGATGGCTGCCTCCCCAAGGGGAAGCATTTTTCATTTCCACATAAAAAGCCAACCAGGTCAACAAAAGGTCAGGGCAGCAGGCGAGGGGCCTGCCTTCCTCTTCTTGCTGTTCCTTGTTCAGCAGTCTCCCCGTGTCTACCTTCCACTGAACCTTCTTGTCCTCCAGGGCATGAGGAGCAGTTAAGTCTTGATGGGGTGATGGCACCCCCTCTGAGCCTTACGTGGGAGAGGCTTCGGTGAGAGGGCTGCTGACCACGGTGGCCATGCCCACATGGTTGGTCATTCACACCACTGTGTGTTTAGCGGAGCCCACCAGAGTGAGAGCCTGGCTCTCTCAGGAAGCGGTGCCCTGAGGAGGCATCCTGCTGGCAGATTTTCCTGCCCTTCCCCAGAGCATCTGTCCTGAGGCCTCCTGTCCCTTCCTGGCCAGCTCTGCTGAGGGATGGGCACTCATGACCCCATGCTGTTTCCAGACGGGGTCTGGCCTCCGTTCCCCAGCTGTGCCTGTCCTTCCTGGGTTTGCTCCCCTGAGCTTGATTGGCAGGCTCTCCGGGTGCAGACAGTCTACACTGGGTGAGTTTGTGCTGTGCTGCAGAATTTATCTTAAGCACATTGGCCTGTCTGGTGGTTTACTGTTATAGTTTTTGCTTATATTAAAATTATTACATTTATTTATGAATCTATTCACGAGGGGCACTCTCGTGTCATGGTCAGAGCACAGATTAAGCCTTTACGCCTATTCCTCAGCTACTGGGAATGTGCTGTTCAGCCACATGTTCAGGGTTCATCCCCAAGCTTTGGACGGAGCTAAGAGGGGAGCCGGCCAGTGAGGCTGCACAGCATCAGACAGCAGAGGAGCCGGCCTCGGCCAAGGCAGACAGAGTCAGGAAGCCCATTTTCATCTTCATGCGAGACAAAAGCGTTTCCAAAAACAAAAAAGAAGTCCTTTAGAATTAAATTCACCCGATGAAGGATATGCAAATGGCTGACGGAGCGAGGCCTGTAGCGTTCTCAGAGTTCTGCAGGAGCCTGCTTAATTAGTGTTTTAATTTATCGGAATAATTCTTTGCACTTGACAATTTATGCGGCATTCCATGTAATTAAGCGCAGAGACAGCGGAGTCATTCTGCCTCTTCCCTTTCTCTCCAGTGTTTTAACCTGAATGACAATGGCTTCCGGGAGCCCTCACCGGGGACACACCACGGGTGTGATGCCCTGTGGACCCGGTGTGGCCTTGTCCCTGTGGAAAGGCCTCCCCACTGTTCATCTCCTACCTCCAAACCTCAGGAGGAAGTGTGCGCATCTTCCTGCATCTAGATCTCTGGAGGGCCCATCCTCCTCCCTGACAATCAGCCTTTCTGACTAAGTCTTAGGTTCTCCGTGCACTGGTGTGTGTGTGTGTGTGTGTGTGTGTGTGTGTGTGCATGTGTGTGTGTGTGTGTGTATGTGTGTGTGAGTCTGAGTGTGTGTGTGAGTGTGTGACAGTGTGTGAGTGTGTTTGTGTGTGTGTGTGACAGTGTATGTGTGTATGAGCATACGTGTGTTTGTGTGAGTCTGAGTGTCTGTGTGTGTGTCAGTGTGTGAGTGTGTTTGTGTGTGTGAGTGTGTGTGTTTGTGTGTGAGAGTGTGTATCACTGTGTGAGTGTGTGAGTGTGTTTGTGTGTGTGAGTGTGTGTGTATGTGTGTGTGTGTATGTGTGTGAGTCTGAGTGTGTGTATGAGTGTGTGACAGTGTGTGAGTGTTTGTGTGTGTGACAGTGTGTGAGTGTGTGTGTGTATGAGCGTGTATGTTTGTGTGAGTCTGAGTGTCTGTGTGTGTGTCAGTGTGTGAGTGTATTTGTGTGTGTCAGTGTGTGTGTTTGTGTGTGTGTGTATCAGTGTGTGAGTGTGTTTTGTGTGTGAGTGTGTGTGTGTCAGTGTTTGTGTCAGTGTGTGTGTGTGTGTGTGTGTGTTTGTGCACATGTGCACGGTAGGGTCTGAATACCTCTCAGGTGGAGAAGAGACAAAGGAATCGACACGTGGAATCCCAGGCCTCAGATCACAGGGAATCCAGATAGCTCTGCGTCACTCTCACTCTCACACTGCTCTGAGAGTGTGCGGTGTTCACGCCTGCCCTCCTGGTTCTGGAAATGCTCCTCTCCGCTGCACGCATTTCCAGACTGCTGCCTGTCACCCGGACAATGCTCGTGAGCTCCGACAGGACTGGACCCTCTGTGTGTCCTGCTTCGTCTACACATGCCTGTGACACAGCTTAGTGAATCAGGGTGTGAGGCCTGGCCTTGGCGACAGGGTCATTTCCCTTCTGCACTGAACGATCCCACAAAGCAGGATGGGTGGCCACCCTGGGCACAACCTCATGCCCATGCTGTGGCTGTGGGTGAGTGTGCACAGCACCAGGGGGCTGTATGTGACTGGATCTGGCCACTAAGCAGGTGGCACCAGGAACCACGGGGACTCAGAGGGACACGGACTGTATCTCACCGATGTAATGATGCACAATTGAAAACCGATGAATCTTTCCTTTAGTGTGCCACACACAATTGAAAATCTGTGTGCCTCTGGGACTTCCTGTTGAGTGTGTCAGGTGAGCAACCAGAACCATGGAGACCGAAGCCCTGGCTCAGGAGCAAACACTCAGAACACACACATACACTCACACACACACACTCACACACACTCACACACTCACACATGCTGGCGTGGACACAGCCTGAGCCCCCACCCAAGCTCATCCCATCTGCACTCAGTATGAGCAGCACCAGAACTGTGGGCTGCTGTTTTACACAAACATTGATGCTGAAGATAACCTGACTTAATTTAAAAAGAAAAAAAGGCAAAAAGGCAGCTTTATTTACGGCTTTTACTGAAACTTTTGGTGTCAGTTGCGCTTTGCCTTGTGATACCAATAGTGCAATTAAACAGAGTGACCGTTTTAACTACACTTTCTGCTTTCTTTGTTCCATGTGTGAAATTATAGCCGGGTCACATCTGTCCTCATATAGTGAGTTCACAAGAGTCTCTGATAGTTCGATATCACGCGAGGCAGAGGGAAGACTGCGCACAGACACGTAAACACACACATTGCCGCTGGTTGCTCCTTATTCACACCCGCGTGCCCAGAGCCCCGCTCTGGATCTGGCTGCGGGCGAAACAGTGGCTCTATCTGTGTTTCTCTGTGCTATCTTCTGCTTTACCCTGTTCTCTGAGACAGGACCTGCCTGTGTGGCCGCGGCTAACCTGACACTATTTAGACCAGGCTGGCCCTCACCTCCAGACAGCGTGCCTCTGCCACCTGAGGGCCGTGGGTAGAGCGGCTCTGAAGCCACCTGAGGGCCGTGGGTAGAGCGGCTCTGAAGCCACCTGAAGGCCGGGGGTAGAGCGGCTCTGAAGCCACCTGAGGGCCGGGGGTAGAGCGGCTCTGAAGCCACCTGAGGGCCGGGGGTAGAGCGGCTCTGAATTCCATCTGGGGCCACGGAGTGCGTGAGTTACACTTTTACTGTGGCGACAGACACCACTTTTCCCCGTGCACAACTCTGAACTTACTTCAGAATGACACACGTAAGGAGGCTGAGGTGGCTTTGGCAGTGCTCGGCAGGGTCATGTTGCACCACGTTGGCACAGCCTTGGCTCTGAACACACGGCAGGGGCACTTTGTGTGTACCACAAAGCTCCACAGGGCGCCGCTGAGCGTGGCCCAGGCACGCTTGGCCCGGAGCCTGGGTTTTTGCGGGCACACCAGAGTGTCTTCCCGCCCTTACAGAAGCGTCCCGGCTTAAGTGTGGAGAACACAGCCTTCGGGTGTGCCCTGCTGGAGTTCTTCAGCACCATAGTGTCCAACGAGCACACCCTGGATGGGTTGTGTGAGAATGTTCTATTTTAAGGACTGCTGCTTGGTGACCTGCCTATGGAGCCGGGACGGCTGGTGCAAAGGAGGCACAATGTCACAGGCTAACCAGTCACTTGTAAATGGAGCAAGGCTCCACAGGACGGAGCCCACGCTGGAGTGGGAGCTGGAGAGGCCACAGCCCTGGAGGACGTTTCGGTGTTTGTTCCATTAACTGGACACAGCTTCGAAATGAGTTCTCGTGACACACTGCTGTATCTACAGCCCATCACACACACTGCTGTATCTACAGCTCAGCACACACTGCTGTACCTACAGCTCAGCACACACTGCTGTACCTACAGCTCAGCACACACTGCTGTACCTACAGCTCAGCACACACTGCTGTATCTACAGCTCAGCACACACTGCTGTACATACAGCTCAGCACACACTGCTGTACCTACAGCTCAGCACACACTGCTGTACCTACAGCTCAGCACACACTGCTGCACCTACAGCTCAGCACACACTGCTGTATCTACAGCTCAGCACTCACTGCTGTATCTACAGCTCAGCACACACTGCTGTATCTACAGCTCAGCACTCACTGCTGTATCTACAGCTCAGCACTCACTGCTGTATCTACAGCTCAGCACTCACTGCTGTATCTACAGCTCAGCACACACTGCTGTATCTACAGCTCAGCACACACTGCTGTATCTACAGCTCAGCACACACTGCTGCATCTACAGCTCAGCACTCACTCAGCCCTCATCAGAGGAGCTTCTCCTTGGTGTGTACAGAAGATGACACAAAGACCCCCAGAGAACCAGAGGCTTCAACATCCTCAGTCCACAGTGTCACAGAAGACAGCCTTCCACCAAGTCGTCTGAAAGCAGCACAATGCCACATGGCTCAGATGCCTCCTTTTTCTGAGTGTCTGGATTAAAACGTCTCAGGACATAGCTTTTCCTGAGAATTACTTGTGGAAACCTTTCAAATGTGGCCTCTTTATATATGCCTGTGACCACACATCACTCATGAAGGGAATGCGGGGTGTTCTGTGATGTTTTCATCGATCTGTCTCAGCGTGGGCTGTCCATCTTGAGGATTCCGTCATCTGAATCTTCTGGATAATATACCCAACACTTAGATTATGTTCTGTGTTTGCGTCACAATGCCTAGGATCTTCCTGTCACCAATCTTTTCTGCTGAATTTTGCTCATGTGCCTTGCTCCTTGGTGCACGTTGAGATTTATTTTATTATGGACTTACACATCTTGGAATTTACAGTGGGAATTCTTTTAAGGCCAGAAAAAATGGTGAGTTCTACTGAGAGGAAATATGAATTTCCTCCTTTCAACAGGGGGGCATCGTAAGCTCACTCTGTGCCTAAGCTGTCACAGGCGGCTCAGGTGAGGTTCGTGGTTGCCTCGTCAGTGCTGGCACTTCAGGTGCAAGGGCAGGGTACGCAGCAAATAGATGAGACTTTTGTGTGAGGGTCCCTCACCAGTGTGTGGGGAGGGGGCATCACAGCAAGGTGGGTGTCAGTGAGCCGCAGCTCAGCCCTTCCGTGATAATAATGACAGGCTGGTAAAAGCCAGTGTCAGCTTCAATTTCCAAGTCATTTTTCAAATTATTTTAATTAGATATTGTTTCAACCTCACTTACATTAATTTAATATCTGATATCAACATTTCAGTTTCCAATTTGTTCAAATGATTTTTTTCCCAGTCTGCCTGGTTGCCTGAAGTAATTTAAAATACAATGTTTATCTTTAGCAATTTTCAGTGTCTGGGTCCTAGGTGAACTGCTATGTTCAATAAAAGTGATGAGAAGGGAGGCCCAAGGTCCTGCCTAGCGTTTAGGAAAATGAGAATTTGTCTCCGTATCATTTATCTGTAGACATTAAAGTAAGTAGGCAACACGGGCTGGAAGCTCCTAATAAGATTCTCCTCCAATTTTGCTGTGTAATTGGCTCTTCCAATGCAAATGGCAGTGAAGTCTGACTAAGACTTTTCGCATTAAGTGCATCAGAATAAACAGTGTGTTTCTTCATCAGTATTTTTTTTTTGGCAGTTTTCAGCCATCAGCCCTAGAACATGCCCCTTGCTTCCTCCTGGACATGCTGCTGCAAACAGTCCTGGGCTCTGAGCTTCCAGATGCTTTGGGCTGGGAAAGACACCACAGAGGGAACACAGAGCGATGTCAGGCACGCATGGGAGGGATGGTGAAGAGCTCTTCCAAGACCCTAGACCAAGCCCTTTTCTTGGTCTGTCACTGAAGACATTACTACTTTTTAGAGTAGGTGATCTCTCCAAATTACTGGAGAAGAGTATTAAGCCAAAGTAAAATACAACTTTCAGGGCAAAGATAAATAAAGAAATAGGAAGGAAGGACCCATGCTGTGACTCAGTGGTTAAAATTGCCAATGACCTGGGCCTGGCTCCCAGCACACACAGGACCTGGGCCTACTCCCAGCTCGTACCAGGTGGCTCACGACCATCTGAGACCCAGACGCAAGACTCTGACATTTTCTGACCTCCTCAGGCCTCGGGCACACATGAGGCACACACATACGTTCGGGCAAAAAGACTGACATATATAAAATAAAACCTAAAGTGCCATAAGGAAACGGGAAGCAATCATAGAAAATTCAAAACAAAAAGACAGAAAATGAAGTGTGTATGTGGTAATGAGAGTAAACTGCTGCGTCTCCGAATGCCCCAGGACTGGCTGCCCCTCTGAGCACACTGACAAGAACTACCTGAAACAAGGTACTTCTCCATGACTGCAGGTTGAAAGGAAAGGAAAACTTCAGGTATAAAAAAACGATTGAAACCCCCCAGAGTAGCATCAAGACAATGCATTGAAAAAGTCTCTCTTAAAGTGCAATAAGTAAAGTAATGTACCAATTTTAAAATTCAGTAGTGTTTAATATTCGTGAGTGAGTCTGTGCTAATTGGGTCAATAAAATGCCAAGATTCACAGGTTAAGACCCAGAATCTGCATCAGTGATGTTTGTTCTTCCCTGATGTCTCCCGTGGTAGCGGGCACTGTGCTCACCTTCCCCGTGACATGGCTCCACACCTATGGGCTTTATGCTTACCCACAGGAGCCCAGGGATGGGGATCCAAGCTCCCCCTCTTCCTCACCAGAAGAAGAGAGCTTCTGACTCAGCTGTAAGGCGTGAAGTCAGGACGTATCCCCTGACCTCAGTGGGCAGGGTCGGAAGCTTCATAAGTCAGACTGCACAGCCCAGGCACGGCCAACCTTCCTGACACTACAACATGATACCGCTCCCTACAGAGGTCACACTGGAGATCCTCACAACCAGATCACAAAAGAAACAAACAAAAACCCAACAGCAACAACAAGATAAAGCCACACAGTGCTTTTAGTAAGGTGATGGTTCTGGAAGTATGTGAAGCCTGCGAGCCACAGATTGGGCACAGCTCGGGCAAAACCATCACAGGCCAGGGATTGGATAGTAGACCCCAAGAGAGGCACTTACTGTTACTTAAAAGGGAAAAGCATATAAGATATGTTCTTGGGATGTACTAAATTATAAACTAACAGCTGAGGAAATCAGTCTCCAATCAGCTTGAATAAAATATTCACCTCAGCAGTTCTCCGCTGGAAAGGAAATAGAAGTTATAACTACAGAATGTTTGCAAACTAATAGAGTCAGAGGAAACTTTAGGAGGGTTGCAGGGTGGACCATCTCTGGAACCCAAGTTCAGTAGAAAGACATGTCAACTCTGTATAGAAGTTGGATACTGAAAAAAGTAGAATGTTTCCAGTCCTAAGGCTACCAAAAGCCAGTGATGAAAACGCCTGCTTCAGAAACAACAGAGGTTGGTGCAAGCTGCTAATGCTGCTTCTATGCCCACCTGTAGGAATAGGAACCCAGGGAACTGGACTATAAGCAGAGAAAATATAAATTGCCAAGCTGGCCATCAGCAAAGTAATAAAAATTTAGGTAGCAAGGAAGAGACGGGAAGACTTTCAAAGCATTGTTCAGGGAGAGGAAGGGTTTCCTTTGACCTGCTTCTGATGTGTGACGCGATCTCGAACCTCAAAGGAATAGATCATATGTGGTTTCTTGCAGGAACACCAGGTCCCAGAGTCCAGGCATTGAGCATATCCAGGTCTGGGCTCACAGCTGACAAGGGGAAGCCACCAGGCAATGACCTGGGCAGCACAGTGCAGGTCTGAGTCCAGTATCCAGCCCTTCCTGGGCACTTGACTGACCCGTCCCTGTTTCTTTCTCCTTCCCTGCAATGTGAAATCAGAGGCTGAAGCCAAAGGGTGTCAAATGAGCATACATGATCCCTGCATCTCCTTGAAAGCAAAGAGCCAGGCCCAGGTCTCTGGGGAAGGACAGGCAAGTTGTTCTCTAAATAAGCAGACCTGTTTTTACATTTTGAACATTTGTTTTCAATAGTCTGTGGATGTATTGGTGCTGTGTGTGTGTGCATGGGTGTGGGGGTCACCTGCTAGGCTAGCCTCTCAGGTCCACCTCCCCAAAGAAACTGTCTCCTCCTTCACATGCCTTAGTCACCAATAACTCCTCAGAGAGGGCTGGGGCTTTGCGAGTGCCCCTCCAAAGCACATGACATTAGAGGGGAAAGTGTTAGAGGGGTGAAGGGGGAACTGAGGGAGAAGGAAAGGGAGTGGATTTGAACACATTACACACACATGTGAATATTGCGTAAAATGCTGAATTAGCTCAGTGAAGAAGAGCACTGGTGTCTCTTCCCAAGGATCCTGCTTCAATTTTTAGTGCTCACACAGCAGCTTGCAGCTTGCAACTGTCTGTAACTCAAGTTCCAGGGGGTGTGATGCCTCTTCTAGAACTCTGTTGGCACTGGGCACACACATGATGCACAGACACACATTCAGTCAGAAAGTCTACACACACTGATGAGGATGATGAAGAAGAAGATGACATGTGGATTTGACACAGGGCCAATCTAGACAGAGCGCACACACCTCTCAGATTAACAGAATATCAAGCCTGAAAGGAAAATGGGAGCTATCCAACTGGAAGGCCCACGGGAGGTTGTCCAGGTGTTGGCCTCTGGGACTTCAAACACAACAGGGAAAGCACCAGCCATGAAAGAAAGACACAGCCAGCAGGGCTGCATCAGGACTAAAACATTCTTCTCCATGAAGGTCACAACCGTCATGAGGCAATGAGAGGAGGTGCTGAGAAAGAGTCTGAAACAATCACCGAGGCTGAAAAGGAAGGAAAATCTGAACAGGTGCTTCACCCCAAAACATAAGCACAGGAAAAGATGCCTACAGTTTACGTCATGCCAAAAAGCAGAGCGGGGCGCAGTGAGAGACCATACGTGGCCACAGGACTGGCAGCGGCCTCCACACAGACTCAGCGGCCAGAGACGGACGCTCAGGCGCCAGTCATTCTGGGAGTGGGTGACAGGAACATGCAGACAATTCGGAATACTGGCAGGTTCGTGTAGAGCCAAAGGCACCCCTACAAAGAAGTTCAGCATGCACACTCTACTTCCTGCCCAAAGAAGTTGAAAACTGCATGCCTACAGGGGGTTATAGAAGCTTTGTTTTTAATTGCCAAAACTGGAATCAGCTGAAACGCACTTCAGCAAGGGAGCACATAAACTGTGGTCCTTCCGGACAGTGGCCTGTAATTTGGCAGTAAGAATAAACACGCTCTCCAGTCATGACAAGACTCAGAGGTCGGTGCCTGAGATGCAGAGTTCTAGGTGGCCAGCTGTGGGACTCCAGCTCTGACACTTCGGAGGGTGGAAAGATGGCTGGTTGCCAGGCCTGCGGGGAGGGAGGAGCCGGCAGGTGGAGCACAGCAGATTCCTAGGACAGTGATGGTAGATTCATGTCGCTGCTCACTCATAAAGTCTCACAGAAAGGTTAACAGCAGGGGGCCTGCAGTGCCAGGATGAACGAGAGGGTGGCATGGTCCCAGGTACCCAGCAATGCACCTCGCGAACGCAGGCAGATTTAACAGGGGAAACCGGCAGGGTGAGGGTGAGAGAGATGGGGTCCCTGAGAGCTCCCTGTAACTACTGCTCAATTTTTCTGCGAAAACAGAACTTCAGTAAAAATAAAGCTTATTAAAAGCAAGGAAGAATCAAAAGCTCAGCGTCATTTATTTTAATTATGTGTCCTCGGTAGATGCTCAAAGACCATAAAGACTTCAGGTAGACACAGGCTGTCGTTGCTGCAAAGCACACAGCAGAATTTTGCTTAGAGGTTGTCATGTTCCAGGTCAGCTGTGGGTCATTCCAGGTTTCACATCTCAACAGAGGCTTTTACTGATTAAAACTGAAGGGACACGGCTGTGACGGTTCATTGTCCTTGTCAAATGACTGAATTTAGAACCACCAAGGAGCCACGCCTCTTACTGTGCTTATGGACCCCTTTCTGGAGAGGTTTTTCAGAAAGGGGAAGGATGCAGTTGGGGTTCTGGACTGAACTAAAGATGGGAAAATTGAGCTTCGAGGCAGCTTCCTCTTTCTCTTCTTGACTGTAGGGGCAATGTGGCGGTCATTCCTGCCATATCTCTTCTCCTTAAGCTAGTGTGTGTGTGTGTGTGTGTGTGTGTGTGTGAGAGAGAGAGAGAGAGAGAGAGAGAGAGAGAGAGAGAGAGAAGGCTGGCCTTCCCCTCTTGGCTGTGGAAGCTGCAGCTTATTATTCAGCAGCCGGACGGCACCATGTCACCGCTGAGGTGTTGGAATCAGCTTGAGTTGGGAAAACGTTTTCAATATTTCAACTGACTGCTTCACTAAGTCACAAATAACACAGCTAATCCGTGAGGTCATTCGCTGACAAAAATCTATTTGCTCTGCTTGAGAGCAAAATGAAAATATTTATTTATTATAAGCAATGCCTCCAGAAGCAAGCCCGTGCCACCATCTCCCTGGCAGAGGAAGCCAACCTTCCTTCACTCAAAGCCATCTTAAGAAGGCCCCGGGAGCTTTTTACACAGGCAAACACCTTCACTGGCAAAGAGTGTTTGGTGTAAAATTTTGTCTAAGCTGCTTTGCAGTAGAAGTTGATAAATCATCATTCCAGGATTTTTAATTCACCCGACACCTTGTGCCAGGAATCTGAGCTGCAGCCTCACCGGAATCTTTGTCTTTCATTCTTCCACTTGTTGGCCAGGTCAGCAGGGGCTGCGCCCACAGCTGGACACGGGGTGGGGTCCGCTCACAGGGGACCACCGTGTCAGGATGGAGGGTGTCACAAGTTGTTTGTCACAATGGGGCAGGGCAACATGCTGGGGAGCCGTGTGGACACACCCGGACACCAGCTCTGCCCAGGCAGCTCTGAGTAGACAGGTGTGAGGAACTGCTTGTTCACGCTGAGCGTTGTACATCATTTTCACACCACAGCCACTGGGAAACAGGCGGAACAGCCATCTCTCGGGTTCTGGTTCCAGACGTGGCACCCCAGGATCTGCTCGGCTGGTCTGGGGCTGTCGTGGAGAGGCCTTCGAATCCCCGTGCTCACATTGACTGAGTTACTGCTGGCCTCCAAGGCCCGGCCTTGGAGGGAGCAGCAGTGAGCGGCCGTTTCCGGGAGACTCAGCGAGTCCCTCAGCGTGTGGTGATGGGCCTCATGTCACTCTCGTGGGCAAGTGTGTGACCCCCATCACCAGGCGGAAAGGGTGTTAGGTTGGCTTTGGTTTTCTGTCACTGTGTTAAAATTGCTTTCCCTTTTTATTTTCAAAAAGAAAATTTCATTTTGACGTAAGGAATTTGAAAGGTGTGTCACTAGATGCTCATACTCATTCCGCCGGGTTCACCAGGAGTTAACGCCTCTCACACCACACTCTGCACACAATCGCCGCATTCTCATGCTACACGTGTTTAATTTTATTACTCTGAACCACTTCGATAAAACTATGGGTGTGATACCTTTTAAGCCCTAAATATATCAATGTTCATTCCTGAGAAATAAAAAAAAAAAAAAAAAAAAAATCTCACACACTCAGCCACATATTAGAGCCAGAATGCTAAGGGTGAGGGTGACCTGGTAACCACAGGATGCTGAGGGTGACCTGGTAACGACATCGGCTGCAGAGAATCTGTGCGATGCACCTCCCTGTCCCACTGCTGCTTTGTAACAAAACAAAACTTCAGGTCTAAGGCTGCATGTAATCTCCTTCTCCAATTAAAAACAACTTAAAAACACAGCCACATGCACACATACACACGACCTGACATTCGTACATGCGTGTGTGTGTGTGTGTGTGTGTGTGTGTGTGAGTGTGTGTGTGTGAGAAAGAGAGAGAGAGAGAGAGAGAGAGATTAGCATGAATCAGCTGTTTGTCACCTCCCACAGTGGCCTCCGGGAACTGAACTTAGGTCTTCAGGCTTGACAGGAGGGATTTTGACTTATGGAGTCATCTCCTTGGCACAATTTAGAGACGAATTTCTCCTGGTTGTTGTTTCTTCTTCCTCCTCCTCCTCCTCCTCCTCCCCCTTCTTCTCAGAACACTCATTTTTCAGTGTACATGGAGTGTCTTTTCTCTGTCCCTGAGTTGAGCCTCATGCTCAGATTCATGATGAGTCACTGAGTCCTGGGACATTGACCTGGTTGAGCCCTTTAGATTCTCCACTCTCAACTATCATTTGCCACCATCATGCTATTAACACATACCTGTGCAGCCACCTGCCTTGTCCCTCATCATTTCACTGTTCATTTTTGCACGCACTGATAATTCTTGTCTGAATCAAATATTGAGGTTGGTTGGGTTTTGATGTACGTGTTTGGTCCAGGGAGGAAGTAGACAGTGGGATTCGTGAGAGGCCAGGCATCTCATCATCCTATGGGTGAGCCGTTTATCCACTTGTGGTATTAACCCAGCCGACAGCAGCAGGACTGAAGATCAGCTCAGCCATCCAGGAGCAGTGAAGTGCGTTATTTTAAGGTCTTCTGCAGGAGGCTTGGAGAGGCAGTGTTGTGCTACAGGGAAGCAGGACCAAGGTCTGCTGACATTAAATTAGACAGAAGGACATTGTTTTTGTGGCTCAGGCCACAGCAGTGTTTAGAAGGTTGCAAGGATAATTCTAGACAAGAGGGACCTGGAAGAACACAAGTGACCAGGTACCATAAGAGTAACAGCACGTGACTGTGGCTGTTACTGGACACATGGAGACTCTACATGTGGAAGTCTAGAGCCAGGGCTTTGCTCTCTTGAAGCCATCCCAGGAGAGGCAAGCTCCCTGCCTGTGTGATTTCCCCCAAAGACAGCTGCTTACTTTTGATCTTTCCTTCGGCAGAGGAGTGGAGGAGGCAAGGAGGACCGGGACTTGACAGTGAGATTGTGCTCACACGATTACCCTGATTTCACTGATGTAACGGATAGTCTGGAGATGTGCTTTAAGGCCCGGGAGCGCTGAGCGTTTCTTCTACGCAAGCCTCTACACCTTTAGTTTCCCTTTTCTGAAGTGCGAGGTTGCTTCCACTTCCCTGTCTTGTCTCCCCTCCCTTGCTTTTGGAGAGCCCCTGCAGGCTCGGTGGCCCTCAGCTGGCTTGCACTGGTCACGCAAAGCATCAGGCTGTGGGCTCCTCCTGCCTCAGAACCTGGAGAACACAAAGTTCTCTCCACAGCACTGTTGAGGCTTCCTCCCAGCACCCACGACGAGGTGAGTGCCCATGCGGTCAGTGCTGGCTCCTGGGTTCCTCCAGTCCCCTGTGCTCCTCCTGTCCTGTCCTCTTTCCAGTCACTCTTCTTTCCTCCACTCTTCCTATCCATCTTCAACCATGTTCCAGCCCCCTCTCCCACCCACTCCATCTCCCCCCACCTCCACTCTCCTCCTATCCCTCCACTCTCCTCCCTCCATTCTTTCCTCCCATCCTCACCCATCCTCCTGTCTCCCCACCCTCCTCTTTGGGCATTCTGGATGGTTGTTGTTTCTGCTGCTGTGTCGGCCCTCCTTCAGGGCTGTGTGCCAGGCTTGACTTTTGCAGTTTGATTTCGGTGTCTTTCAGTTCCTTTTCTATTTATCCTGAGTGCGGTTCTCTGTGCTTCTTTTATTCACTGAAATACTTTGATGGTGGTGATGGCGGTGGCGGCGGCGGTGTGTGTGTGTGTGTGTGTGTTGGTCTAGTCTCTCTTCCTCTTGCTGTCTGAAGCAGGAGTGTTAGAGCACTTCACTCCATGTCACTAAATTGTGTTTCCTTTCCTCACCATTCTTCTCTGTTCTTTAGATGGAGAAGACCTTGTGATCTGGGTTCATGTTTGCAGTCTTCCTTCCGGAATCTCCAAGCTGCTGTTATGTTTGTCTAACGTGTTTTGGGGCACACACTTTCTAATCAGGATGCTGCTCCGTGTCCCTCTTTTTATTGCCCAGCCCCCACCTGCCAGCCATCAAATCTTGGACTATGGAGAAGGAACACGGTGTAGCGTAACAACCACTTCATTAGGAGCGACGATGCGTTGTATTATCTCTGCCGTCAGCATCGCCTGTGCTTCTTCTGTGCACGTGGAACTGTCTTAGTTTGCTTCCCGTTGCTATGATAGACCTCAGCCAGAAGCAACTCTTCGGGGCGGGAGTTATTTGGTTTACGTGACTTAGTTGATTTGGTTTATCGCTTAAGGAATCAGGGCAGGAACTCAAGGCAGGAAATGAAGCAGAGACCATGGAGGAGTTCCGGTTACTGGCTTGCTCAGTTTGCTTTTTGATACAACCCTAGAACTGCCTGCCCAGAGATGATGCCGCCCACAGCAGGCTAGGCCCTCCCACATCAATCAAGAAAATGTTCCACACACACACACAGGCCAGTCTGATGGAGACGGCCCCCAGCTGGGATTCCTTCTTTCACAGTATGTCTAGATTCCTGTCTACAAACCTTATGTTCTGTGTTCTACATCAAAGTCAGCGCACAGGCCAGTCAAATACCTCTCACTATAATACAGGCGAAATAACTCAAGGTCTCGCTCAGCGTCTCTCACAGTTCCTTCTCCATACCGACCATGCTCCATCACCCAGTTCCTGTCCTGCTCCCATGTGAGGGTCTGAGTCGCCAGGAAAGGAAATCCCACCTCAAGCTGTCGAGAAAGACTGAGGCTGGCTGAGCTGCAGCCTTCTGATTTTCCAGGGGAGACATGAGCTTGACTGGAGCCGGCTGCAGCTCCCCAGAGCTGGGAGCCCCCTGATCCTGCCCGCTGGCCTGCAGCAGCTGCAGTGAAACACGCTTCGAACGTCCTGTCCTCTGAACTCGGCGACTTCTACATAAAAGTCGGGACACATGAAACAGCACGTAGAACTCTTCAAAGGCTTCTGGCTCTCTTTGAAATCTGCAGGCTTGTAGGGAGGGGATAAGTTCCCTGGGTCACTCTATGTTCCCTGCTCCCCCTGCCTCACCCCACCCTGATCCTGGTCATGCCCCCCCCACCGCATCTCCCCACCCTGAGCCTGGTCATCACACACACACACACACACACATACGCGCACACACGCACACACACACCCAGCCTCTCCCCGCCCTGATCCTGGTCATCACACACACACACACACACACACACACACACACACACACCCAGCCTCTCCCTGCCCTGATCCTGGTCATCACACACACACACACACACACACACATGCACACACGCACACACACACCCAGCCTCTCCCTGCCCTGATTCTGGTCATCACACACACACACACACACACACACACACACGCACGCACACACACACGCACACGCACAGGCACACGCACACGCACACACACGCACACACACACCTAGCCTCTCCCTGCCCTGATCCTGGTCCTGCAGTTCTCTTGCTGTTTGTGCACACTCTTCCACCACTGAGCTTCTCCTTCCTGTGGTTGAAGGGACCTCACCCACCCGCCTCCTGTCCAGTCCAAGACCCAGGCCTGGAGCAGTTTCACCTTGCCCTTCAAGGCTTGGCTGCAGCGGTCTCCCAGAGGCCTGTGTGGCCCTGGCGCCCTTTGAGGCTGGGGTTTGCTCCTTCCACCCCCGGGGCCAGGCTTCCTGTGAACAGTTTTCTGTCGCCACAGACACGAACACAAGGAATTTGAAGTAAGTGCAACGGATAAGGAAATTTCAGAGCTGCTGAGTGGCAGTTTCAGCTTTAGCAAAACGACTTTCGCAGTACCCATCTTTGGACTAGCAAGTGTTAGCAGCTACATGGCTGCAAATACACTGTGTGCCCCTGTGTGTGTGAGCGTGTGTGTGTGTGTGTGTGTGTGTGTGTGTGAGCATGTATGTGTGCCTGTGTGTGTGAGTGTGTGTGTGTGTGCCTGTGTGTGTGAGTGTGTGTGTGTGTGCCTGTGTGTGTGAGTGTGTGTGTGTGTGTGAGCAAGTATGTATGTGTGTGAGTATGTTGTGTGCCTGTGTGTGTGTGCCTGTGTGTGTGAGCATGTGTGTGTGCCTGTATGCATGTGTGTGTGTGTGTGTAGATGTTCTCATACACTATGAGCGAGTGCTCTGCCACTGAGCTACACCCCTGTTCCAAAAATAGCTTTTCCAGCATTTTCTCATAGGTGTGCAGGGCCGGATTCTTCCTTTCCGGGTCACAAGCCCTGGGGCCGTCAGGTCGTGCGGTGGCAGATGATTTTCTTCTCCCTCACACACACCCTGGGTGTCCCCGTGGGGTGAAGCCAGCATGGTCCTTGCCACCTTGAACATGCGTGTTTCCTCCAGGTTTTCATCTCTGCCAGGTTTTCACACTCAGAGCAGGGCATGATGGGTATGCACACAGAGCAGCTGTGAAGTGGCCAGGAAGTAGTATGCTTGTGCCAGCTCCTCGCCCTGCTCCACGTGGGTCTGAGCTCAGGCACTGGTGACCGGCTGATACTTTCCTCTGATGGTGCCAAGCTGGAGTTTGGAAGCACCGTGACCCGCAGAGCCCCTCAGATCAGGGACAGACATGTGGTGGGACTCTCTAAGCACGTTCTCACGCCGAACTCAGGCCCCAGCTGTTCAAAGCCATGAGCCGCCTTCAGTGGAGTGCTGATCTGGGGACAGGGGAAGCCTTCTCAAAGCAGGCCCGACGGGTGGGCGGCCCAGCACAAGCACATCACAGCTCACAAAAGGCTTCCATGGCCTTGAATAGCTGGCTGTTCAGAAAAATCGGAGTTCCCACCGAGATGAAAATTCCATCTTAGCCAATGTGGAAAGGCGGGGGAGCCCAGCGCTTGCCCTGGCGGGACCAGCACTGGAGCCCAGCCAAAGGGCCTGATGCAAGGGTGGGCACTCCGAGAGCACACAAGTGTGAGCGGATCATGATCTCAGATGCTGGGCTGGGCCCTCTGCTGCTGGGCCTGCCACGGGGTAGGCCATCGCTCTGTAATGTCACTGACCCTCCCTGACAGACGGGCTCCAGACAGTCTGTGCTTTCAGCCACACAACCAGGTGCAAAGGCTGAATGTGAACCCAGGTCTGTCCCATACTGGAGACTTCTTGACACCAGACCCACTGTATCAGTGACTGTTTCTGCTGTCAGGACGGGGCAGCCTCTCTCCTCATTTTGTCTCCACAGCAAAGGCGCATCATCTCTCTGATACCCCAACACCAAGTTCTTACGCGGATGGGCGATTCCCAGTGTGAAGCGCAGTCTTCCGCTCTAGCTCTGGCTGCTGAGACGATCATGCTGGCATGGGGGCGGGGTAGGGTAGGCCAGGAACAGAGCTACTCATGTGTCTGCTGCCCAGAGGGGCTGAGGGTTTCCTAAACCTGCACCATCCACCACAGTGACCATGTCCAGTCACAATGAGAACCAAGGCGTCTAGCTCACCGGAAGCACTCTCGTGTGCAGGTGAGCACAGATTACACCTGAACGGCCTGTTACACGCGCCCAGGGGATGGCACACCTGGCTATAGACCCTGAGTTCCTGAGACCCTGATACAGCGTCAGTTAGCTTGCTGCCATGACAGCCATAGTCACAGAGGGTAGAGCACCTTTATTGCCAGTGAAGGCCATGGCTGGCATAACATGGTCTGCAAACCGGAATAAAAGGAGAGCATTGGCAAGGCCCAGAAGCCACATCCACCCCATGGGGAGATTGAACTCAGAACCTGACCTCTTGGTCATGGGACCAGACTCTGTGGTGTCGCCAATGATCTCTGTGTACACTGAGAACTTTGGTACATATGTGTACTGATGTTGGCTTTGTAGGCACTTTGTGGGTGCCTGCAGCTGGCCATGGGAGCCCCCCCTTATCAGAGAGGTCCAGGCTGTGTCTGCAGAGGATCCACAGGTCTCCAGTTACACGAGAGACATTGTACAGGTTCAAATGGAGACTTGATGAACAAACAAGTGACTAGTGAGTGGATGGATGGGTGGGTGGATGGATGGATGGATGGATGGATGGAT